>NC_134853.1:168523381-168858381 GCF_049852395.1 Peromyscus maniculatus bairdii
GACATGGGGAAATAGGCAGAGGTGTGGTTCTGGGACTCTGAAGCAGGGGCAGGAGTGCCATGAATCTGGGAGAGATGAGACCCACTGGGAATATTGTGGCTTCAAGTTCATCCTCAAATGATTGGAAGATGGAGGTCAACCATGCAGGGGCACTTGGCCCAGAGTCCTTGTGACTTCATCCTGGGAAGACTTTGGGTACCGAGGCAAAGCCAACCTCTTGGTTGGTAGTATTACACAAGGATGATGAAGTTATCATGGCCACGAGTCCAAACTGAGAACACCTGAGGCTCCCAGACTGCCTGCCCTTTTCCTTGCTTATTCACTTACGTGTGTGTGTGTGTGTGTGTGTGTGTGTGTGTCTGTGCACTCACATGCATGCCATAGTGTGTGTAGGTCAGAAACAACATTCAGGCATTGGTTCTCTTTCCACTATGTATGTTTTGGGGATCAAACTCAGATTGTCAGGCTTGGCAGCAAACGCCTTTACCAGCTGAACCATTTCACAGGCCCCCTTCGCTTTTTTCAATCTTTATCTTTTTGGTGGCTTCTTAGTCCCCTCTGAGGGTGTTCTGGGGCCCTTGAACTTGCAGCTAGGGTCAGAAATGAGGGTGATCTATGTCTAGGACTTTTAACCCCCAACTCTTACACCAGTCCCAAGTTCAGCTCTGAACTCCACGCTGCTCCCTAGCCAGCCAGATCATCTTTTGTAGGTCATTCTACCTTTCTGACCTTCAGACAGTGCCACAAAGTGGATAAGCCATGGCAGACCCTAGCCTGGGAGCAGGGCACATAACTGGGGAATGCAGACCACCCGTGGCTCAGCTGGGTCAGTGTTTCTCCGGAACAACCATCTGGGCCCCATGGAGAGGCAGGCGCAGAGGCCTGAGGGTGTAACAGCCCGGCTCTACCTGCTGAGCTGCCTCATGGAAGGGTGTGCAGCCTCCCTAATGCGTTATGGCAGGAAGGAAGTACAAATAAACATAATAAATCTGGCGGAATGGCCGTTCTGATGTAGAGTCTGAAGCAGAGCGGAGGACGGGGGCAGCCGGGTGTCCTTTGTGTCACGGGAGCTCACTGGCAGGCAGCTCTTTCCTTTTACCTGGGGCTCTGTTCTTTACAGCAAATTGGACCTTTCGCTCTGAAAGAAATAATTACTCTCCGAGGAGAAGAGAGCTGGCCGTGAATGCTGATCTGACACACAATGTCACCTTGCCAGTCAGAGGAGGTTCCAGCGCCTCGGCTTGGGGCCCGTCCAGCTCCCAGTCTTTCCTCCTAATGGAGGTCATCTCTCTGTAGAATTTGTTGATGATCTCCAAAATGACAAGTTAGAAAGCTCCTGTCAGCAGGATATTTGTTTTTTTCCAAGAGGAAAGACTGGCAGAGATGAAGGCAGCAGAAGCCATGGAGTAGGGAGAAGACAAGGGACCCAGGGACCGAACAAAGGGCAGGTTTTGCATAACCACAGGCTGGGACAACTGTGAAGTCCCATCCAAAATTAACTTCTGGAACCGCTAACCTGGACACATGTGTTGCATCAGAAATTGGTGCTCTTCCCTCGCCCATCTGCAGTGGGGGTCCTTACAGAGGACACCAACAGCCAAGCTGGCGGGGAACAGCAGTCTCAGGCTCCCACTTGTGCATAGTACAGCAGGGGCTCCCCTCAAGAGCTTCCCCACAGTCTTACGCATTTACATTCTGATTTGCCTGAGGAAGGAGAAATATCCCCAGCCACACCGTGGAAGGCACTAGGGGTTGGGGGAAGGTGGGAAGACTGAATGTCATCATTATCTCCACAGAAAGAGCATCCACTCCACCTGCCAGCATTGCTCAGGGGAGCAGGGGGAGAGAGGCTCCAGGGGTTGTAAATAATTCCATCTGCCAAAGCCTAGAAAGGGATTCCAGCCACGTGTGCACCCACCAGTGCCTCCGTGGGAGCCACGGAGATATTCTGAACTTTCTCCAAGCATTGTAAGGGCCTTGGAGGACCAGGACCAGGAGAGATGGCACCTCCCCTCCGAAGTTCCTCCATTCCAGGATAGTAGCTCCCTCTTCCACCTGTGACTACCTAGCAGGACCTGGTCAGGAGTGTACAGTGGGGGTGGGGGAGGTGGGAGACTCCACCAAGGGCCGAATCCCAAGGCTTCACATCATAGATACAACTCCAGGCAAGAGCATTGAAGGAAGGCAGGCGTGATGGGGTTTACCTAGCCGTGTGCACTTGGTCTGAGGGACCATGACACAGCTTCTGCCCTTCAGGAGCCCCACAGCCTCACCTGAAGTCACTCTGCTCATGGTTGCTGGTGTAGATTCACCCATGTAAGTGCTTTTTGAGTGTCACATGCCAACAGCTATGAGGTACGCTCCAGGGCCACAGAGAACACGCAGAGTCTCAGAGGAGAAAGGATAGAACCAGGAAATGATGCTGACGGCTTACTGGACTGAGATCATGTAAGTACCAAGGAATCCTGTTGGACACACATCCCTTTCTAGGTCAGAACTCAGCCCCAGGCCACTGGTGGCTTTGCAGAAGGCCACAGCCTGGCTGGCTATGGGCAGCAACCCATCCCCTGGTGAGGCTAAGACACCTCCCCTGGGCCCTATCCATCAGCAGAAAGGCCAAACTCTGGACCTCCACCCTATTTTCCCACACTACCTTGCTGATAAACAAACCCAGGGCTGAAGTCTTAAACCAGGTCCCCATAAAGGAACCTTAGAAGACAATAGACACAGAGGGCAAGAAAGATCCTTCCTCACCAAGATGACAGGTACAGAAGACCCAGTGCTGGAGCCCAGCAGGGCTTCTGAGCTGCCCCTGCCCCCAGACACGTCTCTATGCTGCCTTGGGGCTCTGGGATGGAAAGCTCTGGGCTGGATGTCCGTACCTTCAGAAGGAAAAAAAAACCAGACCCTTTGGAAATTATTTTTTTTAAATAGGAGCAGGAGGTTTTAATCAGAAGAAGAGAGAGGAATTCCTTTCGAGTAATAGCCCAGTAATAGCACTTCCTAAAGTAATGAGGTTTCAGTGTTCAACAATAAAATGTGATCTATTCAGAACTTGAGGAAATAAAACCCCAGAGATAATTTCAGGGTGATTTTCAGAAGCCTGAGAGGTGTTCCAGGTTTAGTCCACTAAGCCAAGCCTCAGGGGTGGCTGCCAAGGGCCTGCCGCTCCAGGATGCCTAGGGAGAAGCTGAAAGTGTGTCCAAATGAGAGACCTGGGGACTCAGTCCTCACGGAGCCCCACCCCTACCAGGCCACCTCACTACTAATCCCAGCATATCCTGCTCCCCACGACATCAACCACATGGAGACTGGAGCCACCCACACCAACCCCCTCAGCCTGACCAACTAGAGATATCCACGGAGCCAGCAGCTCAGTCGTTCACTCATAAACCCTACGGTGGACAGCTGCTTCACGCCGTGGGTTCTGATGGTTCTAAGGGCACCACTGGTTGGATGCGAGGACCACGGAAGAATCCCATCTTTGATCGTGACACGATGACCTCCCAATACATCAAGAACATTCTACTCCTCTTCTTCAACATCCTTTCCCAGGCAGCTTCCTCTCTCCCAATCCCATCCACAGATGGCCAAGCCTGTCACATTGTCCTTGCAGCAAGGATAGAAGCTTGACGGCTGTCTGCATGCACAAGTCTGCGGCAGATGATACCCAGGGAAGGAGGACGCCATGCTATTCTCCCACCCTGGCTATGGGCCATCTTGGGGACACTCTTGGCTCCCCTCCGCCATCTTTCCTCTGGAAGCTGATGGGTTCTGGGATAGACCCCTATGGGGGTCTTCCGGACTGCAAGTTTCAATGGCACTGTGGTGCCATGGCTCTTCACTGGGTCTTGTCTGCTCCTGGGTATGACTGATTCCCTAACACTTTCCTGCTTGCTGTGATTCTGAGAAACACCCACTGTCTGGCTGGGCAGCCACAGCACTGCCACAGTCTGTGCTTGGATAGAGTTGTGGGTTCATCATCACCAGGAAGACACACACACACACACACACACACACACACACACACACACACACACGGCTCAAAACAGACCTGCCAATCTCAGTGCTTAGGTCCTCTGAGGGTTCCAGAGGCAACCTCATGCCCCATGGTTCTGATGTCACCCATCCTGTGACACATTACTCTGTGGCAGGAGCCAAACCACCTGCTTTAAAAACTGCCATAATCCAAAGCCAGAGACATCCTAAAGGGAAGGATTAAGTGAAGTTCGGCTGATGGATGATATTCCACAAAAGGTCACCCCCCAGATCATCACTCCATTTATTATTTATTAACAACCTCCAAGACGTGTGTGTCACAGCAGATGTCCAGGAATGGGGAGATGATAAAGTCATATTTTATAGCTAGAGGCCTTTTAAAGGTGTTTAACAAAGAGCTTACAAAGTGATTTCAATGGGTTACAAAATAATTTATTAAGAAGTCACTGTAGCCCAACATTAAAAAGGGTATTAATCACCAAGAGAGATGGATGCAAGAAAAAGCGCCCAGCACATGTCCTGGGTGACACGGTGAATAAGCACCGCATCCTGCTGATGTAGCACTTAGATCAGACAAGGGCGATGCATACACTGTCCACACCCTACACTCCTTATACTTGGTATCACCTCTGCACAGAACGGTTTCTCCCTAACCCTTCTCTCTGTGAAGCTTGTCTTGACTGAGTGGGTGAGCAAAAGCAGTCATGACTCTTTAGTGATCACTGTCTCTACCCACATCCACCTCATCTACCCAAGCCCACCAACATCATCCAAGACCAGGAACTCCACTCATACCCACCTACTCTATCCAAGTCCCACAACACAATCCAAGACCACTAACTATCCACACTCAGCTCTTTACCCAAGTCCACCAACGTTATTCAGTACCAATAACTCTACCAACACCACCAACCTATCAAAGCTGCCAACTCAACTCTTCCCATGCTGCAAGAGGATATGCATCAGCCTCAATATTGTATGGCTGGGATGTGAAGCAGGTAGATGACATGTATAAGGCTGTCAGGAGGACACTGGACATTGGGGGCTTCCAGTGACTACTTGCAAGTGGCAAGTACGGAGAACAGTCTTGGACTGGTTTCCTAGAACACAGACTACGGCTTGCACATTTGAGGAATATTAAATGCCTGGAGGGAAGATATCAGAAATTCTTTCTCAAAGAACAGCCAAGACTGAGAGCAGCCCCAGGGCTTGGGGAATCGTGAGAGATACAGTCAGAGTGGAAAGGTAACGGAGAATCAAAGATGATTAATATACACGAACCCAGCTTGGAGGCAACCTGGTGCAACTCACCACGTATAGGAGGTGAGGATCCCCACCAGGGGTGTTGCGATCCAAATTCCTCTAACTAGCAGCAACGCCTCTCTTGCATTAGAAATTGATTGTTATACATAAAAGTTTAATGTACCCCCAGCTTTCAGGTTAATATTTATTGCATGGGATGAGATTCACCTTGACTTTTAAAAAGCCAAGCTGCGAAAAAGCCACCAGGTGCCTAGATACACAGGTCCCGGTCCCGATGTTTCCCCCACAGGGAGTCACAGAAGGCCTTGAAGAAAAGGACATGGTTCCTTAATGACCAGGGCGTCTCGAGTCTCACCTCCTGACTGGGCCAGCTCTGATTCATCTATCGTGTCATCTACAAGGCTGTCTCCTCAGGGAAGCTCTGCCTAGCCGCCTTCCTTCCTCCAAAAACTTTGTCCTTGGGAGCTGGGGACCAAATCAGTCCTACTGGTGTTCCCAGACCGCCTGGCCCAAGCCAAAAGCTGAGCAGACTCACCAGATAAATGGGTGCACAGGCAATGTGACGGTAAAGGCTTGCAATGAGGAGGGACCACACACTGCATACAGTGTCTCTTCGTGATGGGTCATCCTGTCACCTCACAGGATCACCCCACAGAGTCACAGAAGAGACAAGCCTCAGGGTGTGCTGTGAGGGGATTGTCTTGATTGGCTTAAGTGCAGTGGGAAGGCCCGCCCTCCTGAGTGTGAGTGGCACCATTCCATGGGCTGAGGTCCTGGGTACACAAAAAGAAGAAAGCAAGCTCAAGTCCAGGGTTCACCCTCTGCTTCCTGTCCCTGGGCCCATGTCTTCCCACCATGACAGACTGTGTCCCTGGAAACCGTCAGCCCTCCTCTGTCAGGTATCTCTTTGCAGCATTGAGACAGTAACTGATTCACACTCCTCTCTGTTGCTCCATAGCCAGACTGGCAGGTTGCAGCCGAAAAGCCAAACTTGGCTTCCGTGACTAAAGCTGCCCTGAGTTGGAAGAAAATTCCAGAACATCACCCCTCACACCTAGCCTATCTTCCAGGGGCAAATCCCATCAGCAGGGCTGAGAATTTATATGCTGCAGAAAATGACCCCATTAAGCTTGGCAGTAAAGTCCCTTCAGCCACGTCGCACTGCGCGCTGCCTGCCAAGTGGCTTGCAGACAGAGCTGGGGGAGGAAAAGGCCTCTCCTCTCATGAGGATCCAAGTCAGCCAACTCTGCCCACCACTTGGGCAGGCCCAGGGCCCGGGATGCAGACAGACTCACACAGAGGCCGCCAGCACAGAGTGTGTTCCCAGCACAGTGTGGTGGTGCAGGCTGACTATCATCATCTGGGTGGGGGTTTTCTCCCCGTTTGCAAGCAGAAAACTGAGCCTAGGTTTGAAAAGCGCAGTCACCTGACCAAGGTCCTATGTGGGGAAATGGCAGAACGATGGGTGATGTGAATTTGTTTCACACCAATGCAGAGACCATCTTCTCAGCCCACAGGATGCTGTGTCCTGGGGAACACATCTGTGGAGGAAATGGCCTCAGGCCTGCCTCAGGTGTAAGCTGAGTTTCACAGGAGCAGAACTTGTCTCTAACCCTTTCCAACCTTTGTGTTGAAACTTTGAGGCCCTGATTCTCAGATTGTGACCTCTGGAGGTTGGGTCTTCTAAAGGCTACCAAGTTCAAATGAGGTGTCAAGGTGGTTCCCAGTTCAATATGGTGGCATCCTTATGGAAGCAGGGATTTGGAATAGCACAAACCCAATATGTCACAGGAAAATGGAGGCCAAGGTCTGGGTGATGCTTCCACAAGTTAGGGAATGCTAGCAAGCACAAGACTGGGGCCCAGGTAGAGGATGCCTTCGCTGTACTCAGAGAGTGAAGCAATACACTTCCACGTAAGCCACCCAATCAGCCCTAGCAAACACATACACTAGCCCTGGCCTGTGTCTAATGTGGTCACAATAAGTGTTTTCTCTTCCTGTCATACTCCTACCCTGCCCCCTTGCCTCTTAGGGCTTGTGTCCAAAGAACCCAGCCAAGGGCCTGGGCAAGGATGCTAAAGAAACTGTCACATGTGGGTCCAGACTGCTCTTCCATGGCAGACCACTCGCCACACCTCAAAATACCACTGGCCAAACAGCTTTTCACAAAACTGCTAAAGACAAATTGCAAACAGGGAGTGGAAGAAAGGAATTTCATCTAGGGAAAGACTTGAGGAAGAGGCACCATGACAGAGTTCTGGGAAGGGTTGTCTAGGTCAGTGGTGATGGTGGGAACCCCCAGGAGAAGCTGGGGCTGCCAGCTGCCTAGCTTTTCTGGGTTGTGAGGGCCAATCCCGGCATGCTTTTTACACATCTTCCACAGCCTCTTTACCTGGCATGGGAACAGGGACAGATGGCTGCCCACTGGCCCCTGGTGTCCCCAGAGTCTCAATGAAAATGCTTTAGGGGCACTTACAAGCACATAGAATGATAAGAGCAAGCAAGCTCAAGGAGGACACCTCCGCAGGCAGGTCCCACCCAATGTTCTTTCTTATCCAGCCTTTGTGGGCAGACAAGCTTCCCCAGATTTTCTAGATGGGAGCTTCCCATTCCTCTGTCTCACAGGCTGCTAAAAGGTGAGAATTTCATAGCCAAAGCCAACGGGCCACAGGGACCTTGGAGCTGCAGCCCCTCTGCCTCTGTCTAAATTGCTAATGCCAGTCACACATGCTTCTTGGCCATAGGTTGTGGACACAAAGCCAGAGCCACCCTGTCCCTTCCATAAATAACGTGCATAAGGTCTGTCAAGCAAGACTCCAAAGCATCATTTGGTCTGGAGATAGTAGTCCTTCCTTGCCCACATGCCTGTCAGGTCATGTGGGCAAGGAAGAGAGAGACATGCCCAGGCTCAGCCAGCTCCCAGAAGGGCACCTGAGAGACAACGGAAAAGCAGGACCTGGTGTCCCAGTGGACCTAGAAGGAGGAGCTGTCAGTCTTCTGAAGGGAATGGAAAACCACCTAAATGTGGGCCACCTAAGTGTGAGGACATCAATAAAAAACACAAACAGTGTAAAACGCCACCAAGCAGATGATAAGTTTATTTCTCATGATGAGATGCATGACATGCTCGGACTCCTCGTGAAATAATGAAGTCCATTTTTAATCTCTGCTTCCGTGACTTCCAGATAATAGGCAAATTTACCCCGAGGCCACATCTCATTATCAAGGCAGGGCTTTTAGCTACAGATTCAGAGAAGCAACTTGAGAGGCCTATGTCCCCAACACCAGGGGTGTCTTCCCCTGTCTGGTAGTCACAGCCAGTCAAGGGGGTCCGGCCCCTGCCTTGTAAAGCGTATCCCTGAGCTTGGCCTCCAAGCCTGGTTACGGGGCTGCTTGTTCAATTGCAATCAATGCATGCACAAGGCACAGAAGCCCCTGAGCACCACCCTGAAGCCAGGCCTTGCATAGAATACTTCCCACCCACCTCACAGGTGCCATCCTCTTCTGCCCCTGGGACTTGTCCCTCCAAACACACATTAGCTATTTTAAAGCACACATTGTTGATGACATCTGCTGGCTCAAAGAAAGAATTAAAAAAAATATTCATATGCCACACTTGTGTGTGGATGCCTGGGGCAGCCAGAAGAGGGCAGGGATCCTTCAGAGCTGGAGTTACAGGCAGATGTGAGTGCTCCAGGTGGGTGCTGGGAACCAACTTTGGGTCTTGTGGAAGAGGAGCAAGTGCTCTTAGTGGCTGGGCCATCTCGGCAGCCCCCACCTGCCCATTTAGAGACAATGAAAACAAAAGCAGATGAGTAGACAAACCAGAATCTCTTCCAGAGCTTTCCAGGGCCCCTTAGACAGGCAGTGAGTTGTTGAGTGTTTTTTAAAGATGTTTATTTATATGTGTGTGCTGTGGGATGGTCTGTATGTCAAATTACTCTGATTGGTCAATAAATAAAACACTGATTGGCCAGTGGCTAGGCAGGAAGTATAGGCGGGACTAACAGAGAGGAAAAAAGAAACAACAGGAAGGTGGAAGGAGTCACTGCCAGCCCCCACCATGACAAGCAGCATGTGAAGGTGCCAGTAAGCCACAAGCCACGTGGCAAGGTATAGATTTATAGAAATGGGTTAATTTAAGATATAAGAACAGTTAGCAAGAAGCCTGCCACGGCCATACAGTTTGTAAGCAATATAAGTCTCCGTGTTTACTTGGTTGGGTCTGAGCGGCTGTGGGACTGGCAGGTGACAAAGATTTGTCCCGACTGTGGGCAAGGCAGGAAAACTCTAGCTACATGTGTGCATGCTTTCATACTTGTGTGTTTATGGGTGGATGCCTGAAGAGGCCAGAAGAGGGCATTGGATCTCATGAAGCTACATTTACATGCACTTGTGACTTTCCCAAGGTTAGTGCAGTAAATGCTCTTAACTTCCATGTCACCCATCAAGCTTAGGCAGCCCAGTCTAGCTGAGAGGACTGCCCACTCACCCCTTCACCACATCTCTGCCTCCCTCACGTCTATGGAGAGGAGTGCTGTGCCTCTGTGAGACCTCCCTCATATCACCTGTGCTTACAATTGGTGACTGGGGAGAGAAAGGGGTCCAGTCACTTGCTCCTGAGCATCTGCTTAAGAGGGAAGTGTCAGGACTTAAGACCTGAGCAGCCTGGCAACTTCTGTTCTTCACTGGGAGCCCTGGGTGGCCCTCATGGTCCCCTCCAGGACAGGCCTGGGAAGGGAAGCTGGATTCTGCATTCCCAGCAAGTGCTGCTTCCTACATTTGGAGGAGGAAGGTCAGAGGAGGGTGGAGAATCACTGGGGTGTTCTCTCCTTCTTGGCCACACAATAGCACCTCTGATTTCCTTTATAAAGTTCCTGAGCTAAGAAGTGCATCACAACACCAACAGGCTGCTATAGCCACAGCCTTCAGTAGGGTCCAGGACACCATAGTGAAGGCATTCTCCAGAGCCAGGGCTTCAACTATGAATTTCTGGAAAGGTCATGGGGAGGAGAAACAGAGGGACACACAGGCCATAGCTCAGACACCTGCCAGGTCTTCACTAACACTGGGAGGCAGTGGATGCGCCCACCTGACCCTAGAGAAGGGAACAGAAGGCCACAGAAGTGAAATAATTTGTCCTTGGTCACAGCCAGTGAATGGAAGAGTCAGGATTTGAATCTATGTCTAAAGTCCCTGGGGGTGGTTGTTTTAGATTTTTATTCACTTTATTCTGTGACAGGATCTTATATAGCCAAGGATGGCCTCAAGCGTCTAATCTCTTCCTCCACCTCATTATGTGCTGTTGGCGACCGATCTTTGTACATGCTACACAAGTGCTCTACCTGCTGAGTTACACCCACGGTCCTAAAGTTTCATCCTTGACCCGTGTCCTACCACCCCCTCTAAAAGCAGAGGTCTGAAATGAAGCAGCCATGGCACCTAAGGAGCTGAGCCCCAACGTGTCAGATGGGATCCGTGCCTGAGTGAACCTGGCCTTGCAGAACTGGAACAGGAGTGTTAGGCAGAGCGGGAGGATCGGGTATGGCTACAGGCAGCAACCCTCAGGAACTGCTGGAACTGAGGAGGCCTGGTTGGCTAGAGCCGCGGGGGCGAGAGGGAGTGAGGTGTAGACTGGCCTGGGTAGAGGGGAGGCCGCTGGCAGGAGAGTGAATGGGATTCTAGCTACAGGAAGAGCCACTGGAGTGTTTTAAGGAGGGTGGTGTTCACAATGCCGCGAGTGGACAGTGGGCAGAGACTTGGCAGGTGTGGCAGCAGACAAGCCTGGGCTGTGTTTGGGGTGGGGTTGCCGGAGGCAGCAAATGAGGAAGGCGGGAGAGAGAGCCGGCACCCCTGACACACCTGACAATCGTCAGTGGGCAGGGACGATGGGAAGGGGTGTGCTTGGTGGAGGTTTAGACAGCTTGGATTTGCCTCTTTTAAGTCTGGAGTGTCACTTAGGCACCCAGATGGAGACTCCCAGAAAGTGTCAACCAGAGACTGGGGGCTGAGGATGGAGGCCAGAACTGAGATATAAGTGGGGATTGCAGACAGAGAGGGGATAGGAGGTTATCAAGCTTGACCATAGGTAATTTATTGCACAATCGTCATCTCTGTGTCATCAATGGGGAAACTGGGTAAGTCACATGTCTGCCTGTGCGTGTAGCCGAGTTCACCTATGACCGAGGTGGACTGGGAGTCCCAGCTAGTCTCTGTCTCTCTGCCCTCACTCATGCCTGATGTCCCATACAGTGCCTGGAACCTACAGACACCCAAGAATACTTGGGGCCCTGCTGACAAGCCTGCACCAGTCCCCAGGCTGGACAGGGTCTCTCTGTTTCTGGGTGAGCTGAGCCCACTGGGAGCCATGAGAGTTGGGGCTAGGGGTCCTGGGCCTAGCCAAGAAGAAGGTGGAACCACCAGGTGAGAAACTGGGAGCATCCTCAGCATCCTTGGACCCCAGTGTGAGCCCAAGCTGAACCCCCCCATGTTACTCCCCAAACCAGGGGGTCTCCAGCACCCAAAGGAACTCCCACAGGCCAGGGTTGCTGGACTGAAACCAGAGGTCAGGCAGATGTTTGGTCTGTTGTAATTTACTTTAAAATGTCTTTCTTGGGAAAGTATCTCTGGGTGAAGGGACCCCCCCAAGACAGGAAGTCAGTGTGGACATCATCCAAGCAAGGGCATACAGTCACAAACTTGGAGACTGTGTCTCCGTTAGCAACAAGACTGGAGAATCTTGGACCTGGGTGACGGCATGTCCATGAGTCTTTTGAAGGGCACAGGCTGCAGGGGCTTCTCAGTTATCCTTCTTGGAGGCCATACAACATACACGTGGCCAGATCTCCTAGATGACACAGCAGTGCCTTAGAAGGACCCAGCAACAGGATGGACAACTGTCATTGTGCACAGGGTGTGGCTTCCATATGACATGTGACCCTTCCCTTCTTCCCGCACCTCTGCCTCCCAGTCCCCAGCCATGTTCCCCTGACACCCCCTCCCACCCTACCCCATCTCTTTCCCACCCCTAGCCACAATGACTTGGGACCCAGCACTTTCCTGATGGTTTCAAATTCCTGCCCTCTACTTCCTGGTTCACAGTACTGGCATTGAAAGCAGGGATGTGTCCCTTTGCTCTTTTTTCATATAAAAACTCTTACATGGTCCTCACGGTGAGGCTGTCCTCATGGTCAGGTGGAGTTTATGATGTGGTAGTAATAATGCTCTGTTTATATTCGTCATAAATGTCAGGTCCGAATAACAGACTGCAACGGCATCTAATCCCACAACGTTGGGATTTATGAAAAGCCTCAAATGCAGGTGCAAAAGGTTCCCTGTGACCACTGCCCCTTGGGACTCCCTGACGGATCCCACCCCCATGAGACAGGTAGGCAAGGGGGTGGAAGCTCTGTACAGTAACTGGAACACACTTCCCAGGTCAGGTTCAGGGTCAAGTTTATTGCCCTTGCTCAGCTGCCCTCCATAGAGACTGGGCTCAGAGCACTGAGCAGACTGTAGACATCACATGCTGTCCTTGACCTGCAGTGGAAGGCCACTTCCTGCTTCTGCAGAAGGAAGACTTTAGAGGTGTGTGTGTGGTGGGTGGGTGGGTGGGGGTACTGTCCTCCAGTAAGTGAGCACTCAGTGTAGGAAGACTGTGTCCCTTTGCCAGTCAGCTCAGGAGGTCCTGATAACATGTACCCCTCTTGGCTGTTTCTTGTTTGGGGGGGCCTTACCCAGCACTTAGAGTCAAAAAGCAACCTATGTTTGTGATCGTGAACAGCCTGAGGTACTTATTCCTGGAGGAAATAGACGCTTTGATGTGTGGCCCCACCTGCAGTCAGTTCTAGGGGCCACACTACCCAATCCCCACAATGTCGAGGATTCTCATGACATTGATGTGTACCATGGAAAAAATGACTAGGGAGACTCCAGTGTGCACAGAAGGAGAGAGCCCCACTCTTGGGGCCCTGGAAGTCCCCACAAGCAGCTGCTGGAGTAGAGCAGTGGCTAGTGCTGTCTGCCTGATGGGACACAGGCTTAAGATAAACTGGATTCATGTCTGGATGCAGCAAGAACTCATAGATACCTGGGAACTTAAAAATGGGGGGTAGGAGTGTGTGGCTACAGAACTCAGGAGACCAGAGACCTATGCTGAGTGTGCATGTTCATGCATACTTGCAGGTACTTGTGCGCACACACACACACACACACACACACACACACACACACACACACACATGTTCGCTCATGGCCAGATGTTCACACAGGCATGCAGGGATCATCATGAGTTCCTTAATGTCAGAATAGCCCCACATTTCTATAGCATTTGTCTACTAATAAGAGTCCTG
Organism: Peromyscus maniculatus bairdii; assembly: GCF_049852395.1. Taxonomy (NCBI): domain Eukaryota; kingdom Metazoa; phylum Chordata; class Mammalia; order Rodentia; family Cricetidae; genus Peromyscus; species Peromyscus maniculatus. Next base: position 168,536,995 of record NC_134853.1, read on the forward strand.
GAATCAATCTTGAATTGGAAGAAAGAGACAGAGGGAGAGAGGGAGGGAGGGAAGGAGGGAGGGAGGGAGGGAGGGAGGAAAAGGGAAGTATCCAAGAGTGACAGCTCCCAGGAAAGGATCAGGCTGCATGGAGGAGCCAGGAGCCTGGCACAAGCGACCTTGGGGTTAGGCCAATGATTCCAATCTTCACAAAGCTTCTAGAAACTTCTAGTACCATAATGCGCTGCTGCTATCTTAAACCCTAAGATGTGTTAATTAATCAAAAAGAAGTTGGCATGTCAGTCCTATACAAGTCTGTGGCCATGTGACTATGTTCCAAGGAACCCCAAGTAAGGTGGGTGGCCTCAGAGGACCTGATGCACAGGAGGCACAGAGACCATCGGCGGAACAGACTAGCCCATCTGTCTGCCTCTGAGACTTCCTGAGCTCTGGGATGCTTGACAAGCTCAGAACAGCCTATGAGGAACATGCTGACAAGTGTGTGTGCCTCTGTGTGTGTCACAGGGGTGGGGGTGGTAAGGTGGTGGGAACCAGGCCCCTTGGAGCAGGAGCTTTCCCTCCTGGAGGCTGGGCCAGAGCCTCACCTTAGGTCATGGACCCATCATGGGACCTAGACTTGTGTAAGGGTCCCTCCTACCCCCAGCTCTGCCCAAGTTAGACCCCAACTGAGACTCCACAACTGCAGTTGTCCAGGCAGTTGCCTCTTCACTCAGTCAGACCTTGGGAGAAGGGACGGCTCCCAGACCTGTCTTTAGAAGCCCAGCAGACACATGGCTCATTAGACCACTTTGAACATAAGGCTCAGATATGCCTGACTTCAGTACTGTTACGGGGTGACCTGTATGTGACCTTCACACGCACACACAAGCATCGAAATTGGAAATTCCAGTGTCTATAGTTGTCATTTCGCTTGGAAATCTGATCTTTGCAGATGATCAAATTGGAATGAGTCCATTAGGGTAGGTGGCAATTCAACATGGCTACCCCTCATTAGAATCCCAAATGTGGATGTGGAAATAAACATGCCCTGGCGGATACCGAGAGGACATGGGGAGGACACAGCCGTTCATGTGCCGCAGAAACTCGAGGAACTAGAAGCCGGGAGAGGTCTGAAATTGGTCTTCTCTCCTAGACAGCACAAGGAATCCACCCTGCTGACACTGTAGTGTCTGATGTCCGGATGTGGAGACTTTGGAGAGAATGCATTTGTGTCACGGGAACTCCTTGCCCACAGTCATCAGCTGCAGAGCCCCAGAAGGGGAAGAAGAGTCTGAGTTCCTCGAACCCTGCCCTGCGCTGTCTTCTCTGTTCCGTCTTCACTAAGGTAGAGAGAGAGCTGTGGAGAGGGCTCAGTTGTTAAGGGCTAGGCTCACAACAAAGACATAACCGGAAGCAACAGCTCTGGCTTCGTGAAGGCTGTGCCCCAGATACTCTTGACACATGGCACAATCGTGACACAGAAATAACAAAGACTTGGGTTCAAATCCTACCATACTACTTAACTTGCTGTGTGATCTTACATAAGTTTTCAGGTCTTTCTGATTTCAAGTTCGCACTTTAAAAAGTTATGGACTACCAATGACATGTCTTTGAAGATCTCTCCTGTGGCTTCCTGAGGAACATGTATGTAAAGATGTGGGATTGTGCCTGGCCCATGACAGTTGGCTGATTGTTCAGATAAGGAAAGGGGGTGTACTGTAGAATCCAGTCAGTGTCTGATATCCACCCAGCCCTCGGGAGAGTGACCTTTTCTGTGCTCCCACAAGTTGATGAAAGTGCTTATGGCCCCCCTCCAGTTCTCTCTCCAAGCAGAAACATAATCTGCTCCATCCAAAAGAAGAGGCGTGGTGTGGCGTACCTCCAAAGCAGACTGCCTCTGAGATAATGGCACTTACATGGGTCTCCAGGGACAGCCAGCACACTCCACAGAGCTGTGCATGCTTGGCCAAAGCCGCCAATGGGCTCTCAAGGACTTCATAGTCTGAGTTGTGTACCCCCAAATTCACCCGTGGAAGACCTTGCTCTCAAAGGGTCAGGCTGTAACTGCATTTGAGACAGGGTCATTTTATTTTTCCTTCTTTCTTTTCTTTTTAGAAATGTTAAGAATTTAATTAATAAGTTTGTGTGTATATGTATGTTATGTGGGTGCATATGCATGTGGAGGTGCATATGTGTGTGAACATGTGCAGGCCAGAAGACACTCTGAGTGTTGTTCCTTGGTGGTAATCCCTATTTATCCTTTTTTGTTTTTTCTTTTCTTTTTTAAAGATTTATTTATTTATTATGTATACAGAAGAGGGTGCTGGGTATACCATGTGGGTGCTGGGAATTGAACTCAGGTCCTCTGGAAGAGCAGTTGGTGCTCTTAACCTCTGAGCCATCTCTCCAGCTCTATTTTCTTCCTTCCTTCCTTCCTTCCTTCCTTCCTTCCTTCCTTCCTTCCTTCTTTCCTTCCTTCCTTCCTTTCTTTTTTTTTTTTTTTGAGAGATTCTCACTGGCTTAGAATTTGCCAAGCAGAGCCGGGCAGTGGTGGTGCACGCCTTTAATCCCAGCACTCGGGAGGCAGAGTCAGGCAGATCTCTGCGAGTTCGAGGCCAGCCTGGTCTCCAAAGCGAGTTTCAGGAAAGGCACAAAGCTACAAAGAAACCCTGTCTCGAAAAACCAAAATAAATAAATAAATAAATAAAAAATTTGCCAAGCAGACCAGGCTGGCTGACCAGTGAGGCCCAGGGACTCTCCTGCCTCTGTCTTAGGAGTGCTGGGGTGACAGGTGCATGTCACCTTGACCCTGCTCCCCTTTTCAACGTGGGATTTGAGGGTCAAACGCCGGTCCTCATGCTTATAAGGCAAACTGTTTACCAATGAGCTGTCTCCCCAGCCCTGGACACAGGGTAGAGATGCTAAGACTTCACCCCTTGTTGCAACACCCCAGCTGACGGATGCTGGTGGCCCCAGCAGACAGAGATGGTGTGGGATGAGCTCCTGATGGATGATCAGAGGGTACCTGCAAGTGTCAGAGGTCCAGGATAGGGGAGCAGGGAGGCAGAGTGCGAGCTGTCTTTTCAGGATACCAGAAAGAGGCCAGTGGCAATGGCTGGGCTCCATGCACATGAGGCAGTAATTAACAGAGGAAGGCTGGTCCCTTCATTGAAATGCTTTGGGATGTCGTCTCCATTTTGCTGACTTTGGAGAAAAGAATGGTGATAAATAAATGTAAGGCATGCAGGCGATGGTGCGAAATGATGCTTCATCTAATTATCGCCATTCCGAGGCGTCGTTAACACGCGAGCACGGAGAATGATAATGACTTCTGTGGTTCGTCGCAGCTCGGATTTGCCATCTTAAGCCCTCAGCGCAGGGACACAGTATTCCCTGGGACAGAATCTCTCACAGACAAATGATAGCATTGCATGAGGAGGTAAGAGGAAATGAGTCACCATGGCCGAATTGAAAAGGGCACAGTGATGCACACAGGCGTCCAGGATAGCCTGGAGAGAGCCCAGAAAGTCAGGGAATGAGACAGTGACTTTGAGGGGCACCCGAGAGGGCTGCTGGAAAATCTTCCCTCCATGGCAGATCCCTCTTCTGCCTACCAGGGTCAGGAGACAAGGAATGCATTAGTTCCTTTTTTTTTTTTTTTTTTTTTTTTTCTTGGTGCTTAAAGCACAGAAGCGTCCCTGGATCCTGCTGTTCAGGATGAGGCCAAAGGACCTGGAACATTCCTTTTACTTGCTTTATTCTCTGGGTTCCTGTTGCCTGTCTGCTGTCTCAGACTGGAATCTCACCAAGCACATTTATGTCCACTGACAATATAACTGTCCCGTTCAGTTGGGTCTGTTCCCACCTGCCCCTGCAGGCACTGTGGAGTGACCTGACGCTTTCATGGGCACCCAGTCTCTACCCTGTGGCAGGTCTATTTTTGCCCCTTCTCAGGCTGTGTTTGGTACCACAGCTCCATCACACTGTTTGGACTAGGAGGGTACACACAAGGTACCAGCCAGTCACTGGAGTGCTGTGCTGATGTGGGAAGAAAGGGGTGGCCCACTGAGATGTCCTCCCCAAGGAAGAATCAAAGGTGAACTGGGAAGGTGCTGAGCCGGAGGCCAGACAGTGGAAATGGCACCACTGAGGCTTTAAGCTTGGAGGGAGGGTGTGGGTGCCGAAATACAGGAAACCGCTGTGTCAGAGAGTACGGAGGGGTGGCAGGGGCTGAGGGGCCACAGCAGAGGCATCAAGAGGTGGCAAAGTGGACGAGGAAGTCGGGCGGGGCAGTTGTACACCATGACTATCCCTGCCCTGCAGCCTGGCCTCCCAAGGCTGGCCTGGCAATCCACACTCCTCCCAAGGTGAACTTGACCCTTATACATAGTCCACACCCTAGCCTCTGGGATACGGATGTGACTTATTTGGAAAGGAGGTCTCTACAGGCTTCACTAAGGATCTCAGGGTGGGTTTGGGTGGCACCTAAATGAAATGGCAGTGTCCCTAGAGAACTGAGGTTTCAGGCAGCTGCTGGATGCAGGGATAGGTGTGAATCCACCCTCCCCACCCAGTCCTGGGGTAACTACCTGTGCTGACACCACAGCTTGGACTCCAGGCCTCTGTGACAGGACTTTGGATGCAGGGATAGGTGTGAATCCACCCTGCCCACCCAGTCCTGGGGTAACTACCTGTGCTGACACCATAGCTTGGACTCCTGACCTCTGTGACTACGAGAGAACATAGTCTGTTTTTTCAAACGATCCAGTTCATGATGTTATGGGACCGACGGGTGATGCAAGCAAGATTCAGCGTCTCACAACCGAAATGCAGTTCTACCACAGAAGCAAGGGCTGCCGTCCAGGGAGCTGGTGTGACAGCAGGAACCTGGGAGCTGGTGTGACAGCAGAAACCTGAGGTGACCGGCTTTAGTTCTGCCTCAGCCTCAACCTGCCCTGTGACCTTGGGCCAGCCAGCCCTCTCTCTGCAGCATGGCTCTCCTGGAAAAGTGAAGGCTGGGCCCAGAAGCCCTACCCCATGGCACAGCCACCCTGCTGTTGACATTTATTCCGGTGTCCTTTCTGTTGGTGTGATAAAAACACTCTGAACTAAAGCAGCTGGGAGGGAAGGGTCTATCTGGCTTACTCTCCCAGGTCACAGTCTGTCACTGAGGGAGGCCAGGACAGGGACTCGAACAGGAACTTGAAGCTGAAACCCCAAGGGAGTGCTGCGTGCTGGCTTGCTCATAGGCTTGTGTGGAGGTAGCTTTCTTATACAGCTTAGGACCTCCTGCCTAGGGAATGGTGCCTCCCACAGTGGGCTGAGATCCCCTACATTAATTACCAGTGAAGACAATCTCCCATAGATAGGCACACAGGTCAATTCAGTTTGGGCATCCCTCTGTGGAGACTCCTTTCTCAGAGGACGCTCGGTTATGTCAAGTTGACAGTTGAAACTGACAAGAACAATGTCTTCAGATATGGTAGAAAGGTGATAGGCCAATGATACAGGGAACAAATTCAAAACCCATGGTTTTCCCTTTTGAGACAGAATCCCATGCATCTCATACTGGTGTTGAACTCACTATGTAACAGAGGAGGAACTTTGGATCTTCTTGCCTAACTTCCAGAGTGCTGGGATCACAGATATGTATGGCCACACTTGGTTTTATTCGGTAATGAATATTGAACCCAGGGCTTTGTGCATACTAAGCAAGCCCTCTACCCACTGAGATGCATCCCCTAAGCTGCTTGCCATGCCATTGCAGGGAACATCTGTGTGGCGAGGAGGTGGTACACAGCATCTCTTCACCATCTATTGGTCTTTTTACAGAGAAGTCTTTGGGGGACTTTCAGGAGCCCAAACAGCCAAGTTGTATGGACAGGTGGCCCTGCAATCAGAGGAAGGAGTCATGGCTATGTCTGTGTGCTCTGGACTTCCGTCTGTGAAGGCTAGAGCACCAAGAAAACATTGGGCAAGGAGCCTGGCCTCCAGAGACCATCAGCCTGGGTACCACTGGCATTTATACGTAAGAGGGGCCAAATCCCAGCAGCTCCTTGGGATGTAGACAACCTGGTGGAGTTAGAGCTTTCATGAGGGAGGAGGGAGGCTTTCTGGGGCAATTCTACTTACATTTCAGAGGCCAGCACTTAACTTACCACTCTCTCCCTTACAAATCCCATTTTAAAAATACTTTTACAGGCATGGTGATGTACACCTGGGGTCCTGGCCCTTGGAGACTGAGGCAGGAGGATTCAGAGTTTTAGAATAGCCTGAGCTATGTAGCATGTTTCAAAATAAATAACTGAATGAATACTAAAAACACTTTAGCTTTGGGGAAACAATTGTGCTATCAGTACTTGCCCTAAGCAAGAGGGGTTCATTTTTGCCTTGCCATCCTTCCTCCTCCATGCCAGGACATGGCTGTCCTGATGATCTTATGCTATTATGGGAAGAGGCACCTCATACCTCCTCACAGTCTGGGATATGCATGGTAAAGGCCTTGGCAAGGTCCTTTGTCTCACTCCGTGGGCATCCCTTGTGGAGAACTGGGGCCTTGGAATGCACTTCCACACTGATGCTGTGGCTTTGAACTGGTGACCATATTGGAAACCAGCAAGAGTCCTATGTAAGGATAAATGTCCACATGACTCACAGGATCCAGTAAAGACACCTTTGGGTGGGGGTTATAGCCAGTCCCCATGCCCCAGAACGTAGGCCTCTGCCTCCACCACCATCACCACGGCTGCCACCACCATCACCACGGCTGTCACTGCCACCATCACCACAGCTGCCACTGCCACCATCACCACGGCTGCCACCACCACCATCACCACGGCTGCCACCGCCACCATCACCACGGCTGCCACTGCCACCATCACCACGGCTGCCACTGCCACCATCACCACGGCTGCCACCACCACCATCACCACGGCTGCCACCACCATTACCACGGCTGCCACTGCCACCATCACCATGGCTGCCACTGCCACCATCACCAGCTTCACCAGCAGTGTGGCAAGAACATATAAGACGTATGAGCTGGCTGTAAGCAGGTCTGTGGCTTCCACCAGGCTTTTTGGGGTATCCACTATGGGAACACATGTGGAGGACAGAGGACAACTTGAGGGAATCAGTTCTTTCCTTCCACCACAAGTATCCTGAGGCTTGAACAAAGGTCATCAGATTTGGCAGCAAGCACCTGTACCTTCTGATCCATCTCACTATCCTCCTCTTTTATTAAAAAAAAATCTCACAAGAAACAGATGATCATCACTCAAGTCCTACACAGCCACGGGAGGGTGGCCAAGATGGCACAGAGCAGGCCCCCTAGCTTTGGGTGACAAAGCATGGTGCTGCCATCAGTCATGCTTATGTGCCTCGCATCCCATAATCTCTGGGAACCTCACTCATAAAAAGCATCCCTTCCCTCCAGATCCCCAAGCCACTCAGAGCCACTGAGCCTTGCACCTGATTTCACAACTGTGTGCCTACCACTTAACGTGGGAAGACATTACTTATAAAAGATGATTCTGAAAGGAAAGTTTGGGGTTTTATTATACCTTTGGGCTAGATTGGGTGATCTTGGAAGAAATAAGGTTGTACCCTTTTCATTTCCTATCCATAGGGCAATATTTTAGCAGTATGTGGGGTCAGGGAGAAGAAGCCAGGGGCTGGAGCTGCATGATACATGGCTGTAGAAGCAGGGCTCACCAAGCATGGAGGGCACCTGTCTCCACCTTAATAGGAGCAAGGAGATTGTGTCTGATTGATGGAGAGTGGGAAACGCCTCTCAAAGGACATGCTGGGGTTGCAGAAAACAGTCTGCCCACCAGCTACCCAGAACTGCACTGCCCAGGCATGCTCTAGTTTTTAGTCCCAGTGTTTTCTTTCATGGCTCTTCAATGACCTCCTGGGTCATCTCCTCTCCTCTTTTCAGTGTTCAGGTTGAGTCGCCTGTCTCCTATGGCTCTAGCATAGGAACCAGGACCCTGTGTTATAGGATGACATCTACAACAAGATGACTGAATTGATGACTTTTTGTTGCTGTGTCAAAATACCATGGCCAAAGCAGCCTATGGAAGAATGAGTTTATTCGGCTTAAGACGACAGAGGAATAAGAATCCATGACGGCCAGGAGGCATGGCAGCAAGTGGCAGGCAATGCATCAGGAGCTGAGGGCTCACATCTGGAACGGGGCACCGCACACTCTCAAAGGTCACCCCAGGGATGTACTTCCTAGAGCAAGGCGCTGCTCTTCAAGGCCCTTATCAATCCACCAAGTGTTCCAATACATGAGCCTGGGGGGACATTTCTCACCCTAACCACCGCAGGGACCATTCCTCCAGGGTCCTGCCGTGAGTGTGGGGCAGGAGGGTCATTTCTTCCCATCTTTGGCCTCAGAGTTCTCCAATCTCACCTCTTCCCCAGGTCCTACCCTAGCAGGTCTATCCAACCCTTCGGTGATTTCAAAACACTGTCATTTACAAAGTCTGCACTGAAGAAAAAGTGTATCATGATGTTTTACTTAAGTTCATGGTTTTGTGTGGGTGGCTGTCCTGAATTCACTTCTGCTTCTGTGACAAGATATCCTGACAAAAAATGATGCAAGGGAGAAAGGGGTTTATCTGGCTTTTAAGCCTGGATTATAGACCATCATTGAGGGGAAGTCCAGGCGGGAACTACAGATAGATAATCACATAACATCCATGGTCAAGAGCAAAGAGAGGATAAATACATTCTTGCTTGCTTCTCACAGCTAGTTTATTCACTCTTACACAGTTCGAGGCCCAGCCTAGGAAACGGTGAAGTCTATAATGGACTTCTTACATCAACTGTCAATCGAGACAATGTCTCACACACACGCCTATAGGTCAACCTGTTCTAGACAATTCCTCAACTGAAACTCCTCACTGGTTCTAAGTCGGGTCAAGTTGACAGCTAACACTCGCCAGCAAAGTGTCGTCCATCGCTCTGAGAGGCAGCATGCAGCTCAGAGGCGGTGTGTGGGACGTTCTGAAAGACCCATCTGAGCCGATGACAGGTGGATGGCCATGGAGGTCACAGCTCAGCAAGGGAGGCACATGAGTCATGCTACCATGCCCGACATCAGGGTAATTCCAGATGTGCCAGGGAGGTGCCAGCAGGGTCAGCATCAAGAGGGATAGTCATCCCTCTACCCCAGAGGAAGCCCAAGGTCTGCAGACTCTTTGCTGCCTCAGACAAGCATGCAAGCTGGGTGCTTCTGGAGTCGGCCAGCTGTGGCACCCGCCCTTTACTCTAGTCACCAGAGACTTGGGGCGACTCCTGAGGTGGCCTTCAAGCACACTTGAAACACTTCACATCTAGTTTGTTTTCCAATAAGGAAACCACTGTGTACCTCAGTTTCCTCATTAGTAAAGGAGCCAGTGAGGGAGGGTATGGGGACTCAAATGAGATGCTGCCTAGAAACAGCTTGTGGGGCAGAGCCACCTTACAGTCAGGGGCAATGGCTGTTGAAGTCTGTACCCCAGAAGGATGGAAATGGACTCGGTGGGAATGGGTACCCCAGCTATGCTTACCCCTGGGACTCCCCAGGAGGTCATCCCTGGGCCCCAACCCTCCAGTTCCACAGGAGTCCAGCCTGGGGCTCCATTCCACCAGCCTCCCCAGGAAGCTAAACCTGTTCCCAACCCTTCAGGAAGCCAGCCCCGGGACACTGTCCCTCTGCCCTGTAGGAGGCCAGCCCTGAACCCTCAGACCTCCACCCCTTCCCTCAGGCTTAGTACCCTGTCCCTTCAACTTCCTGGGAGATCAGTCTTAGACGCTCACTCCATCTAAGCCCCCAAAAGGCCAGCCCCAGCTCATGTCCCTTCAACTTCACAGGAGGCCAGTCCTGGGAGGCTGTCTTTTTAGCTTCCCGGGAAGCCAGCCTTGGGCCCCTATCCCTCTCACCTCCCAGGAGCCAGCCCCTGGACCCTTCTGAAACTTCTACTTTCCAGATGCAATATTGCTTTATCCTCCAAGAGCAGAGAGCATAATCCTGAGATCTCTGAACTGTCCAGCTCCACATACTGAAGAGCTAAGAGCAGGTACTAACAGTATTTACTCCGGGATGTTCTGGGAGTGCTAGGCTAGCCTGCTTGGAACCACCTGACCCAGGACCAGCTTGAGCTGTTCTGTTCTCATTTGCAGGAGAGTCATGCTAGGCAGAAGCAGCAGCTGGAGCTGGGGAGAAGCCCCTCCTCTGATGGGAACTCACGCCATCTCTCTCATTCAAATGGCCTCAACCATTTCAGTTGTTCCTGGATCCTAGAGAACGGAAATATTTTCATGTCTTCAGACACAGTGATGGATGGATGGCCCTGCCTTCTGGGGTGTGTACCATTTTGTTCAAGGCTTATGGGCTTGGAACAGAGAGTGAATCCTGCTTTGGTTTCCTGTCCCTCAGTGGCCAAAACTACCTGCCCTCAACATATGGTCTCCCTATACTCATGAGCTAGCTCTCTTTATTATTCCAAAACCCAGGGATGCTGGGGCTAGCAGCTCTGTGACCAACCACAACCCAGAGCTGAGGGGCTGGTTGCCCACAGCCTGCAGGGAATGTCTACCTCAGAGACCCTTGGGGGTTGAGAACTGGTGTCCAGAGCTGGAAGGATGGCTGTCCAGGGTACTTCCTATCATGTTTATCATGGTGCCCACCCCAGTGGCTTGCAGACTGGGTGTGGGTTTGTCCATGGCAGGAACTCTTGGACAGTGAGGACTTTGCCTTTCCTCTACTGAGTCCTGGAGGCCCATGGTTTGATGCAGGGTTGGTCTGAAGGTTCTTGTCAAGTGTGATGGACAGAAGAATGGACTGATGGACAGATGGATGGATGGATGGATGGATGGATGGATGGAAGGATGGATGGATGGATGGATAGATGCAAGCATATGTGTGTGTGTGTGTGTGTGTGTGTGTGTGTGTGTGTGTGTGTGCAGGGGTGGGGACAATGGAGAGAAGAGAGGAAGGGAAAAAGGAAGAGAAGGAGGGAGGGAAGGAGGGAGGGAGGTCTTCTAGGGGGATCAAGATCAGCAGCTGCCAGGGGAAGCAGTCATACTCCGAGAGAGGCCTCCGTCCCAGGCCCTCCCTTCACCTTGGCTCCTCTACAGGAGCACACATGTCTGATCTGGCCTGTTTGAGCTGTTCCCCTGGGAACCTGCGAGAGGGACAACCTGCCTGCCTTTCCTTGGATCCACAGACAAGGAAGGCAAAATGTCTCAAGCTCCTGCAGTCCAACCCTATTTAGAAAGTCTTGCCAGAGAAGATTCAATGACAGGCTAGGGCCAGGGCTTGTGGCCATGGGCCAAATCCAGTGGCCTGTATTTGTAAACACAGCTGTCCAGGAAGGCAGCCATAACCATTCCCCCCCCTTGTCTCTGGCTGCTTTTATACTGGACAGTAGATTAGTTGAGCCACCAAGACCAGGTGGCTCAAAATGTCTGAAAGACCCACTGACTGGTCCTGGGCAGGCAAAGGATGCTGATTCCTGGGACAGAGCCTTGTTTGAGGTCCGCTGTAGAGGGTGGGGTCCAGGGCTAGCCCCCAACAGAAACTGTTTTCTCTCAAATACCTGCTGAGGAAGAGAAAATTGGGGGAGCAGGTGGAAGTTGGGGCTGTAGGAACAGCCATCATGGGATACTTTAGAAGGGTGACTGGAGAGGCAGGGAGTTTTCTGAGTGCACAGGACTGGTCTGCACTCGGGACCTATTGCCTGGATAAATCTACTGCCTGGATAAATGGCGGCAATCTCCTGGGGACTCGTCTGGAAATGGCATCATCTCCTTCCAAACGGTACCTTTTAAGAGGGCTTTCTGACCGCTGTGTATGAAGTGGTCCACCTCACCTGCCTTTGTTTTCTTTTTCTGAAAAGGCCATAGTACAATCTAATCACCCACACACAGCTCATTCACCCAGAACACACAGCTCACTGAGTTTTAGGAAATTCAGAGTTGCACAATCCATTTTGGAATTCAGAACTTAAAACTTAGCATCAGTTTCAAACTCAAATATAGAGTTTAAATTAAATCAAGTATAGAATTTAAAACCAACCTTAGTGTATTTTAGAATTATTTTTCAATTGTTCTTTACATTAAAGTCATTTTTTCAAAATCCATATAAAATTGACCATTTTAGTCACTTTGAGGCATGGAGTCCTGTTTCACGGGATTCATGTCTACTTGACCAGTGCCCTCTCCAGTGCTTCACTATGGGGTGGAAGATCACATTTCTCCATGTGGACTCGGAGAGAGCTGGATTTCGGACAACTGAGTAGAGTGCTGGACACACGGCGGGTGTAAACAAAATGATCGACACGTCCATGGACCGAGTCTATCACTGTGGGTGGCTGGCTTCACTGCAGCCAAGGCCTGTGCCTGGTGGACATCTGCCCTCAGTTCAAGGCAGACAGTGTCCAGCCTGCCTCAGTGAGCAGGAGATCTTGGACTGTGGGAACTCCTCCCCTGCCGTGTATCTGTAAGTGCCAAGACCACCAACCTGCACTTATGTCTGTGGGAGAGGTGGTGTCTCCGAGGGAGGCTAAGGTGTCAAGGGCAAACCCTTCAAAATCCAGACGAGGAACTGGAGCTTCAAGGCCTGGTCAGAGCTGTTCGTGGAAAAGAGCCAATAAGAGACACCTACATGTCTGTGTATTGATCAAGCTTCACATACATATTCGGATGGTGGAAAGAAATTTATTTTAAATACATAAGACTCACAGGACCTGGAAAGCCCCAAATTTGCAGGGAAGATAGGCAGCCTGGAAATGTGGCTAGGAGTTGATGTTGGCCCCTTGGGCATGAATCCTCAAGCATGGCAGGCTGGGAGTATAGGCAGGGTTTCTAGGATGCACTCTGAGGGTAGAATTCCTTCAATTCTAGAAAACCTTAGACTCTGCTCTCCAGGCCTTCAACTAATTGGAAGAGGCTCGCCCTCACTGTGGAGGGGCATCTGCTTTCCTTGGAGACTACTGGTGTGTGCCCATCTTGTCTATAGAATCCTCTGCAGAAGCATCTAGGCTGCTGTCCGTCCCCAGATCTGGGTGCCATGGCTGGCAGATGAAGGAAACTAGCAACCCCCGCTCCCCCCCCCCCCCCCGTCATGTGTCCTCCCTGTGACGCTGCAAATGAATGCCACCAGCGTGGCCTAGATGGATAACCCAGCCCGAACAGCGCCAAGGGCACGGATCCTCAAGCACATCTTCATCACACAGTGATTGCCTACACACAGTGGCTCGACGCACACTCTGCTCATAATCCATCACCACCACAGCTGCCTGGAGAGGTCACCTCACTGGCAAGAGGACTGGAGTCATCCATTGGTGCTATGTTCACAGCCTTGGGGACAAAGGTGAGATGAAAGGAAAGGCTTTAGATCTGTCACTTGGATGGGCCCCCCCGAGCTGGTCACCCAGCAGAAGGCACCATGCAAACTCCCTAGCCTTGGCCTTCTCAGGTTCCTTGAGGACAGGAGGAAGGAAGAGAGGAGGGCTGCCCATGGTGACGGGTGTAGCTGGCTTTAGGGGCATTGTGGCCACCCTGTCCCTCAGGACTTGGGGTATGAGAGTGGCAAAGAAGCCACGGATGCCCACCTGACCCACGGTCTGGCCCTGCTGGGCTTCTCCTTCCTTTCTTTCGTTACACGCTGCTTAAATCCTTTCAGCATCTCATGGTGTGAGTCACAAGCCCTGTGCTTTTCTCTCCACTGGGGTCCCTCTGTCTCAAACATGAATACACAGCCTTGGAAGGTGGGATGCTCATGTCTGCAAGGCCATGGACCAAGTCCAGGATCTCTCCTCTGCTCTTCTAGGGCAGCCAAGGAGCCACCAGTGCCCCCTGGCATTCCCCCCTTCACCCTGAGAGAATTCATTTGTTGGTTCGAACCTGGACTCCTCTGGACTTGGAATCCACATCAGTGCCCCAGGCATCTCTAGGTACGTGGAGGGGCCTGCCACAGAGACTCAGGTTCTAGGAAGGGTAATGCCGCTTTTCCTGAGGTTCCTTCTAGAAGCATAGGGTTACCTGACCCAGCTAGGGCTTTCCCGGGGGCAGCCCACCTCCTCCTTCTCTGGCACAGCACCCCACCATCAGACTAGGAGGAGAAGGCAGGCTGTGGGAGTGACTGGCTGTGGGAGTGACTGCTCCCAATGACCAGTCTGCTCTTTTATTGCTTTGCATACTTGTGAGAGAAAAATAAATTTGCAGGTGCTCAGCAAAGGGTTGCTCCGTGGGCAGGAAAGCCCCAGGTTGGAGTGTGGATCCGTGGTTGCATTTTAATTAGCTCCATAAATAATTATGCCTTGGAGACACCAGATCTGCCTTCCAGGCTCCCCACGCCAATAGATCCATCTTATTTAACACATTTTTTCTGATTAAACAAACCTGTGTTCTGCACTTTAAATGCCAGGGTTGCACTGGTCTCATTTTTGGCATTATCTATAAACACATCTGCCACTCCAGAATGGCAAAATCCCCTGTCACAAGTTAGCCTGGCAGGTGGGTTCCACCCACCATGACACATCTCAAGTGCTAGATCCCTTGCTCAGAATCCACATGCTGACGTCACTCTGCCTCTGACATTGTTTTTTTCTCTCCAGAGCCAGGTGTGGGAGACTCTAGGGGGCCCATCTTCTCATCCAGAGCACCAGGAAGCCTCAAGTAGGGCCCATATCCAGGGCATCAGGTGGGAGGCTGGTGATATGAAGAGCTGAGATGACTCCACTGTTCTGATAAGTGTCACAGGTCTGTGGATATCCCAAGCCCTTACAGGTGGCTGCTGGGTAAACTGTAGGGTTGACCTGTGTGTTTACTCTGATAAAGGCAGCATTTTTTTTTTTAAAAAAAGTGTTGTCTCTGGAGAGAGGTAGAAATTGTTGGGCATTGGATTCCTCATCCCCCAGCATCTCAGGAAGTACGTGAGGTTCCACTTGCTTAGAACTTAACGGGGACTGGCATAGAAAAACCTAAAGGAGCCCCTAGGGGGTGGGTGCTGGAGGAGACGCAGCTTGTCCAGCCGCGGTGGTTGTGGGCAGGGGTGGTTCTCTTCCACCGTCTATGAATCCTGTCCAACATGGCAGGTGCTTCTCAGAGCCTGGAGTCAGTGCAAAGTCCGTTCTAAAGTCTGCAGGAGGAGCTTCAGCAAATGGGCTCACCGGTTTAATTTGTCTGCCAGTGGACCACGTGTCTCTCCCACACCACGCTGCAGCTGCGGCATGCTCTAGTTAGGAAGGGAGCGCTCCCCCGCCAGATGCCAGGTGAGAGGGGTACAGAGCAGAGGAGCGTGGCTTCAGAACAGTGGGTTTTATGGCTGGCTCTGAGGATCTGCTCAGCCTCATTTGCATCCCGAATGACAGTCTGGAAAAAAGGCCACTGGAAGCCCCCAGAAGCCCAGCCTCCTCCATCTCCACTGCCAGTCACAGGTCATTTTAAGCCAACATCTGGTGAGGGTATTTTTAAACCACATCTGTGGTTTAATTGGGGCTCTCCTGGGGATGTCAGAAGAGGTATGAAAGATGCATTGCTGGGAAAAGATGAAAACATTGGCAGTTGTACGAGCCCGGAAGCTGCCTGGCTGATTTTGGGATGCCCTGTGATGGAATGTGATGGGAGAAGCTTTGCACACGAAGATCTGATGGCCGCATGCTGAGAGAGACAGAAATTCCCTTTCTATCCCTAAAAAAGAGCACAGCATTTCTGAAAAGTGGCTTCTGCCCCGGGATTCAAGTGGGGATGTCCCCTTAGAAACCCAGACTGTCCTAAGATTCTGCAGAGGTTTGAGGTCACCCTAGGTCATCTTGCCAAGGAACATGAAAGGTTTCTCTGCCCTGTTAGGCGGGTCTATCATTTCTCTCTTTTCTGTGGTGACAACTGAATGGTAAAAAGAAGTTTATTCTCCACATAGACTGATGAGATACACACACACACACACACACACACACACACACACAATTCTGAGGAATCTGTCCTTCCTTCAAGATGTACAGAACTATTCAGCATTCTGTAAACTTACAGAAATACATACTAAAAACTTAAATTCAAATGGTGTTTCCTCCGGGCTGGCCTAGCTAAACAATGTGCTTCTTCCATCAAGCCACAGACACTGAGGCACAAGGAAACCCCATTCCCCAAAGACAGGCCACCATGCCATCTGGCTGTTACACTGCCCCACCTCCTTCCTTGATGAATAGCAGTAATAATGGGAACGAAATTCCTGCCTTTCACTAGAAGGACCATTAAAATGTAAACGCAGGGAGAGGATTTTGAGTGGGCCACAAAAATGCTTTATTCCAAAGACTGCATGAAGCGAGGAACCTATTCCATAGTATGTAAATATGTCAGCTCCTGAGAGGTGCTCCAAAGGCTCTGTGTTGATCGGAAGATCTGCAACACGGTGCAGGGTCAGTCAGGATCCTGGGGAAATGTAGCCTCGGTCATTTCCCTGAACAAGTTGCTCATTTGGCTCAAATATGAAGGTTCTGATACCACAGGGGTGGACAGGCGGGCAGCAGGAGCCCAGGGCATTTCTCACTAATGGAACATGGGACCTCTCAGCGGACCCCAGAGCAGGGAGAATAGTGTGCTCAGCCTGTGCTACCCAGGAGGGTTTTCCAGGTTTTCCTTTGTGTGAAGGGATACCCACGCTGCCGTCCTCATCCCGTGGGGTCAGGGGTTAGACCAGACTCTCACACACACTTTTTGTATCTGTAAAGATGGCAAAGGAGTTAAACTTGTGCCAACTCCAGAGCTCTGTGGGAATGACCAGAGACCTGGCCATCAGAGGAGCTATCCTCTGACACATGCTCTTCCTGTTCCCAAACCTTGGAGCAGGGCACCCTTGAGTATCCCGCAGTTCTGCGCCTGAGGGCTGGCTGTGCCTCTGTGAGGGTGAAGGGGATCCTGTTGCACATGTCCACATGTCACTTATAATGAGTGTAGGAGTGATACAGTGGAAAAAACGTGAGGAAAGAAGACACAGAAATCAACACATTTGATTCATTGGGGACGTGTCCCCTTGTCACTATGGTCTTAGGGGAGTGACAGGGGACATGTCAACTGCAAACAACGACATGTGCCAACTGCCTTCCATTCATATCTGGGAGGGACAAGTTCATGTTCCATGGAAACAAAGAGGGGGATGGGGAATTATGAGGAATGTGTGTGCATGTATGTGGAGGGTGGGAGGTTATGAGCAAACTAACAGAGAATACATATATGCACACATGAGTGCATGTATGTGGAGGGTGAGGGTTACAAACCTACTAATAGAAATATATATGTGTTTGCATAAGCATGTGTGTGCATGGATTATGAGCCTACTAACAGGGAATGTGCGTGCGTACATCTGTGCATGTGTGTGTCTCCAGGGGTCTGTGTATATTCATGTCATCTAGAAGTATTCTTTATTTTTATTGCCTGCTTTGCTCAGGCTGCAGACAGCATTAAGATCAGCGGCAGCCTCTAAATTATAGATCGGCTCACCGAGTACACGGTGTCACTCATCAGCCACGTCATCCCGAGGCTCTGAGCAACCGTAAATTAAGTAACACAATAGCTGCAGGGAAATTAGGTGAATAATTTTCTCATTAAGCTAAAAACTTGGGGACGCTTCTGGTTACTTCCAGGCTGTTCCTGAGACAATGCAGAACCGCGCACAGACAACAGGCAGGACTCTGAACGCCAAGGGTGCCGTTCTTCAGCGCGAGTTAGGTGTGGTTTACATTAAAAATAGAACAGGCTCCCGCAAACAGACTTGTATTTATATGGAATGTTGCGACAACTGTCATTTTACATTAGTCAGAGAAATCCCACGGGTCCGTTGTAAGTATTAAATGTGGCAATTTTTTTTGTTTACCGACAAAACATAATAAAAAGAACACAGGGCTCCTGGATGACATTCAGGGGGATTCCCCCCCTCATTCCCTGAAGTTATTCATAAAATAAACATGTGTTCTCTGTCCCTGCTGCCCTGCTTTATGAGGGTTTCCTGGTGGGGCACTGAGAGTGACAGGCAGAGAGAGCAGCATCCTGCTCCTGGGCCCAGCTCCAGCACCCTCACGGCTGTGTCTCCATGTTCCAAAGAGCATCTATGAGCCTCACCCAGGAGCTCATCTTGACCAGTGTGACAAGCAGAGAGGTATGGGGGCTCGGGAAGGGCAGCACACGTGTGTACGTACGTGCGTGCGTGCGTGCGTGCGTGCGTGCGTGCGTGCGTGCGTGCGTGTGTGTGTGTGTGTGTGTGTGTGTTGTATACATGTATACATGTTTGTGTGTGTGTGCATGTGTGTAGAGGTCAGAGGTCAGGTGTCTTCTTCAATTGCTCTCCACATTAGTTTTTGAGACAGTCTCTCACTGAACCTGAAGCTCACTAGTTCAGCTGGGCTGGCTGGCCCATGAGCTCCTGGGACCCTCCTGCCTCTGCTCCCTAGTGCTGCATCACAGGCATGTGACAACATGTCCACTCTTTTATACAGGTGCCAGGGATGAAACTCTGGTCCTCATGTTCACAGGACGAATACTTTACTGAATCCAGGCCTATTTTTCAGGCCCCAGAAGGGACTTTTTTTGTGGTAAAAAAGAGAATTAGTCCAGGTTACACATCTCAAGCTCAGGATTTGTTTCTTGTAGTCAAACACTGAGCATTTCAGTGAAGGCTGTGGAACCAGCCAAGCTAGAAAAGGGAGGACTCGAACAGAATCAGCACCGTGGCAAGCAGGTCAGAGCGATGGGGTCTGAAGCACACGGCATGTGGATCCCAGCAGAGCTCCCATTGGACAGCTTTGCACAGGCTCTCAAGGTGAGGAGCAGGGACATGCGGGCACATGACCTGCCTCCAGTGTACAGTGTTGGCTTCAACAGGTGACCGCACGCGATGGTGGCATCGTTCTGGTGACCTGTGGCAGGTGTGATACTTGTACATTCTGCATTTGAAAATTTGCTCAGACATCAATGCGGCCCACAAGCCAAAACTATTCTGACTTTTCAGAGTGTGGAGGAGTCCTAAGGTCTATCCGGGACCTGCTGCTGCTTTACAGTGCCTGCTGATAGGAGCTCCCATCCTACATGCTCCTCAGGAGTGATGGTGGGGGCACACTGAGTTTAACTGCCATGCCCATGGGGTTAGCCTGCGAATCCCTGTGATGCACCCTAACCCCGACTCTGGTGGGTACCTGCTGCCATGACAAAAATCACCCTCTCTATCTCTCTGATGGGTACATCTTGCTGATGGGAACATAACGTTTCTGTGGCCAGTGCTTCTTGTCACAGTCTTCACAATGGAGATGCTAACTCTGAATTATTTATTCTCTTCTCTTATGACTTAGTCAGCCAATACAAATAAGTAAGATCAAGTAATTGCCTTCTATTTTCTAGACAATATTCTCTTGTCCTGGGTAATATCTTCATTTAAAATGTGGATGATGAGACTGTTTCAGCTTTCAACCCTCATATGGGTCCAGAGGGTCCTCAGAAGACAGTTCATGCTTCATTTCCCTGCCAAAGTAGGAAGCAACCCATTGCTCTTTCCAGTCACAGCGCGCACACACACACACACACACACACACACACACACACACACACACACACTCACACACATACACACATGGAACTATGGGTATGGATGGAACATTCAGGGAGGAATGGACCTCTATATTCCCACAGCTATTGGGTCTTTGGTTATGAATAGCTCATCCATGGGAAAAGCATAAAAAATTTCCATCCCAGAAAAATAACACTCCAAAGCTAAAACTTTTATGTCAAAGGTTGGGCCACTTGTCAACAAGAAGTGGCGAACTTTTAAAAAGCAATCTTAGAACCTCTTGCTGCTAAATTTTGTTTAGAATTTTGGAATTTCCTTCCTTAATGAAAACAGTCTTACAAGAAGGAAAGAAGTGATTAATTATGAACACAGCTGCCATGTCCTAATTGTTAAAAATATTCAATTTAATTATTTAGAAAACATCTAGTCACAGTTTATGTTCATCTAGGGAGGGATATTAAAAAACCCAATATAATTAGAAATGACATCGTTACTAATTTGCAATTCAAGAACTCCTTCTAGAACATTCCTTCAAGCCCTGGTATTCCTAACACTTCTGCTCCTGAAGTAAAAGAAGATGGTGGCACCCTGAGATTCTTAAGGGAAGATGCAGGAAATATGGGGACACAGGTGGAGTTGAGCATCTTAATATACCTAGGGTATCTTTTGAGGATCCAGGTCTTTAAGATATCACCAAGCACAAGAAAAAAAGGCCCTCCATAGGCAAGAATTGACCAACAAGGAAAGCTAAGAATTGGATCTCTAAAGACCTAGACACTGACATTAACAGAAATAGAACACAAATGTATATGTTTAATCTGTTTAGGGAAAGATAGGAGAGAAAATTAGAGTATGATTAGAGAATAAGAGAACCTTAATGCCAGAGAGGTGAGTTTGAGGGAAAAGCTAAATAAATCCTCTAAAGATAGAAACATAATTATAAAAAATTAAAGCTAAGGCTACTGAGAAGTCCACTGGATAAAGAGCATGCTATGCAAGCGTGGGGACTGGAATTCAGGTCATCAGTACCGATGTAAATGCTAGGTGGGCATGGCGGTCCACTGTAATCCTAGCACACAGGAGACAGAGAGGAGATTCCTGGGACAAGCTGGATAGCTAGACTAACTACATCAGTGTGTTCTGGGTTCAATCAAGAGACCCTGTCTCAATGAACAAGATGAAGAGCGATTGAGAAAGATTTCTGACGTCAACCTTGGACCTCCAAGTGCACATATACATTACTAATGCACCCTCACATACACACCAAAATGTGTGCACACACCTGCACACATAAATAAACACACAAAATAAAATTTAAAGCTCATTGCAGAGAAAATATTAGTCAAAAAGAGAATTGGTGAATTGAAAGATAAATCAAAAGACATTAGTAGGAGCTGGGAATAGTGGTGCATCCAGTAACCTGAGGGGCGGGGGGAAGGTAGGAGGATTGATGCCAAGTTTAAGGCCAGCCTACGCTGCATAGTAAGGCCCAAGCCTGCACTGCAGAATAAGGCCCTGCCTCAAAATTAAGAACAATAACCAAATGTTTTATTAGGAAAGCCGAGGCAGAGAGAACATGCCAGAAAATATGAAGTAGAAAAGACACAGAAATCAATACAAAGTGCAGATGGACTGATACTCAGGGGCAGAAATGACTCAGCAGCCCCTGGATTCTCAGGGATATCTAGTCAGCCCTGCTCAAGATGAACTGACGGACAGACGAGGGTATAGCTCAGCAGGGGAGTATTTGCCTAGCAAGCACAAGGTCCTAGGTTTGATCCCCAGCACCAAAATAAACAAAAGAAACCTAATGATGGGCCGGAACGACTTAGCAGTCAAGAGCACTTCCTGCCCGTTCAACATGCTATTATTTATTCCGTTGAAAAGAAGACACCAGGGCTGGGAGACAGTAGTGCGAGCATGAAGAACTGAGTCTGGATCCCCAGCACCCAGCACCCAGCACCTAGCACCCATGTGAAGAGCCAGAAGTGGGAGCATGTGCCTCTAATGCCACCACTAGGGAGGCAGAGACAAGAGGGTCCCTGGAGCCCACTGGGCAGCCAGTCCTGCAGAATTAGCAAAACATCAGGTAGAGAGCAAGAGGGGAAGACATCCCATGTCCTCACCTGGCCTCCACATGCATGTACACACGTGCACCCCAACTCCTCTCCTGTACCCCATGCCCCACTGTACTCCTTGCTTTCCTCGGCAGTTTCTACTTTCTGTTTTTCATTTCATTTCTTCTGGTCTGTCTGAAGTTAGCTCCAAATAGCCTTTCGTCCTTATTAGGACACCAAAGTCACTCCCGTCAGTAAGACTGCTTCATCAGTCCTCCTGGAATGTAGCATGGAGGTGGCAACCCTCTCACATCGCCCCCTTTCCACTGACTTCCTGGCCCTTGTCTCGGAGTCTCAGGGGTGGGGTAGATTCTTCCCAAATGTCCTTGGCAAGGACAGGTTTCATCAGGGTGCCCCAAGGAGGCACAAACTTCAAAGGACAAGTGGCAAGCAATGACAGGAACTCCCATTTCCATAGTTCCAGAGGACAGACGTCAGGAGGGCCATATTCTCTCTGAAGGCCCTAGGGGGGGCCTTTCTTGCCTCATCTTCCTGCTGCTTCCAGAAGCCCCTGGCTTGCGTCACTCACCTCCTCTATCATTTTGTGGCCTGTGGTCCCTTGTCCAAACCTGAATCGCCTCAACCTGATTACACATACACAAACCTTATTTCCACAAGAGGTCACACTCGCAGGTGCCAAAAGTTAATTGACTTTATCCCTCTGGGGGCCAGGCCAGGCCATGACACCCAGTCTTCTGACTACAGGCACCCCCACATCTGTTGCAAAGGGTCAGAGCCCCTCTTCTCCCCAGGCCGTATGGCTGTTTGCTGCAGAGCTCCTAGGATGGAAGCTTCTCTCTCCATTAACTTTGCATTTGTATTTTATTCCTTAGAACTGTGGGAGATTCAGGCTGTGGAACCCCTCTGCCCTGGAAACCCCAGCCTTGGAGTGTGGGCATCACAATGGACTTTGAAGTGGCGCTGCTCAGCATGTCTACATCAGGAGCCCCACACTCCTCCTCACCAGTCCCTTGCCCAAAGGCCTCACCTCTCTTGATGCCCACCACCTCTGGGTACACCAGACAATCACCCACAGACACACTTGGCTTCAAGAACCACTCTTTAACTTGACTGTATCTGCGAAGTCCTTATTTCTATGAGACGGCACCGGCACTAGGAGTTAGAGACTGAACTTACCTTTCTATGGGACAAGATCAGAGCTCTATCAGCAAGGGTGTGCCAGGTGTCTACCCCTGTCATCACCCTGGCCACACCTGCTGTGACTCACTGTCTTCCCCAAGCCAGCTCTCTGCCACCAGCAAGAGGGGCCCTGTGTACACAGGAGTCAGACCCCATGGCCCCATCCTCACATATTTGGGGTGGGTACCAGTAGCCTGTGAAGCCCTCTGGCCATGGCCCATCTCCCACTCTGTGATCTCACATTCTTGTTCACTCTGTGTTGGTCACACTGGCCACCATATTATCTCTGTGGAGGACAAGCAGGAGCCCAGTCCAAACTGACTCTCTCCACCTTGATACTCCTCCTCCAGGGGACAAGCCCCTTTCTCACACGCCCCAGGCTTCATTCAAATTCACCACCCACCTCATGGAGACCATCCTCACTATCTGTAGGCAGTCATCCTTGGCATCCCAGCCCTCCCTACCCCATTCTCGCTTCTCCTTATGTATTGCCACTTGCCAGACACTCCTGGAATTCCCCCAGGGACTATGGTTACTTGTTAGAATCTGTCATGCCCACTAACATGGAGTTCAACAGGATGGAACTTTGTCTGTCCCATACATTGTGAATCCTAAGTGCCTTGAACAAAGCCAGGCTACATAGTGTTCGGATCTCTGTGGAAGGAAGAAATGGAGTATTATCCACATGGAGTAACAATAGTGTCCATTTTGT
Organism: Peromyscus maniculatus bairdii; assembly: GCF_049852395.1. Taxonomy (NCBI): domain Eukaryota; kingdom Metazoa; phylum Chordata; class Mammalia; order Rodentia; family Cricetidae; genus Peromyscus; species Peromyscus maniculatus. The sequence continues at coordinate 168,560,492 of NC_134853.1, forward strand.
GGAGCAGAAAAGAATTAAGATGCTAAAACATCCTCACAGCAAGGGTGTTTCTGGCTGGGCATGCAGGGTCTCAGTGGGGTCTGCCCTCCCTTACGTTTCTTGTATGTTTGAAAGGATGGCCACACTATTGATTAACTTTAGACTGTTCACTCTTGTATCTAGGTTAGAATTTGCAGAGCAGCCACTAAAACGTAGAAATAAAAGATACAATTGCTAAGCCATCCACAGTTCCAAATGAAAAAGGGAGAGGTGAACCTCAATCAATGGGGAAAAAAGAAACAGAATCACACACACACACACACACACACACACACACACACACACACACACACATTCATACACACACTCATATACATAAACATTTATACACACATTCACACATGCATTCGTACACACACACTCATACACACACACACACACACACACACACACACACACACACACACCCCAAACATTAAGCCAATGAATAGTTACATCCAATAAAACAGATCCAGTTTTCAAAGTTAAAGAAGGAGTAATTGGCATAATGTTAGAGAAAAATCCTGCTATTGTGCTGCTTAAACCCACCATGACCAAAACAAGAAGCAGACCATTTTAACTGAGAGGATGGTGGGAGACAGGAAATGCCAACACCGTCCAAACACTGGTAAACAACATAGGTTTTAACGAGAACCGCATCACCTGCTGTGGCCAAGGGGCTCACTGCGGACTGACGAAATACTTGCTTCAGTAGGAGACACCAGGCTAGAGAGATGGGTCAGTGGGCAAAGGTGTCTGCTGCCCGATGACCTGACCCTTGGACCAATGTGGCAGAAGGAGAGAACCAACTCTCAAAATTGTCCTTTGACCTCCACACGTGAGCTGTAGCACGTGTGCCCCCCACCACAGGAGTGCTCAGTCACACCCCAAATAAATAAGTGAATGCAATAAACATTTTGAGAGGAGGACATACAATTCTAAACTCATATATAGCTAATAACGTCACCTTGACATAGATAAAGTAACATGCTAAAAAAAAAAGACTCAAGGAGAAGTTGACAGTGAGGAATTTAAAAATACATGGAAAACCAAATAGAAAAAAATGTACAAAAACCATAAAGAGTTAAATGGACATGGGGGTTAGGCTCCGAGGTGCTGGGTCAAAGGGTCTGATCATAAAATTGGATAGTAGAGAGTCATTCTCTTAAAAATCTAACAATACAGCAGGGATGATAGAGATGTCATATAGGATGTGATACTCTTTCTCCCCTGGGATGCATAAAAAGAGCTGAAATGCCAGAAGGGCCCTGGCAGAAAGAAGGAGAGGAAGTTAAAGGACCCAGGAAACTGGTGTGAGAGAATGGATCCCCTGTGTGGTCACAAAACATGCTAATGAGTGTGTTCCTTGGGGAAGGCAGGAGGGCGCACTGTTCCAAGGCCGTAAGGACTGTGCCCAGTATCATTTCTTTGTATGTCAGGACTGAGGACCAATGAAAGAGGAGCTGGTGGAGGAACAGGCTGGCAGGGAGCAAGGGGTCACAGTCCTGTAGCAGCCAAGACCAGGGCCTGACTAGCAAAGTCACTAAGATGAACATCAATGCCAAGGAGCTGCCGCAGACCTGGTGGTCAAGAGTTAGAGTGAAGGTCATTAGAACACAGGGCAGGAGGGAGGACCAGCTGGTTAGGAGAAACCTGGCAGGATTTAGGGAGGCTGACAACAGTCTTCTGAATAGAAAGTCTTAGTCTCTTACCCAATCTCTGGACCTGGGTCATATTTCAGAGCTTGAACCCAGTGAAAAAAGAGATGGTCAGATACCACAGAGAAAGAAGTTCCACAGCAAGTCTATTCAAGGGGTGAACTCTTGAAGGTCCTATCACCATTTATTTGAGCATGGGTGTGTAAGGGAATATTTGATATTTTGAGTACTGTTGGATGCAGATTTCAAGTTGACGCTGAGACTCAGAGACCCCAAGAGCCACCATGGTGACCCTTTTATATGGGGGGGACTGATAATTTCTGGGAAAAAATCCACTTATGTGGGACCATCTGGACCATGGGTCTATATGGTGGCCATTTCTTATGTCTTCTAGTGTGTAACTGGGATTAACGTACCAAATTGCTTTAACCCCACACCAAGGTCCCAGATCTGTTGGATATGCAGGGAGAAGGGCAATTAAAAGCGTTTTAAATTGCTCTTCTCTTTGTGTTGGTTGAGATAGCAACTGAAAACTGCATATCCCAAGAAGAAGGTGGGGATGAGCACCTGCCTTGAGCATCTAAAGGAAGTAGGGGTGATCTCTATCCAATCTTCATTTATTTCTTGTGTAGCCCTTGCAGAGAGCAGTAGGCTTTGCAGTGATGTGAGGACTGTAGGCGCCACTGATTGGCAGGTTAACCAGTCATAACAACAGCCTGAGGTCTTCTCTAGAGCAGAACATTCCAACCTCAGATTAGAGCATACAATAAATAGTGAATGGTTTATAGACAGCTCCACTCTTTTCTACCTTAATCAGGAAAGAGTTTTATTCATGTAAGATGACAGCACAGTTAACACTCAATTACAACAAATAAGCAAATTAAATCAAGCAAAACAAGAGCCTAAAGTATAAGGAGTAAGACAAGAACACTTGAAGCCATTTCTATTTGAGATACAAGCCAGCGCAATTGAGCAAGATAAAGGAAATCAGGACAGAGATCATGGAGGAAAACATTGAAGCTTTCATGATGGGTAGATGAAGGGATACACAGAGCGTATAGGATTCAGGAGTAGACAATCACACTAAATCAACTTAGAGATGCTGGGCATAGGTCAACACACATAAAAAAGAACTGTACTTCTCTGTTGGCAGTCATAAAATAAAAAATGAGGAGTGCTGGAAAAGTGTGCAAAACATCAACTCTTAAGGAATAAATCTGATAAAAGCACAAAGCTGCCCACAGTGAGTTCACAAAGCTGCACACAGTGAGTCCACTGAAGGCTGCCCACAGTGAGTCCACAAAGCTGCCCACAGTGAGTCCACAAAGCTGCCCACAGTGAGTTCACAAAGCTGCACACAGTGAGTCCACAAAGCTGCACACAGTGAGTCCACAAAGCTGCCCACAGTGAGTCCACAAAGCTGCACACAGTGAGTCCACAAAGCTGCACACAGTGAGTCCACTGAAGGCTGCAACCCAGTCGTGCTCTATATTGAATCACTGAAGATCATATTTGGCATGTGAGAAATGGTCCCCACATACTTGCTGAAAATGAATGAACACACCAACAAATATTTACATGTATCATGTCTTCCCTCTTACTGTCAATGTGCTCCCTTCTTCCATGCCTGGGTGTAGTATCACCTCCTCCCTTCACCCCCTTTTGTAAAGAGCTATCTTTTTAACCCCACTATCACCATCTCCACTAATCCAGCTGTGCCTACTAGTGAATGTCCGCTGGGATAGGGCTCGTGGACTATTACATTCCTTCCCAGATGAAGACAGTGGCAAGGGTCCTCGAACCCTCACCTGAGTTTCTAGCCATTCCTCCCAGCCTTTTGTGTGCAATCATGCCCTAATTGCATCCCCAGGGTCTTGGAAGAGTGGGTAGAGCCTACAGGCTGGGGAAGGATAAGGGGAAGGGACTCCGTCTACCTTAAATGAAGATGCTCTAGAGCAGGTGCTTCTGTGTCACGCCCACTCCCCATGCTCTGTAAGTCAGTAAATAAACTCATTGCTTCTGCAAGGGGACTCGTGATGGAACTGTACTTTGGATTGTCCTTAGAGCCTCAGGAAGGGGAGAGGAATCTGTTCATATCCCCCAAGGAAGGAATTTTAGCAATGCCCCTATACCAGGGACTGCTATGGGATGGTCTTACCCTTTACTGTGAATATGTGTTGCTTTGGTCTATGGCAAGACAGGTTAGAGCCAGGTGGGAAATCCACATAATGATACAGGGAGAAGACGGCGGTGGGAGGGGGGGGGGGGACGACGACGACGACAATGACAAGATGTAATGGAACACAGGTAAAGCTGTGAGACACGTGGAGATACATCATTGATTAATAGAAATGGGTTGATTTAAGATGAAAGAGCTAGCTAGCAACAAGCCTGAGCCATAGACCTGTTTGTAATTAATATACGCCTCTGTGTGATTATTTGGGATGGAGCGGCTGTGGGACGCAGGAAAACTTCTGGCTACAAGGGACAGTCCATGTTGTGACTCCTTTGAAGTGTCTGTCACTGCACTCTAGTGATGAATCACTCAGGCGATCATCCAGTGTCCACCTTCCCTACTCGGCTGTCCACTCCACCATGAGAAATGCACCTGGTGTGAGGAAGTGCCCCAGGACGTTCACTGACTGCCTGATTTAACGAATTTGCTTTGGCCTCTGAGAGAGTTCATTCAATACGCATGACTTCAATGCAGCCTTCATATTTTCCATTTCCCTGAAGAGATCCACCCTCACTGGTCACCATCCATCCATTCACACGATTTTCCCCAAGGCACCTGCGTGGTCCAGGAGCCATGCTATTCTAGGGACAGAGTCATAACTAAGCCCTATGACATCTAAGCACTGCTTTCATGGGTTGCAGGGACACAAGGAGAAAGATTTTAGCTGGTTGCAGAGGAGGGGGGGGTGTCTTCTCCTTTTTGCAACATTTTATGTAATCCCCCCAAATAGCTGAGGGAGGACATCCCTCCTCTCCTGCTTGTCACATACAATAATCGTCTCCCATGGAATTCCAATTTGGTGGCTCTCTCGGGCGAGTAGTCATCTAAGAAAACCTTATTAATACAGTCAGAGCTTGTGGTAGCTGTGATTCATTTAAAACTAAGATGGAGGAGAAAAATCGATACTACTTAGCTCTGGTCACTTTACATTTTGCTATAATCAGGGTAAGCGTCTCTTGTAAATATTCTGCCCCCTACCAGTTTATCAGACTCACCAGCCTCTGCCCCCACCCTAATCCCCATGATTTTGTTCAATATTGTGTTTTATTCACAGCATAGCAGGTGACCACCCAGAAGCGAGTCCCCTCAAACTTATCACTGAGCAAATTCTCCTGTCCCAGTGTTGCTGCTATAGTCAGATCCAATACACGGACTTTAGAACAGCTCCACATGCTTGCCTGATGCTGCCTGGCACTTCCCGGAATTTGCGTGCTGCAGTGCAGTTCAACTCCTGCCTTGACTGCAGGCACACAGGCAGGCCTGAGCTCTGAGCAGCAAGGAACTCTGAGCCAGGAATGGGGTCTCCCTGGTACAGCCCTGGCACATGGGCTCTGACGTCAGCTTTGCTACACACCCTTACCCTCACTCTTTCGAGCTTGCTAGCTTCACATCCCTGCCCATGTCCCCAGGGCTTCCTCCCATCCTAGAAAAGGCAGCAGCACATCAGCTGTAACAGCCCTGGTGGCGGGATCGGCCTCTCAGCAGAGCAATCACATCTCCCCGTGGCCTTGAAAGGATGGAAAAATGGATCCTGGCAGGGCAGGACAGAGAAGCATGGGCTCCACTCGACTCTGCACATTTTTCTTAAACCAATATAAGCATCTCGTAAATCTCGTTAAAATTATAAGCATCATCCAGAAAGGGTGATGAAATCACACTTCCTACCCCCTTGTCTGGCTGCCCAGTGCTGTGTCCAGTCAGGATATTCCTGTCAGCCTGTCACTGGCCCAGGGCAGGGGTGAGATGGGACACTGGCCACGTGGATGTCATTCTGCTGAGCTTCCCTCAGACCATTCCCACCTCCTCTACCTGCTGTTCGAAGACATCAAACACAATCCAAAGGACACACACGGAATTGCTTCCAGTTCCCTACAGCCCTTTGATGGAGCAGCCTACTTAGGGACGTGGGCAAAGCCCTGAGCAGGGTTTTCCTTTCCGACATCGGTCATTTTACCGCTGCACATTTGTCAACCCATTTGAGCCTCAAGAGACACTGTCATCATTCCCAGTTTGCAGATGAAGACGGAGTTAAGTGACTTCCTGGAGGTCACAATGACTGACTGATCTCAGGCTACTCATGCTTGCAATAACTGCCACTGACCACTGACCACTGAGCAGGGAAGCACCAATGTTCTGGACCCCAAGTCCTCCAGGACCCACACTGGAGAAAGCACAGAGAACAGCTGCTTTAGACTTAGTCATCTCTGCCCCCCAAGTCATCCAATGAATAAACATTTTCACCCTGCCCAGCTCCCTCACAGGCTGTGGCAATGAGCTTTTGGGGGGATCCCAGCTCACCATCTAGTCTCAGCTCAAAAGCCACAGTCCCTGAGAATCATCCTCCTTCCTTGGGGAGACTGGAACAGGTACCCCTCTAAGATCTCTCCCTCACATCCTCTTGCATAGAAGACCTTTCCTTCCTGCTGTGTTGGGTATTGTATGCTCTGTCTCCCTTAATCTCTTCTGAGCTCGATAGCATCCCTCTGAAATCCATGTCCACTCAGAACCTCCAGGGAGACCTTATTAGGAAAAGGTTTGTGATGGTTAGCTTTGATAATCAACTGGATGCCACCTAGGATCACCTAGGAAGAGAACCTCTGTAGGGGATTGTCTCAATGAGTTCACTGATGTGGGAACACAGGCTGATTATGAATGACACCATTTCTGGCAAGAGGTCTGAACTGTACAAAGTGAGAAGAATTGGGCTGAGCACAAGTCTGCTGAACAGTCGGCATGCACACCCTCACCCCTGCTCTGATATTGAATATGACCAACTGCTTCAAGTTCCTGCCTTGACCTCCCCACAGCAACAAACTGTAGCCTGGAACTGTGAGCAAAATAACCCCTTTCTCCCCTGCATTGCTTTTTATCAGGGTATTTTATCACAGCAACAGATATGGAGCTAGGACAAACGGTCTTTGGAGATGTAACTGGTTCAGATGAGGTCATACCGGATTAGACCCAATAGTGACACTGTTATAAAAAGGTCACGTGAAGACCACGGGAAGAAAAGACGGAGCGGAGACAGATGTAAGGAACACCAGATTGGCGTCATATGTTTACAAATCACATGGTAAGGTACTACGATTGCTGGACGCCCCTAGAATCTCACAAGGTTCTCACCCAGAACCTCTGCTGGGAGAATGCCCTGTTTACCTTGATGTCTGCCATGGTGAACATGTCAATTTGACAGGATCAAGGCATCAAGCCCCTGGACAGCTGTGGAAGGATTATCTAGATTAGGTTAGCCTCCGGGCACACCTGTGAGGGGTTGTCTGGGTTTGGTTAATTGAGGTAGGAAGACCCACATTAACAATGGGTGTCACCTTCCCACTGGACAGGGTCTTAGCTTAATACAAAGGAGGAAGTGAGCGGAGCGGAGTGTAACCACTCTGCTTCCTGGCCCCTGTATAACCTCAGCCAGCTGCCTCAGGCTTCTGCCACCAAAGCTTCCCTTCCAGAGGGACTGTGCCCTCCACCTGTGAGCCCAAATGGCCCTTTTCACCTTAAGTTGACTTTGCCAGGGTGTTTCTTCACAGCGACAGGAAATGTTCCCTAGACAATGCCATGTGGTAGGCCTTTAGAACATTGGGACAAGGGGTAGTTTTCTTGGTTGGTTGGTTTGTTTGTTCTGGAGGCCACCCAGTTGGTAGTTCTTTACTACAAGAGCATAAAGAGGTTTTTTTTTTTTTTTTTGAGACAGGGTTTCTCTGTTGTAGTTTTGGTGCCTGTCCTGGATCTTGCTCTGTAGACTAAGCTGGCCTCGAACTCACAGAGATCCACCTGCCTCTGCTTCCCGAGTGCTGGGATTAAAGGTGTGTGCCGCCGCTGCCACCACCCGGGCGAGCATAAAGAGATTTTTTTATAACAATTTTTATAGGGCATGGTCCTAAGGGAAGACGGCCTGACAGCTGTCAGGTGAGGCATAAAGTCCAGAACTGTTTAGAGGGCTGCGCACACTAAGCCTCTCAACATGACCAGCCAGGGCCAAAGCCAAGGCCTGGCTGCTTCCCTGGCCCCACTCTGAGCCAAGGGGCCTGTCCACACAGGAGAAAGGAGTAGAGAAGGCAACGGCGCTTCCTGTGGCTTCCAGGTTTCAAATCCTTTACCTAGGATAGACAGAACCAAATTCTGCCATCCCTCCCCAACCACTCCCCACCCCCAAGGCCCAGACCAGTCCTCCCCTCCCGGCAACAGAAACAGCGTGTCTCCAACTTCACACTCTCACGGCTCCCTCCCGGGAGTCCAAGACATCTCAGTAGGTTTAAGGAAAACCTTGGCCCGCGCTGCTCCATGTCACCAGCTGCCAGTCGCCTTCCAGGAGGAGCAACTGGACTGCAGCTTCCAGCATGTTCTCTTTCAATCCTTGTACTCCCTGACACGCATCACTGACCCTGAAGCACAAAACCCCTTCAGCAGCCTCACGTCTCCAATCTCTTTCTCTGAATCGAATCATTTCTCATGTCCACTTCTCAAGGTCACGTCTGCCCTTCAGCCCGAGTCTCAGGATGATTAGAACTCAGGAATGCTGCCTGCTGCTTGGAGGGGAGGTTGGGTCTGGTGGGGGTCGGGGGCAGTTACTGGCAGGTCTTAGATGAACAGTAAAGCCATTTGGAGGCCCTGGAGTGCACTTGAAGCTGTGCCCCATAAATGAAGAATGGGGGTGGATTGATTTATGACCCAGAGGGAGAAAACTGTGTCCGGAATGTGAATGATTTGTCCACTGTGCATGGAATCCCACAGTTAAGCCGTGGCTCCAAGCAGTGCTCTGTCTTTCACAGTGTTTCCTGGCCCTGTTGCAGCCTACTTGGAATCTAGTTTAGGATTGTCAGCAGTCATTACTTAGGATACGTGGGTTCTCAGATGAAAAGAGGCAATTGTGCCCCAGTGGTGGGGTGGCCGAGGACCAAGGATAGTGTTGTGAGTACAGGCCTCACCACAGTCCTCTGTGGTCACAGAGCACTTGCTTCTTCATTCTCAGGGGCATGCCCAGAGCATGCTTGGCCTGTTCCCTCCCCCCTTGCCCCCAAGGTGCTCCAGAATCCTTTCCTGTCTGTCATTGGTTCTGGCCAGACATAAGGGTGTGTCCTCTTCCGCTGGTCCCAGTAGAGCTTCTGGATAAAGGATTCTACAGACACTCTCAGTCTGCCTTGGGGACACAGGAAGCTACAACATTCATGGAAGAGTTTGGGGCTCCATGAGGGAGAATAGCACTGGGTGAGGAAGGTGACCCAGAAGTGGCCCTCAAGCCTATGAGAATGAATGTCCACTCTACAGCCCAGAGAAGGTGCCCTCCCAGAAGTGAGCTTCCAGCCCTGTAAATAATCATCTCTCAGGAATACTGGGATTGGTTTCCCTGCCTGATCTGGGATGGAGTCCTGGGTAAAGAAAACAAAGGCACTCAAAACACATAATGCTGGAGCCAACGCCCCTTTTGTGCCCCTAACAGCTCTAACTGCCTGTCAAGGAGGGCTGGCAGTTGAGGCTCAGGGGGCAACCCTCCCTGCCTGCCTTCTTGCTTTGCCCATGCACTGTCTGCCCATGCACCCTTTCCTAGTGCATCAGGCTAAAAACATACAAGAACATGCAAGGTAACTAACTGAGGACAACTTGATCCTATGAATTTAAAAAGAAGCATGCCCCCAATTCTGGCTTTAATATGACATCTCCATGATTCTAGGAAATCAAACCCTCACCCATTGTAAGGAGAATACATCAACAAACCCTAGCTTGGTGTCCATAAAGTCTCCCGAATCTCTTCTAATGGTGTTGGGAGAAGGGTAATAGCTCTATAACAGGGTCACAGGGAGCTACCTAAAGAGAATATCTACACTGACAGGATGGTACCTGAAAAGGATGTCTACAGGGACAGGATGGTACCTGAGGAGGGTGTCTACAGTGACAGGATGGTACCTGAGGAGGAGTCTACAGGGACAGGATGGTACCTAAGGAGGATGTCTACAGGGACAGGATGGTACCTGAAGAGGGTGTCTACAGGGACAGGATGGTACCTGAGGAGGAGTCTACAAGGACAGGATGGTACCTGAGGAGAGTGTCTACAGGAACAGGGGGTGGTACCTGAGGAGAGTGTCTACAGGGACATGGGGTGGTACCTGAGGAGGGTGTCTACAGGGACACAGGGTGGTACCTGAGGAGGGTGTCTACAGGGACATGGGGTACCTGATGAAGATGTTGACATTTTATGCACCATAAGATGGTGTTACTAAAAAGTACAAAATACTAATGAAAGGAATAAAAAGTACCTAATTAAGCATATACATACACCGTGGCTCTGCATTAAAGATCAGCACTGGACAGCTCCGGCTTTCCCGGGAGTGATCCACAGTCACCGCATAGCACCAAGCACAATGGCAGCAGGATTCCCTTTGCAGCTCTAGACAAGCAGACTCAGAACTGTTGACAAAGGAAAGGAACTACAACAGCCATGATAAATCTGGAGGAGAAAAACCACAGCTGGGCAAACGGAACTACTGGTAAACCTACAGCAATCAGGACAGTGTGGTATTGGTCGTGTGGTAATGGAGATCAAAGGCATATAGATTGACAGATCAGAATAGACATACCAGAAACAAATTCCATGTGAATGACTGATTTTGTTTATCAAAGTGCAGAACAAATTTGAGAATGAAATAGCTGTTATCAGTAAGTCGATTGGAGCAATTGGCCATCTCTATGCAACAAGCAGACAAGCCCTCAGCATTAACAACACATTAGAGAAGAGGAAAATGAAACATGGACCACACAGGCAGCAGAAGAAAAGCATAGAGGGGAGTCACGCACCACTGGGCAGGGTCTCCTCCACATTCTCACTTCTTTAGCCCTTAACTCCCTACAGACCACTTGGTCTAAAACTGGGTATCTGAGGTTGGAGAAATGGCTCAGTGGTTAAGAGCACTGGCTGCTCTTGCAGAGGTCCTGGGTTCATTCCCAGCACCCACAGAGCTGCTCACAACCATCTGTAACTCCAGTTCCAGGGGATCTGACACCCTCTTTGGACTTTCATGGGCACCAGGAATACATGAAGACGAACACTCAGACACATACAATGGGTCTTAAAACATTATTGTGCCTCTGCTTTATTTTCCCATGATTCTCATTGTTCTATGACATGCACGTGGGTTTCTAGTTCTCAGTGGCCTATCTCCCTAATCTAGAAGGTGCGTGGAAGGGCCACTGCATCTCTAGTACCTAGAAGGTGGGTCTTAGCAACTGTTAAACAGCTTTTCATTGTCAGAGAGACTGTGAAACTGCAGCTGTGGGGTGGCCAGCACAGGGCTACCAGGCAGCTGCTAAGATGTACTCATCGGTATGGCATAAAGTACCATGCATGTGGAGTGTGGCTAAAAGTGGCTAGGGATGGGATAGAGAGGTGGCTTGGTGGTTAAGAGGACTTGCTGAGGACCCTATTTTGGTTCCCAGCACCCAGGTGGCAGCTCATAGCCATCTGTAACTCCTGTTCCAGGGGATACTGCACCTTCCTCTTCTGGACTTTGTGGGCACAGTAGTTATGTGGAATACATACATGTATGTAGGCAAACATCCATACACACAAAATAAAAATAAATAAATCTCTTTAAGAAGTGGTGCCTTACACCTGTAAACCCAGTGCTCAGGCTGAGGCCGGAGAGTCAGACCGTGGCATCCAGGCTAGTCTGGGCTTCTGTCTTAGACAGGGTTACTACTGCTGTGATGAAACACCATGACCAAAGCAACTTGGCAAGGAAAGGGTTTGTTTGGCTTGTGCTTCCACATCACAGCTCATCATTGGAGGAAGTCAGGACAGGAGCTCAAGCAGGGCAGGAACCTGGAGGCAGGAGCTGTGGAGGGTTGCGACTTACTAACTTGATCCCTATGGTTTTCTCAACCACCAGCCCAGGGATGGCACCACCCACAATGGGCTGGGCCTATACTCATCAATCACTAATTAAGAAAATGCTCTATAGGCTGGCCCACAGCCTAATATTATGGAGGCATTCTCTCAATCGAGTCTCCCTCCTCTCTGATAACTCTAGCTTGTGTCAAGCTGACATAAAATCAGCCAGCACAACTACATAGCAGCAAGACTTCCATTTTAAACTAAACAACAGGGAAGTGAGTCATGTATAGCATAGCCTCATTTTATACCAATGTGTGTGAGAGATCATATATGTGCATGTGAGAGCATTTGTGAATGAGTGTGTGTGTGTGTGTGTGTGTGTGTGTGTGTGTGTGTGTGTGTGTGTGACAGAGACAGAGAGAGAGAGAGAGACAGAGTTGCACTAGGGGCATTTTTACTCCGTAACTTTTTATTCTGCATACATTTTGACAATATGTTGTTTCATATAAAAATCAAGCTATTTCTGCTTTGGGACAGCTCCTCATCACTTTAGTTCAAACTGTAGCACACTGAAGCTCTGCTTTTCAACGGGGAGCACAAATCCTGTCCCTCTTACAGCCACAAGCCAGCAGAAAAGGAAGAAATCAAATAACAATTATGTGATCCTAGGAGTTGATGGGTTCCTTAGAGTTTGACCTCTGCCAACCTCAGTTAGGTATAATGGCTTGGCCTACAGTAACTCCCAACACCCCATCCAGTCACCGATGAGAAAACTGATGCCAATGAGGTCACAGGTTTACAGCACAGCCCCTGGACACCTTTCCCCTCGGCCCTCATCACAGGGCCCTGTTATTCAGTCATCTGTCCTACTCCGGGGACAGGCTCTGTGATGGAAAACCTCTCTCAGCTTCGGAGTCACTGTCCAGCAGGAAGCTGGCATGGGAAGGACCTGCAGGGCAAGCTGAGTCGACAGGAATGACTGACAGGAGAGAAGCCAAGCCTGGACGCCTGAAAACGGCTCCCCAAGACCCTCATGACGGACTCTGACAGGGAGAAGCACAACAGGAACTCTAACTTGGAAACAGATGAGGCCCCCCACCTCCTCTCAATCTGTAGCATATGCATGCGAAAATACAAATCTTGTAACTGCAGATATTATAGGTGCATATTTCATTACCATCAGCATCGCATATTTATAATTTAGTGGTGTGTAAAAATTGATAAAGGCACAACTAGTGGTTGGTTAATGACAGCTGCCACGGCAGCCCATATTTAGAGGATTTTTCATGTCTCTGAAGTCTGGCCTGGAACAGAATGCCACATGCATAGCACAGGTGATGGAGGGAGGAGGAACGGGCTGGGGCTCCGCGCCGACTTCAGTGCTAGATGCACCAAGGCTGTCCCCACTACTGTCCCCGAGAGCAAGCTGCTCCAGAGGGGCGAGGGACAGCACCTGTGGGAGGGACTTAGAAGCATGAAGCAGACGCTCAGGAGCCTAGAGCCAGACTGCTTCAGAGTGCAAGGCTTTCTAACAGAGAATAACCAAAGCGAGGGACCCTCATGATGACGTGATCAATGCCACCGCCATATTGACGCATACATAATTTTATCACGGAAACAGAAAACTCCTGTCTTCCCCAAAGTGAGTCCTAAAATAGCTGCCCTTCAAGGGGGCAGCGTCTTCATTGAGCAGTGGCTGCAGAGAGCCAGCACAGGTCCTGGAAGTTTACCCTGCAAGCCATGGCTCTGGTCTTGCAACTCATCAGTCCCGTGTGCTAGATGACAGGAGGCTGGCCCAGGGACCTGGAAAAGCCCACAGCCCACTGTAGATCTCAGAACAGCTTGGCCCAGGTGAGGCTCGGCAGGTGGAGGTTTCCACTGCAGGAAGGGAGCTAGCCTGGCAGCTCAGGGGCCCAGCTGCCCTTGTAAAAGGGGACCAGAGAGGAAGGCACTCTTACAGCAGATATCCTGGTATATTTTGCACCCTCACTGCCATCATGCCTACCCTGCTGCCCAGTGAAGACAGGGGGTACTGGCATAACCTGGCATATCTGTGCTATGGGCGAGGGTGAGGGACCTTCTTCAAGATGTCTTACATCATCTGTTGGTCGAGCAGAACCAGAACCTTCCCTTTACTGGGGGGACTCTCCACAAGCCTCATCTGGGATGCCCCCTGCTTATCCACAAGACCCTCAACAGTCTCCAACATCGTTTGATAGACACTCATCTGATTTTACTCAGTACAATTAAAGCGCATCCATGTTTTCAAACTATCACTCCAAAAAAATCCAATGGCACTGCAAATTAAAAAAAAGAATAATTAAAACTCATACTTCTCATAACAACACAGAGTAAGCCAATTGCCAGACACTGGTAATAAGCAGTTTATGTAATTTAAAAAGCCAGACCCCTAATATGCAGAGAACATTTTTTTATGAGTTACTGCGAGGTGTCTTGGTGCACTTTGACCATGGGGCCAGCCCCTGCTGTGGTGGCTCCCCTGTAACCCCAAATAATGGTGTGAAAGACTCCCTGAAAATGCTCAGGCTGCAGCTCCTATTGGAAGGCACATTTAACACAGGCTTTGCCAAAAGGATGGTGGGTAATTGCCGCTTGAATCCAATGTGTGCTGTATCTCATCTATGATATGCAATTTAGAAGCGATATTCCAGCAAGAGGACTTTATGACTTGCTGTCATGATAAATAAAAGTTTATGGCATAATGGAATTAATATTTACTTTGAGTGCAACGCGGCCTAGTCAAATAAAGTTGCTTGGGAATCACTTTGGACCAAGAGAGCATGAACATGTCACCTACTGACAACAGAACTCAAGTCTGCTTGTCTCCCGTACTGTCGGCTGATCGCTCACCATCCTTTGCTGCTTCGGGTCCCATGCTATAAACTATTACTGTACTTAGAGATACTGATTCGCTGATGCCTTCGATGCGGAAGGTTCCTGTAGAGCCGAGCAGCGTGGGGAAGGTGGAGTAGGAGCCAGGCAAGAAGAGGAAGAAAAGGGAGACCATGTGGCTCCCTTACCAGCGCTGGGGACAGGGGACAACTCTGGTCATGTGAGTCCCTCTGGTGCAGCTGCTTCCAGAAGGGAGTCTGTGGCTCTCACAGGGCATGCAATCTCTAGCCTTCCTGTGAAGAGAGTCTTTAAAAAGAATGCATTCTCAAATTGAAATTACACAGTGGCTGCCTGATTCTAAAGTAAGTATATAGCAGGCATTTTTTTTTTTTACTTTATTCTAAATTATGATGACTGAAGGTACAGAGAACAGCCAGTCAGGTCTTAAATGATCTTAACTGAACTGCTGTCAAGTTTTCTGGGTAGTGAGGGTCATGGGAGCTTCAGAACCCTTCACGTGGCACCACAGGGTTCCTTCTAAGACCCAAGGACAACATTCGTGTCTGTTGTTTTCTATTATTTTCTCCTCTGTAGAACTCCCATGATAAAACCAGGGTTTGCCCTGATCAAAAGTGAACAGAGGCTTCCAAGCAAAATAAGACAATAAGAAGGAAGGGTCGGAAGTCCTGAACCAGCAGGATGAGGACATCCTGGAGCCCCAGTCTGCATGGTCTGGGAATCAGGCTCCTGTCCCATTTTTGAGTTGGCCGAAGACAGCCAGGGAGGAGATGGAGGGACCTTGGTGGGAGATTCCAGGCAATCAAGACCCACCCACAGCAGCTGTTGACTCTGGGGAGCTGCAGGCTCTGGGTATTGGAAACACTTCTGAGTCACGAGGCAGTAGGAGGCAAATTGCCCAGACCATAAACAAGTGGGAGAATGCCAGCAAAAGCGTGGATTAGCGGGGCAGGCTGGACCCTCCCAATGCACAGCTCCCACTGAGCCGTATGTGGAAAGGAAAGGCAAGAGATTGCTGACGGTGCTGTCTGCAGGGTGAGAGCGAAGACGACTTCAATCGCGTTCTCAGGCATACTGAGTGCCTTTCATGTGAAGCAATGGAATCGCTACTTCAGGTACCGCAGTACCATGAGGGAGCAGTTCCTCCCCAAGGATCAACCCATGCAAACAGGGGCAGCAGGGAGGGAGCACTCGGAAGGGGCCCAATCTCTCCACCAGAATTTGAAACAAAATGTTCAGGGCTTAAGTTTTGGGAAACCAGGTTCAGAAAACAGAAAGCACTTGCCTAATTTAAGGTCATAGTGCAAGTAGGTAAAGACAAGAAGCAAACTCAGGGCCATATTGTGGAAGCCGAGAGCTCTCTCAGCCGGGACACCCAAGTCAGGGAGGCAGGGAGGGAAGACACCAGAACATCTGAAGGCAAGCCACTCGGGGCTGTGTTTGGACATTTTGGTGACTCCCATCTAAGCTCTTCAAAGACAGACTCATGTGTGAATGTGAAATGGTCCTAATATTGCTGGAGTTGTGGGTCAGGGACTTGGGGACCTAACACTGCTGGCGTGTCTCAGGTGCTCAATTAACCGTGACGAGAGGCCAAAGAGGTGGATAACGTGAGGGCATGAGTCCAGAGCCCAGGATTAAAAATAATAATTTAAAAACAAGATAGGTGTGGTAGTGGGTGCCTGTAATCCAATTGCTGGGGAGACAGAGCTAGGCAGATCCTCGGGGCTCACTGGCTAGGCCCAGTCTAGCTTTCTTGGTAAATTCCAGGCCAGTGAGAGACCCTGTCTAAAACAAGGTCGACAGATGGCACCTGAGGAATGACATCAGAGTTTCCTCCGATTGCCACACATGTACACATGTGTATCTGTACCTGTACTCACATGTGCACACACAAATATGCACGTGCACACCAAGATTGATGAATGCATAATTCAGTACAGCTCTGTTGTAGAATCTGTCAATAAATACATGCCATGCTGCTGTAGGAATGCTGGGATTCTAATGTATGATAGGTGTTAGCAGTCCAGGGCTCTCGGGGAACAAGATTCTAGAGTTTCCTCTGACTGAGTGATGGGAAGAGAGCTCTTGAAGGTGGAGAAAGGCACCAGTGTGGACAGATTTCTGGGAGGGAGGGCTGCCCCACCAGGCAAGAAGCATTATGGGTCACCTCTCAGTTCACAGTTTTCAGCCAGAAGAGATAATCACTGTGTCTCAGAGTAGGAAACGTATTTATGAGGGCTGCAGGGGCCTGAGTGGGCCCAACAATGACTTCCAGAATGAAGGGAGATGAGGAGCAAGTGACATCATACATGAGAAGCCAGAGGACTGGGAGCCTGAGGTTGAGGTGCAGGCCAGCTGCTGCACGGGGCACCCTGTCTCCTGTCTTGATTCTTACCCTGCACCTGCCATAGGAGTCTGTCCACTCACTCAGCCCCACAGTTCGCCATCTCAGGGCTTCCCCAGGAGCCCCTGTGGATCTCTCCCTGAGAATCCTGACTGTAAAGGAAGAATCAGGCTTTGTTCATTTCATTTCCCTTGGTTTCATTTTAACCCAAAGCCCTGCACACACACACACACACACACACACACACACACACACACACACACACACACACACACACTGGCTCCAGTTGCAGTGAAGACTGGTGTAGTACCTGCCTCGACTCTCCAAGCAGCCATGGAACTCAGCAAAGACCCCTGAGGATGCTATTATCAGACAACATACGTCTCAGGGCCAATTCTATGAGAGCTAAAGCATGGGGTGAGCCCCAGGTGTGCCCGATTTTCTGAATCATTCCATGGGGAACCAGAGCCCAGCAGCCTCCCTGATCACAGAAAAGGTAATCAGCGTTGGGGGGTGATAACTGCAGATCTGGGCTCTACAGAGAGGGGTGTACACAGGATATCTGCAGAGGGGGATCTACAGAAGCGGATGGCCTGGAGGTCCCTGAGAGGCACTTACTGGAGGACAGAGCTGCCCACATGCAGAGCGAGACCCAAGCTGAACATCAATTCTTTGGGTCATGCAGAGATGGGGGAACCTTTGAATTCCTGCCCATCTGGACTAGAAAGTCTTGGTTGAGTACATGGGGCAGGAAATCACTTGAGACTCCAGACAGGACAAGGCTTGGGATCGAGGACTGCATCCCATAATAAGGGCCAGAAATCTGCAAGAGGCAAAATAAAGATCCAACCCAAATATGTTTAGACCATGAGGTCCTGCCAGTAATTAACCTGCCTGCTTTACATCTTTGGTTTGAGTAACAGACTCAGAGCCTCTATGGAAACAGACTCTTACAACCTGTCTCCCAAAGCAGCCCACCTGGCGATTACCATGTACATGGATTGAATTGATCTTCAGATTTATTAATTGAGATCAAAGGGGCTTTCTGATGGGGGAGGGGATCTTTCTGGCAAGAAGCTCATGGGTTTGGGTCTATACAGACTGCTTGGCTGTTTTGAGTATGTATTACTCTGAGCTGTTATGAGCACACATTGCTCTTGCAGAGGACACAGGTTCAGTTCCTGTGCCCACGTCAGGTGGCTTACAATCACCTGTAACTCTAGCTCCACGAGATGTACTTATGGTGACCCAGAAGCCAAGTTCAGAGACCCAGCCAAGGTGGAGGAAGGACTTAGCTATATCGAATTTCTAGTGAGAGTCGCTGAGATGGGGTGATCCCAGTAAATGACTGGGAAAAGAAATCTTTAAAACCGAATATTCAGAAAGATCCTGGGCTGAGGGCAGCTCAGGGGTAGAGTGCCTGCTTAGCGTGTGCCTCCTGTGGCCTCTGAGGGCACCTGCACTCGCCCTGTTCCCTGTCTTGGTTCTATTTGTTTGTTTGTTTGTTTGTTTGTTTTGAGACAGGGTTTCTCTGTGTAGTTTTGGAGCCTTTCCTGGAACGCACTCTGTAGACCAGGCTGGCCTAGAACTCACAGAGATCACAGAGTTACTCAAAGTCCTGTGTGCGTGTGCACATACACACACACACACACACACACACACACACACACACACACAATTAAAAAATAAAACTAAATCTTTTTCAACAGCTATTTGTTACTCTTTTTTCAGTGCTGGGGCTGAGACCTGAGGCCCTGCCCTTGATAGGCAAGCATTCTACCACTCTAGCCCGGGGGTCTTTCTGAGTGCACAATTTTGTAGATTTATTTTTCCAGTTGGTCATTGCCCCCTCTCAGCCACTGTCATCAGAAATTTGGTTCAGCTACCTCTGCCTCGACTTGGCAGTCTTTCTGAAGTTGGCTTTCAAGCCACGGTTTCCTGGTTTTTATCCCTGCTCCCATTATGTCCCTGTGTCTCTATTTATTTTGCCAGCTTTTCTTTTCTTCTAGATTGCTAAATGTTTTCTGTGTGAACCTTGGTCCTTGGCCACTTTCTCTCCTTTATACGCTTTCTTTCGGCACTCTTCCATGATTGATGATGTCAAGCATCTGCATCCCTGGTCGGTCCAATGCTCCTTGAGCTCCAGACTTGAATCGGCTTTTCAGTTTCTATACTTGGATGCCACTGTTGCGATGGCCAAAGAACTCTTAATTTTCTCCCCTAAACTTCTCCCTTTCCCATAATCCCTCTGTCCTAATGGAACCCCCATTCCCCCCAGTTTCTTACCTCCCCAACTTCAGAATCATTTCCAATGTGTCCTCTTCCCTCAGGACCACACTCATGCTCTTTGAACAATGATTTCTTTCTTTGACGTGTATGGGTGTTTTGCCTGCATGTATGTGTGTGCACCATATGTGTGGCTGGTGCCTACAGATGTCAGAAGAGGACCTCAGATCTCCTAGAACTGGAATTACAGATGGTTGTGAGCTACCATGTGGGTGCTGGGAACAGAATCTGGGTCCTCTGGAAGAGCAGTCAGTGCTCTTAACTCCTGAGCCATGGCTCCTGCCCTTATATCCAAGTTCTTAAAAAGTTCCATTAACAATATCTTCTGGTGCACGCCAACTGGGCTCAGTACTAACACCCTCCACCCTGCAGTGTGATCAGCCGTCACCTACAAGTCCATGTCAGACAATGTGTGGGCTCCCAGGGAGAGCGATGCTAACGTGAGCCCCAGCTCTCAGGCACTGCATAGTGATGGGAAGTGTTCTCACTGTCCTGTAGTTTCCTCAGCAGGCTTCCTGCACGGGCCTGAGCATCCACCCCAAGAGATTGCTGACCTGGATCTTCTCATCCCCACACTGACCTTCGAGTGTATGTGCCGCTGGTAAGTGTCCATGGAGCCCACGTGGCTAAGGACTGAGGGTGACATTCAGTAAGCAGCAGACTCAGTCCAAGAGCCTGAGAAATGGAATCATCCCATCAGCTGTGGGAGGGAGCTTGGAAAAGCCTCTACTCCCCTGTGCTGACACTGTAGCGGCCCATTTCTAAGCCCCCAGGAAGCAGACCATGACATGGCAAGGACTAAACAAATGTCTGCTGAACTGATGATAAATTTCACAGAGTGGCTTTCCCTGTGCGACTCCATGCTCCTGGAAGACTATCATTTGGGGACTATCATAAATGGAGCAGTCTGGAATGGGCTCCTCAACCTACACTGTCCAGTTTACAGCGTCACCCACTTCCTAATCTTATTCAGTTTGTATTCACGGTGTTCTTATCACACACCCAGATCTCTGCCAGGCATCACTGCTCAAACCCAGAGAAACACACAGCAAGCCTCCCTGACTGAAGAAGCACATGTCAGCGGGCAAAATGGAGGTGTGAGGTGAGAGACCATGGACACAGAAGCTCGGTCAGCCTCTGACCATGCATGTGAACAAGGCAACATTCTACGCTCTGAGTTTTAGCCAGGTCCTGCTCTGTACTGTGTACACTACCTCATCTAAACTGTCAACCTGTAGAGAGCTAGGTGATGTTCTCACAAGGCTAAGCCTGAAACCAAAGCTGAGGGGAATCAAGCAACAGCCCAGGGCAGTAAGTTTTAAAAAAAAAGTGGATCCACTAAGGTCTCTAAGCCAGCATACTGCAAAGACACTCGCCCATATTTATTGCTACGCTGTTTGCAACAGCCCATTGAAGGATGAATGGATATATAAAATATGGTATAAATACACAATGGAATTTTATGCAGCAATAAAGCAAAATGAATTATGACATTTGCAGAAAAATATATGGAACTGGAAATTATGTTAAGTGAAATTAGCCAAGCTTGGAAAAACATACACCATGTTTTCTCTGATATGAAATCTAAGGAGGGTGTGTGTGTGTGTGTGTGTGTGTGTGTGTGTGTGTGTGTGTGTGTGTGAGAGAGAGAGAGAAAATCAGCAAGGGACTATGAGAGGAAAGATGAGGTTGTATGGGAGGAGAGGAGGGGGATAAGAGAGGTAATGGAATATGTGATGTGACATCATGGGGACACTATTTGTGGGGAGGAAGGGATCAATAAGAAGGATGCAGGAGAGTGGGGAAGGGCAGTGTGAGGGAGATGAGCAGGAACCAAGTGCAATAATATGTGTGTATAAAATACCATAACGAGACCACTGCAAACAATAATAAAAGAAGGTAGACCTGGCATTGGGATGCTGAGGTCTAACTGTGACCTGCTGCCCCAATGCCACATGGTGACCGCTGGGCAGCAACTAGAAGGCTGCATCTCCCTTCTTGGATTTGTCATGTATATGAACAGAAAAGCAAATGGCCGAATGATCAGGATGAATGAATGAAACAGGATAGAGTTGGAGATGAATTGTAGGAAACGTCTCTCCAGGGAGAGCTTGGGACTTGGAGGCCATCTGGGGAAGGTGCTGGCTAGACTTTACCCTGGGCTGGGCTGGGCTGCCCTACAGGCTCAGATGTGGATAGCTTTCATTGATCTTGGCTGGACAGTTCTATCCATAAGATTTCTGCAGGGACCTAGCCAGGCGCGCAGTTGGACACTGGAGTCTGAGACGTTGGAGAATTCAGGAGGAATTCAGCTTTGATGTCAGGCTGGCATTTCTATGTGTGGATCTGTCTTCTTCAGAAGCCTGAGGATGAATGGCCAGGTGGGGTAGCGAGGTCTGGATGGTTTGAATGCAGCTTCTATCCTCTCTAGGGTGCAAAGGCCATGCCCACAAGAAGTACACATCCACCAGAGCATACAAGACCACCTCCAGAAAGCACAGGCGAGTGGCTCTTTCTGCTAACTAAGTTTGTTCAAAGAACTCCTTTTTCCTTGCCGGACTGCAGGACTGCAGGGCAGTTGCAAATTGATCCCCAGAGAAGGCTCCATCCAATCAGCCACCTCTCTAGCCCACACTACAGGAGCCCCAGAACAAGCCACCACTTCAGCAATCCAATCTCCATATGTTTTATTTTTAAAATATTTCATTTTTGGCCAGCAGTCCTTAGATCGCCAATTTGATTTGGTTTCTATAAATGGATTTTTCATAGTGTAGGTGGAAAATGTATTTAATTTCAAATATCTGCAAACTAAAATATTCAATATAAACATCACAGTATGCTTGAGCTGGGCATGCACCCCACAAAGCAGAGGGCAGCTTTGAGACAGACACCTGAGCCTTGGGACAGGATTCTCTGTTGTTCCCACTTCTGGTGTTCAGTGAGCGGCAACCCTTGGGAGCCAGTGTCTGTCTCTGCATGGATTCTCACCACTTCCAGTGGCTAGAAAGAGGACCACTCCCTTAAAACTCCAACCAAGAAGCCAGCGGGCCACGTGTATTAACCAGTTCTCTCCAAGTGCAACACTGCCCACGTAACAGAGCCGTGCTGGCTGCCTTGGACTCTCAGCCACCTCTGCTACAGCCCAGGTCTCTGCCCTTCTTCCCTTCAGCCAGCAGAGAAATGTGAAGGCACAAGCCGGGGCTGTAGCCTCAGCCTCCTGAGCTTGGACAGCTGATGTCACAGCAGCCAACATCACTCTAGCTGAAGCTGATTCATCACTGGGTAATAACGGGGCATGGAAAAACAGTTGACTCTGTGCCGGAAGTCACTAAGGACAGGGTGTTGAGGCTGTGCTTCCTCTGTGGCCCCCACAGGAGGATCCTTCCTGCCCCTTCTGCTCCCAAGTTGCAGCAACCTCACAGCATCCCTTGACATCCCTCAGGCTGCTGACTGTCTTCACATGCTCTTTCTGGGGCTAGATTCAATTCTTCCTTTTCTCCAAAGGAAACCAGTCATTAGACCTGGGCCATCCTAGTCCAATATGGTATCATTTTTGACTTGATTTGTTAAATCTACAAAGAACTGGCTTCTAAATCGGATCACATTCTGAGGTCCCAGGGGGACATGACATGGTTCAGTCAGTGTACCCCAATGTGTGAAGGCAAGGAGCTCAGGTACAGACAGCTTGCTTTATGGATATGGAATCTGGGCCCTGTCTCTTGCTCTCTTGTCTTGCCCAGGCTAGCTCTTCACTGGCTATCTGAACCTCTCACTCGCCACAGTCCCCTGGGACCTGGCCTCTAATCCAGTGCTTTCTCCTCCACACTCTTGATTCACCCTGTCAATGCACTTGCTACTTGTTCAGACGCCCCAAGGCTCGGGTGTCCCTCAGGTGCTCCATGTCTGTGCCACCACAGTGAACTACAACCAATTTGAGTCCTAAAACAAATTAACAGTGACCACAATCAAGCTGCATCACATCAGAGGTGAAGGCTAGGTCAACCCAGGCAACCCACTCCCCACTGTTCACGCAATACTCGATGCTACTTCAGTCAGGAAAGTCCTTTGCCACAGGACTGCCACCTCCACCCTGCTCTCTGCCCTGTGTGTCTTTTATTCTCCAGTCTCCCTCCACCCTTCACCCCCACCCCCCCACCCCAAAGGCCACAGCTTCTCCAGGCATCTAGTGAAACAAATCTTACTTTTTTTTTTGAGATAGAGTCTCATGTAGCCCAGGTTAGCCTCTAACTTACTATGTAGGCAACCATGACCTTGAACTTCTGATCCCCTTGCCTCTGCCTTCTAAGGCGGGGGGGTGGGGGGTGTTGCACCACCATGTTCAATTGTAAGTGGTGCTGGGGGTCTAACCCAGGGTTATATGTGTTCTAGGTGAGGATTCTACCCACTGAGCTACTTCCCTAGTCCATAACATTTTGACACAACACCTTGGTCCTATTTGTGGAAGATTGTGGAGGAGGGCCGGTTCTACAGCAGGCTGGGAGCCGAATCCAGCCACACAGCCTGGAGTCCTGAGAGCCATGCTCTCTTCATTTACAGAGCTGAAAACTGAGGCCCAGGCAGCAGAACTAACATGACTGAGGTCCATTATAACTATGGAGTTGTGCTCTTCACAGAGAGGCCTGTTTTCTTTCCAGGCAGATTCACTCAGTGGTGACACAAAATATGGACTTGTTGATCAACAGGCAGGAGTAAATGGAGTCACACAAGGTCCTTGAAGCCTGAGCTCCAGTTATCTCCTGCTCTCGCAGGAGAGGCCCTCCTGGCTGCCAAACACAGCTCTGACTTGATGACTGGGGTCACAAGCCTCAGTCAGCCTGAAGCCCAGCAACTTCTCAGGATGATGGCTGCTGCGTGAGCACCCCCAGATATTTGTGATTCCAGCACAGACACCTTGGCCACAGGTACTTTGTTTGAGCTTTTGACACACCTGAATATCTGGAGACCCCAGACCGTCCTCCAGGACCACCTTCAGCTCCAGCTCTGCAGCCACTCGCTGCCCTGGGAGCTGTAAAGCCTGGAGAAGGCCTTGTGACTCAGCTCTGTGCCCCTCTCCATGCCTGACAACTCTTCTCCATATCAGCTCATCTTAGCCCACTTTCACGACTCCAGCCATAAGTCAACCACTTGTGAGGCCCTCTCTGGTCCCCACCAGGAGACTCACCTGCTTCTATGGACAGGAGCTTAGGAGTGCCATGAAGGCAGACACCATGTGAGACCAGCCTTTGAGTCCCCAGGTCTCAGCACTTTGGTCTCCTTCCTGGTCTCAGTGCCAGGTAGGTACAGGGGTCTATGGCTTTGTAAGACTTAGAAATGTACAAAAATAACCCACACCATGAACCTCTTGCTGTTTTTGCATTTTAGAATATCAACCCTCTGTGGGGTTTTACCCCCTCTTCCACACACCCCCAGTAGACCGGGCAATCTGTGTCTTAGTGCAAAGAGATGGAGTTAACAGGAATTGGTTCTCCCAAGCACTGGGTTCCGTTTATGCAATGTCGAGTTTGGGGTCTGACTGTATCGACCCAGCTGGTGACAAACTTTAGCCCCTGAAGTCTCTGTTATAGAAATGAAAGAAACAAAAAGCCTTTAGCATCTGTTCAGAGGAGCCGGCCCCAGACGGGACAGGCACAGGTAGCTCCATGGAATGGCCTAGAAAGGTTATGTGACCTAGGTGTAGCAAGCCTCAGGCTGCAATGCTTCCACAAGACAACCCCGATGGCCAAGGTAGGCCTGCAGCAACTGAGTTTCCCAGACAACATTAGTCACCAGTCACGGACGCATGGTGACTGCGGATTGGTGGGAAAGTGGCTGCAACAGCATCCTCTCTGGGGACCATTACTTGACAAGGATCCTCCCTACCTTCCCTCAAGTCTTCAGAGGACAGAGGACAGGAGTGAATTCACTGATATTCAAGGGTGTTCCCTATAATAACAGGCAGGCCCATCACCTTCTGGCTGCCCCAGAGCCCTCCCTCTACTCGGGATAGATGCTAGTCTTTGGGGGTACATGGCTCTGGGGACATCTGGACCATCATGCTGGCTAGCTACTAAAGATCTTTGAAGACCTTGGGGTGGAGCCTCTCAGGGACAATGGAGTTTGAAGGGGGGCTGCTTGTGTGGTATCTATTCCCAGATATAGATACAGCTGTATGTGGGGCATACATGGGCTGCAAAGAGGGTGCCGAGAGAAATTCAGATAAGTAGAGCTTAAGCTTTAAGCTGTTTATGCAGAGAGTGGATACAAATGGTACCAGAGGAAGTTAGTTTAAGCTGTTTGTGCAGAGAATAGATACAAAGGATGGCTAAGAGGAAGTTAGCTTGGGATGTTTGTATGGAGATTAGAGACAAATGGTGAGGAAGGAAGCTAGCTCAAGCTATTTAGAAGATGTCAGGGCATAAACAATTTGTAAATAAGGTGACCTTTAAAATGATTGGTTGGCTCCTTCACCCCCTCCTAGGGTTCTGAGGTTTTCTGGTATAAAAGAGGCTTACTGCCTATCATTAAGTCAAATTCTTGCTTGACTTGACTCCCCGCTGTGTCTGTCTCCAGGTAAGAGGGAGGCTGGGGAATGGGCGAGCAGTGCACACGTACCTTTCCTCGGTTCCAGGCCACCTCTCTTCACAGGTGACCTAAGTTCCTGGTGGGGCAGGTCCCCAGAGCTATAGCTGAAGATGTAGATGATGTAGATATAGATGATGTAGATATAGATGATGATATAGATAGATGTCAACATAGATGATATGTATTATGTAGATGTAGATGATGTAGATATAGATGATGTAGATATAGATGATGTAGATATAGATGATGATATAGATAGATGTCAATATAGATGATATGTATTATGTAGATATAGATGATGTAGACTACACAGCTGGGAGCCTCATTGCCCTGTGGGTTCTGTAAATTTCCTAGGAGACTCGGGGACACCAAGAGATGTTGCCCCTCCTGGAGTCAGGAAGAGCGCTCAGGTGTGGAATGTGCTAAGCTGATGTCCTGGTTTGCCTTCTATTGCTGTGAGAAACACTGCACTCAAAAGCAACTTGGGGGCAGAAAGGGTTGATTTCATCTTAGAGCTTACAGCCCATCATGAAGGGAACTCAGGGCAGGAACTCAAAGCAGGAACCTGAGGCAGGAACTGAAGCAGAGGCCATGGATGAGTGCTACTCATTGGCTTGCTCCCCATAGTTCTTGTCCAACTTGCTTTCTTACATAACTCAGGGCTACTTTCCCAGGGGTGGTACCACCCCCAGTGGATGGCACTTCCACATCAACCATTAATCAAGAAAATGCCCTACCAACATGCTCACAAGTCAATCTGGTGGGGACAATTCCTCCAATGAGGTTCCATCCTCTTAGGTGTGCCTGGCTATTATAAAGTTGACAAAAACTAACCAACCATCAGTAAAGGAGAAGTAAGTGGTTCGGGCAGCATGTGCAAAGGTCCTGTGGTGGGTGAGCACATTGTAAGCACAAGATCCTGTGGGCCAATCTAATACTCCCCCCTTTTTCATTTTTTGTTTTTGAGACATGGTTTCTTTGTGTAGCTTTGGCGCCTTTCTTGGAACTCACTCTGTAGACTAGGTTGGCATCGAATTCACAGAGATCCACCTGCCTCTGCCTCCCGAGTGCTGGGATTAAAGGCATGTACTACCGCCACTTGGGTAAACCCCCTTTTAATATATATTCAATCTATCAGTTCCATCCCCCAATGATCCCTGACTACACATACAGGATGCTGCAGTGATGCCAGCAGCAGTGGACATGAATGACAGACAGCCTTACTCTGCAGTTAGCTCACTTGCAGCATTTCACCCATTTTAACACTGGTTTTTCTCACCACCACGCCCACTGTTCAGATATCATCAGACAGACGACAATAATGGCAGCATGCGCAGAAATCACATTTCTACACAGGCTGGTCGGAGGATGGAGCCCATCCACACCTCGTGGTAGACAGAACCGGCACAGTGAGGAGAGGGTGTGGAGCTGCAGAAACATAAGCCTGGAGGTTGCTGAAGGGGAACTCAGAGTAACCCTGGGTAGAGGTTGGGCAGGAGGATAGCATGGAACCCTGAGCAGCAGGGGTGTGGCCGCAGGCTTACACATGGTTTCTTCCCTTAGGAGACTATGTTCTCTTCTATAACCATTCACCCAACATAGATTTGTAGAGTGCTGGAATTGGTTTGACTAGTTCCTTGTTGGACAGTTAGATCATCTGGGATGTCTCTCATCAGCCCCACCACACATGGATGTTGTAGAATATTCTGTTATACTTTACCTTGAACACAATCTGTCGTTCATTGTTCCTGTCCCAAGATAATAAATCTAAGCCCCATTGTCCAAACACTGGTGACTGTGGTCACACCCTCCTCAGGCCAATGACCTTCTCCACACAGCCTCCAGTGGAAGCACAGCTCAAGAAGGGCAAGAGGGGTCACTGAGACCCAGGTTTCTGGGTCAAAAAAAAGCAGCAAAAGGAGGTTCAATGGCAGTGAGATGGGCTATCATCCAATGTCCGGAGCTAGCCCAGAGTCTGCCTGAGCCAGCAGCTGGCTCAATGCTCATGCAGACTGTGTCCTGCCAAACCCGAGGCCATCACCAACAAAGTGATCGAGAGGACAAGAAGGAGGTTCTATAGGGGGAGGAAAAAAGAGGCAGAATGGGGAGGAGACTCATCTCAGGGCTGCCAGGGAATCCAAGCCATGCTGAGCTGGGAGGTGCCAGGGCACTGGGCTTGCAGGACCCGTGACAGGCACGCTAGGGCGGCCCCTATGCATTGTTCCCTCCCCCATGCTCAGATGCGTTATCTCCACCAGTGAACAAGATAATCCACGGGAAAGGAGCCCTTAAAGTTCTGCTGTAGAAGGTGAAGTGATCAGACCCCTCGATCACACAAAAAGGGGCAGGGGTAGAGATCTCTGGGGTACTGCTGCACCCCTACAGTCTCCACAGAACCGCTGTACATGCCTCATCTCCAGATAACCCGAAGCACCGTGCCTGGGAAGCACAGCTCCAGACGGCGACACAGCTAGCAAGAATGAGGACTCCCTCCTTACCCAATCCACAAAGAATACTGGATCATGCATACACGTGCTTGTGTACACACACACACACACACACACACACACACACACATACACTGGATCATGCATACACGTGCTTGTACACACACACACACACACACACACTGGATCATGCATACACGTGCTTGTGTACACACACACACAGATGTGTACACACTCACACACACAGATGCGCATACACACACAGAGATGTGTGTATACACCCACAGAGATGTGTATACACACACAGATGTGTATACACACACATACACACACACACACACACACACACACACACACACACACACACTGGATCATGCATACACGTGCTTGTGTACACACACACACACACAGATGTGTACACACTCACACAGATGCGCATACACACACAGATGTGTGTATACACACACAGAGATGTGTATACACACACACACACACACACACACACACACACACACACACACACACACATTCTTCTTCCAGAAACATCAACCAAAACTCAAAACCAACCACAGATTTAGAAGACTTTTGCCATGATAATTTAAAAGCCACTTACTGCCTTGTGCAACTCCAGCTGGTAAATTGAATGGACGGGGATATGAAAATATTTCATTAGTTGGTTTTTATGCCAAATTAGGCTGCTGCAATTATGCTGAAATTCAGAATCCGCATTAGTCTGAAACTATTTTTAAGATTTTTTCTATTTAGCATGATTAATTCTCTCACTGAAGGACACACTTATTCTAATGTTTTGATTGTCTTCCTACTTTGATTTCTCTCAGCTTAGGTATCTAACTCATACAGGATTCTTATTCCAGGTGCTGGGATCCAATTTTTCAGGACATTTACTTACCTAGGAATATGATTATATTCTTGCTTTTGCAACAATTATTTTCTCCACGGGGCAGACCAGGCCATTGACATTAACTGTAATGTACCTCAGCCTATTAAATAAATGCGGGAAACCCTGAAGCCAGAAGGCTATTTTAAAAAAGAGATTCTTAAATTGATTTGCAAGATGCATATTCCACCTAGCTTTAAATTAAAAAAAAAATTGACCAGTCTATGTTTTTAAAACTAGATTGTAGCTGATATACAAATACCAACTGAACAAATTTCACAAGATCCCATCCCATCCCTAGATGAAAAGCTATAGTCAGAGAGAGAGAGAGAGAGAGAGAGAGAGAGAGAGAGAGAGAGAGAGAGGAAAATAGGAATTTCTTTTCTCTAGGGAGGTTATCCAGTCTCAAGGAGTGAGCCCTAAATACACATATGTACACACAACACTAAATGGCCTCAATAGTGTGTGTGTGTGTGTGTGTGTGTGTGTGTGTGTGTGTGTGTGTATGTGTGTGTATGTAAAACAATAATAATAAAAAGAAGTCATGGATTTGAGGTGGGAGATACAAGGAGTTAGAGGGGTGGTGTGGGAATGATTTAAACATAGTACTAATGTATGAAATTCTCAAAAAATACAAAATAAACCCTGGATTGTATTTAGTAGAAAGTATGTTGGGGACAGGAGCAGAGGGACCCCATGTCCCAGCGAGGAATGGCAGCTGGCCAGAGAGAACAGACTGTCGCCATGTTTGCCCGCACCAACTTTTCTCTGGGAAGTTGGTCGATGAAAATGCTCAGTCTGTGTTTGTGAAGTGTCTGGCTCTTTAAGTCAGAACAAATGTGTGCTGTCACAGTTGGGATTCTTGTTAAGAAAATATTTGGGTTTTTGTTTTGTTTTGTTTTGGTTTTTTGCTTTTCAGCAATTCTCTTCTAATCTGGTTCTAATAATAATAACTTTAAAACTGCACCGATTCCAGTGCCAATTTCCTCCTCCAAGACATACCACGCGGCCGTCATGTCAATTACGAAGACAATTTCCATCCTTCCAGACGCTAACGTCATTAGTCCACCAAGAACCTTCGGAGATCATTTACACAAAAACTGCCTCCACATGCTGAATGCAAACTGCAGCGCTCTCACGGACAGAAAGGAATGTGAACTGCAACCCTGCCCCAGACAGGCTGCCTTCACCTGTGCTGGCTACTGAACAGGGAGCGGACGCAGTCAGCTACGGAGCAATTACCTGAGCAGTCTCTGTAAAACCATGCCAGAAGGTATTTGTCACACAGCCTCCCCAGGAAGAGCTGTCTCTCACTGCTTTCTGTGACACTCTCACAGGCAGCCCGTGGCCACCATCATGTCCTGACGCCACCACGCTCCTTCAGCGCACGCATTCAGAGAGGCCTTTTCCTGTTGAACTCAGAGCTATTGCCAGCCCCTGGGCTCTCCAGTTTAGGTCAAGAATGGCCTAGTGTACAAACAGAGAACTTGGGAAATATTGTAGTGTCCCCCAAGAGTGCCAAGAGGAAACTGAGGAGGTGGGTTGTTCTAAGTTCCTTCCCAGGAGTGCACTGTTCAGATGTGGGGGGAGGGGTGCTTCTGATTTACTGCGGAGCCCTAAGGGGCAGAGGAAACCAATGTGAGGCCAGGCGTCCAGTGTGCCAGCGATCTGGCTACACATAAGCTAATTAAACCCAGAGACTGGGTGCTGACCATTTATTAGTATTACTAATATTAGCATTATTGTTACTGGAACTGCTAGGATCATAGCCTGGGTCTTGGTAGCCATAACAACCTAGACTCAGCAACCCATCATTTTATTATTATTGTTTTTTAAGATTTATTTCTAATGTGTGTACATGAGTGTAGGTGTCTCTATAGGTCAGAAGAGAATGTTAGTCCCTGGAGTTGTAGTTAGAGGTGGCAGCTATTGTCCCTAGAGTTGAAGGGTCAGAGCTTGGGTCCCGGCACCATAACAATCCGGGCCCAGCCACTCCTCCTCAGTAGGTCAATCAGACAGTAATTACTCTGAAAAGCAGAAGAAGAATGTGGCCAGATTGGAAAGAGAAACACAGAGGCCCGGTGACCCCCATAACTCTAGAGATCTTTGGGGGTCTTGGCATGAGGTTTAGGGTTAAAATAAAAGCAAGAGTTGTGCACAGCTGATCAGTCCCCGGCAAGGAGTGCTCCCACCCATCCTCGTTGTCTTGGCCCCAGTCTCCCCCTCCAGGTCGTCTGATGGGATGTCAGCACCGTGTGCAATCTCTCTGGAATTCCAGTTCCCCTCTGACTACCAGCAGCTTCAGCCTCTTCCTTCTCCCAGCATGGGTGGCCCAGAGAAAGTCCAACTTTTGGGCCCAGAGGGAGGGGTAATAGCGTCTGGGTCTCATTCTTTATATTTCTACAGAATTTTCATATTCTCCTTGTGTTTGCCATGCTGTGGATAGAACACAGGGCCTTGAACATGTGAGGCAAGCACTCCACCACCAGGCTAAATCCCCAGCCCCATAGGCTTGTTCAGTTTCTTGAAGGCCAAGCGTCTCTGACATTAGAGAATAAAAGCATCCAATGGGGGCTGAGTAGCCTATGAGGGTAGTGCTCTGAGCTTCCTATAACCACCAGCAGGCCCTTCCTGGGGCAGCTCCCTGTCTCCCCTCTGGTCTTGCCTGGCTGGGGTCCCTCCAGCCGGGGACTTCCATCGGTACTGAGGGGGCAGCCTGCTTTGATTGAGGCCTTTTGGCATTCATGCCTGTGATGTCCCACGGCCTGTCTTCGGTGGGTTTCTGAAGTAGCAAAAACAGATGCTGTAGAGGAGAGCTGGGCCCCAGGCACTGTGGAGGGTGGCGGGCGGGAGGCCAGCAGGTAACCTCTGTGGAAACCTAGCCATTTTGTTTACGGTGTTCTGACAATGCTCAGAGCTGCTCGGGGCAGCTTCGCCTCGTACCGATCTGCTTGACATTCTGCTGAGGAGGTATCTGCAGCTCTGAAGGATGACTCCTGTGACATTGACAGCTTTCAGGGCCACGGTTCCCCTGGCTTCACTGCTCCAAGGCCTAAGCCATCTGCAGCTTCTCACTTTCCAAGCCTGAGGCCTGGAATGTCAAAGCCGATCAGGGAAAGGAAACTGACTAAAAGCTGAACAAGCAGAGCAGAAAGCGGAGAGGAAGTAAAAGGACGGGGCCCCTCTGTCCCCAGCAAGGAAAGGGGACGCCCTCCCATTGAGCCTGCGCCACATTTGCCGCCCTTGCACACACACGTGTGCAAAACCATAACTAGATGAGAACACTCCCACTTATCACATCCCAGTGGCTCTCTCTGTTCGTAGCCTAAGTTCTAAAACTTCCTCTGCAGGTTCGGGGGCTTGCAAAGCTCAGTTCTCATCAGTGCTCCCTTCAGGCCCCGCACTATAAGTACGCCAATTGGCACTCAGGCCTTTCCTCTAACACATGTCCCTTCGGGGTGCCCCAGGGTCTTTGCATACACTGCCCCTTGGTCCTCTGCTGTCCCCTCTCTTCACTGACAGGAGCAGTATAACACCACTTCTACAGTTCCCTCGTAGGTCAGAGGTCAGATCAGCTGACCTCCTGCTGTAGGATCTCACCCTCAGTATTTTTCCTCTGTAGTATCTAATATTTCTCAATCAATTAGGGGTTTAATTGTACTTCTTCTATCAGTGGCCTGGGGTCCCCATTTATTCACTCCTGGTTATTTGGAGAGACTCAATAAGTATTTCAAGAATAATACACCCAAAACCCGGTCACCTCTGAGGAGCCAGTTGTGGTTTGGAGTGTGAGTAACAGTGAGGAGATGTGGTTCAAGATTCTCCCTGGCCTCGCCATCATGGGCGTGTGCTTGGCCATTCCTGGGGTGTCCACTGCGTACATCCACAAGTTCACCAACGGGGGCAAGGAAAAAAGAGTTGTTTGACTTCGTTACCAGTGCATTTGATTGAAAGAGATAGACGTGTCTCTGGAGTCAATCACTACTGTGAGTCCAGGGGCTTGGAGAATATTGACTAAGGAAGCATTTTCCTGGCTGATGAAAAAAAATTACGCCTCTATGGTCACCTATTCCTGCTAGAAGGCAAATGCAGCATATTATATACTATGTGCATGTTATGTAATGCTTAATAAAATTTAAAAAAACTAAAAAAAAAATAAACCCCTAAACTCAAGAATAATAAACCCCAAAGCCAAGTGACTAGGGAGATAAAAGTTTACTATTTAAGGTAGAAAATCCATGACATGCTGGAGGACTCTGAGCTTAAGAGTTAGGGAGTCCTGCCCTTGAGCTGGGGTCCCTGGTGAGCCAAGTGACTTTAAATACTTAAAAACCTGTCCAAGTCTGTTTGTCAATGATGGAACAGTGCACAACTATTGAAAAATTAAGTTACCGTATGAGAACTGCCTTCCACAGCAAGGAGTACCTTCCATTGCACTCTTCCTGTCATTGGTGTTGGGATTAAAGGGCCAAGCAGGGGTGGGGGTGGGGGGTAGGGAGTGGGAAACCCCCAACTGCAGTACTTCTGACCCCAGCTGAAGGTGCCCTGTGCAGCTCCTCCCTGTGAGCCGAGTGAGAGAGTTGTACATATTGTTGTACAACCCTGCAGCTGGCGTTTCAGGCGGTTGTGAGCCACCCAAAATGGTTGCTGGGAACTGAACTTGGGTTCTTGGCAAGTCCTAACTGCACTAACGGTGCCATCAACAAGCACGGTCTTTGAAGGATGAGCTCACCACACACCCAGCATCACCCTGATGTGTCCAGGAATATACCCAGGAAAGCACATAAGCAAGGATAGAAGGCTTGTACACAGTAAGTCTTTGTAACACACCCAGAAGGATGCCTGCGTGGGTATAAATATATCACTCACACGGTAAAGTCTAAAATCCTCAAGTTCAGCAACTAGGTCAAGTGTACAGGATCACAGAGTCATTTAGAAAGAGTCTACCCACTTGAAATAGAGTCTAGTGACAATGTATGTGAGTACCTATGAAAAAACCCACACAATAGTGTGTGTGTGTGTGTGTGTGTGTGTGTGTGTGTGTGTGTGTGAAATTATCAGGGGTCTATCAGTTGACTCAGTAGTTAGAGAGAGAGAGAGACAGACAGACAGACAGAGACAGAAGCAGACAGAGAGAGAGAGAAATACAGAGAGACAGAAAAGAGAGCCTTGTTGCCAACCTGAGGACATGAACTTGATTCCTGGGAACCCCCATGAAAGAAGGAGAGAATCAACTCCACAAGTTGTCCTCTGACCACCAGAACCATGATGTGGCCTGTGTGACACTCCCTTCATAAATTATTAAACTTTTTAAAAATGTGCCTCTTTGGAAGATCTCCCCCAGGGGCCTTTCTCACCTTATCCCAGTTCCTGTGCCTTTAGTTTCAGTACTGAAATCAGCAGTATAACTCTTACATATTTATTTTGTCTTTATAAATCCATTTAGCTATTCAAAGCATGTTCTATATAAAGTTTAGAGTCAGCATGCTCATCTCTATAAGACAGGTAGATGGAGTTTCTGTGCAATTGCAGATCAACCTGGAAAAAAAGTTGCTACCTGAACACTGTCTTCAAATCCATGAACACAGTGTATCCAGTCCATGAATATGGTGTATCCAGTCCATGAACATGGTACATCCAGTCCATGAACACAGTGTATCCAGTCCATGAACATGATACATCCAATCCATGAACACAGTGTATCCAGTCCATGAACATGGTACATCCAGTCCATGAACACAGAGTATCCAGTCTATGAATATGGTATATCCAGTCCATGAACATGGTGCATCCACCCCATGAACATGGTATGTCCACCCTATAAACATGCTGTATCCAGTCTGTGAACATGCATACCTCTCCACTGAGTCTTTTATTTCCCTCAACAGTGTTTATAGCTTCAAGTGCAGAGTACTTACATATTTGATTAATTTCACACTAAAATATTGCAATGTGTTACATCATCATAAATTGTATTTTACTTGACCTCTGTTTCTGACTGATCCTTGTCACTCTTTGGAAACAAGCTTGCTTTTTGTCAATTCAGCTTGTTTCCTGTGGTCTTTCTGGACTCATCTACCAGTTCAAATAATTTTTTTCATAGATTCTTTACTGTTTTCAATGAACAACACTTCCTTCTTTCCCATCCATAAAGACTTTCTCCTTATATGTTGACTTTCCCAAGCCCTCCATCCAGTCCAGCATTGGAGAGAAGCAGTAAAGGGGAATGTGTAGACATTCCTAATCTTAGGTAGAAGTATAAGACTAGAATACTAGTTATGATCATCAGGATAGACTTTTTGAGATTTCATTTATTTTTTTAAAATATGTATATGTGCATGTGTGGGCACACACAAAACACTCACTACACTCATAATGCACACACACACACACACACACACACACACACACACACACACCACAGTTTAGGTGTGGAGACCAGAGGACAACCACAGATGTATGTCTTTCCCTTCTGTCTTGTTCAAGACAAGGTTTCCTGTTCTTTACTGCGGTGTACTCCCAGCTGGCTGGCCCATGAGCTTCCAAGAATTCTGCCTTTACCTCCAATATTAGTTACTTTCATATTGCTGAGAGAAAACTCCATGACCAAAAGTATCTTATAGAGGAAAGAGTTTATCTGGGCCTATGATTCCTAAGGAATAAGGGTCCAGCATGGCTGGGAGTCATAGCAACAAAATGTAGGTATGGTGGCGGCAGCCTGAGGCTGAGAGCTCACATCCTCAACAGTAATCACGAAGTAGAAAGAACAAATGGGAAGTTGAGCAAGGCTGTGCACTCTCAAATCCCACCCCCAGTGATTCCCCCCAACAAGGCTGTGCCTCCTCCCCAACAGCACCAACAACCAGGCACTGAGCCTTCTAATAGGTAAGCCTACTGGGGGCAGGTGGACACTCCATCTCATCCCAGGAGCTCGGGTACTATATCTGGCTTCATGCGGGTTCTGGGGACCCAAACCCTGGTCCTCTTGCTTACACAGCAAGGACTTTGTCCACTGAGCTCTCCAGCCTGAGATGCCGCCCTTTATCTGATTGTAGAAAACCCTTCTATGCCTACTTTGCTGGGAGTTTTTTTTTTTTTAATCATGAATGAATACACAATTACGCCATTTTCTGTAGCTGTTGATAAGATTATACGGTCGATATCCTTTGTTCTCTGAACACAGGCAATTACATTGATTTTTTTCAAATGTTAAATCAATCTCGCACATCCCCAGTTAACCCCATTAATCATGGTGAATTATCCTTTTCACAGGTAGCCACATCCCCTTTGCTAATACCCTGTTAAGGTTTTGCCAACTACGTCCCTGCTGCTTATTGGTCAGGAGTTTTCTTGTGATGCCTTGGTCTTTACTTAAGATCAAACACACTGGCCTTGTGAAATGAACTTGAGTCTAATGCTCCACCATCCTCTCTCTTCTGAACAATGTTCAGTAAAGTTAACTTTATCCTCTCCTTAAATGTCTGACAGAACTCAGGATGAGAGAGTTTTCTTCATAGGAGGATTTATAATTATAAAATCAATTTCTTTAATAAACATAGAGTCATTTAGATTTTCTATTTTGGGGGCTGACTTTGATTATTATTATTTATTATTATTACTAATTTTTCCTCTTCAAGATATTTGCCCATTCCATCTGTGTTACCTAATTAATCACCATAAGGTTTCATGCTATTCTGTTATTATACTTTTACTGGATACAGTCTCCCTATTGGAGTCACTTTTCATTCCTGATACTAATAATTTGTTATTTTCTGTCCTTGTTTTTTTTATCACATTAGCTCTAGATTCATCAATTTGTTGATCTTTGAAGGGCTTTTATTTTTTTTCTAGTTTTGAGACTTTCATCCATGTATACAATGAAATACGATGCTCTCTATTTCCTCCCGATTTCCCACAACACACCCTCCCTTCCAACTTCTTGTCTTTACTTTTAGGGGGGATTTGTTTGTATTTTTGATATTTCCAATTGTTGTTCACTTGATATTTCACGGATATGCTGGCTGGTGTTCTGTCAACTCCACAGAAGCCAGGATCATGGAGAAGGCGGAGCCTTGATTGAGGAAACGCCTCCATCAAATTGGCCTGTAGGCAAATCTGTGAGCTCTTTTCTTGATTAATGATTGATGTGTGTGGGCACTCCCCACCGTGGGCAGTGCCAACCCCAGGCAGGTGGTGCTGGGTGCTATAAGAAAGCAGGCTGAGCAAGGTGTGGGGACAAGCCAGTACCTAGCATTCTTCCATGGCCCCTGTATCAACTCCTGCCTCTAGCTTCCTGACCTGCTTGAGTTTCTGCCCTGTCGTCCCTCAATGATGGACTGTAATGGAGACATGTAAGTCAAATAAACCCTTGTTCCCTTCTCAAGTTGTTCTTGGCCAGTGTTTTATCGCTGTGATAGAGATCTAACTAAGAAAATTGATTGTACTTTATCTAATTTTTCTACTTTGATATTAATCAGCCCTTCCTTTTCTACTCGCTCTACAGAAAAGCTTACAGAATCTTTTAAACACTTGTTAATACAAATTAAATGGATTGATTTTTATGCACACACACAGTATAAGCACTGAAAACCACAACCCCCCTTCTAGCCCCGCTTTTCCCGTAGCCACAGGTTTTAACCATAGCCAATTTTTCTATGTCGGCTCTGAGTTTTCATTCATTTAAAAACGTTCCATAGCTAGTTTCTTTCATGATTTTTTTTCTCTTTTAACATTGTTTAGCCTCCAAATCTCCGGGAATATTTTAGATACCTGTTCTGCTGTTTAACTCTCAATTAATTCTGTTGGTCCAAAAAACAGAAAGTCCTTTCAATGTAATGAGCCGTTTATGGCTCAGTGGTCCACAGTAGTCAATGTATAGTTTGGATTGTCGCCTTGGACACCTCATTTCTTGGTTGGTACAAAGCTGTTCACAGCATTCCTTTTATAATCCCATTGTCCCTAAGAGTTCACAGTGATGTCCTCTCATCTGTCCCTAATTTTAATCCCTTGAGTCTTAGGGCAACTCCAACTTCAGTTTTTGGAGAAAGTGTCATTGTCTTCCACTGCAGGACCATTATTTTGCACAGTCCATATTCTCATCTTCCCTCCCCCACCTCAGTCCATCAGCCACAGTAGCCTTTTTGTGTCTCCCCCCCCCCAAAAAAAAAACAAGGTCTCACTATGTAGTTCTGTCTGGCCTAGAGCTCCCTATGTAGACTAGGCTATCTTCAAACTCACAGAGATCTGCCTGCCTCTGGGATTAAAGGCGTGCACACCACACCCAACCTTGGTTGGATTTTCAGAAGAACTAATTTCTGTTGCCCTGGACCTTCTCTACTGCTTCCTTTACTCTCCATCTGTCTTACCTGCCCTGTGTCAGTCTGTCCCGGCTGCTGTAACACAAGGCCACAGGATGGTGAGGCTTAGACAGCAGAGATGGATTTTCTCACAGTTCTGAAGGCTGGAAATCTGGGATCACGGTGCCAGCAAAGCTGGTTTCTGTTGTGGATTCCCTTCCTGGCCCGTTGAAGGCCACCTCCTTATCATGCCTTAGCCTTTCCTTGTAGAGAGAACGTGAGCTTTGTGAGACACCTTTCCCCCTTAAAATTCATTTTTAAAATAAATTACGTGGACTTCTGTGTGTCTGTGTGTGTGCGCATGCATGTAGAGGCACAGAGGCCAGTTATGTGTACTTGTGTGTGTGGGGGGGTGTGTGGGTGTATGTGTACACATACATGTAGAGATCCACAGAGGGCAATTATGTATACTTTGTGTGTGTCTCTCTGTGTGTGTGCACAGTATGTGGAGACCCACAGAAGCCAGTGATGTGTACTTGTGTGTGTGTGTGTGTGTGTGTGTGTGTGTGTGTGTGTCTGTCTGTCTGTCTGTCTGTGTCTGTGTCTCTGTGTGTGTCTGTGTCTGGGTATGTGCACATGCATGTGGAGACCCACAGAGGCCAGATGTGTACTTCTGTGTGTGTGTGTGTGTGTGTGTGTGTCTGTGTCTGTGTCTGTGTCTGTGTGTCTGTGTCTGTGTGTCTGTGTATGGGTATGTGAACACGCATGTGGAGACCCACAGAGGCCAGATGTGTACTTCTCTGTCTGTGTGTGTCTGTGTCTGTGTGTCTGGGTATGTGCACATGCATGTGGATGCCCACAGAGGCTGGAGTCATCGGATCCCCTGGAGCAGGAGTGACAGGTGGCTGTGAGCCTCCTGACATGGGTGCTGGGAAGCTAACTGGGTCCTCTGGAACACAATACACCCATTCTCAAGCCCTGAGCCAGCTCTCCAGCCTCTGGGATGCATTTTATTGAAAAGACACTAATCCTCTTGGACCAAACCCCATCATCCATGCTTAATGATGTCCTGGGAGACCCATCTTGCCCGACAGGCATGCGAGGGCTAGCAGAGTTCTGCAGGGACAGGGAGGAAGAGGAATGTGGTCCAGCATGCTCTCCTCTGGCTCCTTTTCGAGTCTCATTTGTTTTCATTTATTTTTCTAATTTCCTTGGAGGAGGTTTGGGTAACTGTGTGAGATCAATTTCTGCTTTTCTCTTTTGATGTAGTCAAGAGAAGTGCTAACTTTCTCATGGCTTTGGTCAATTTTATTTTAAAGAAAGCATTCCACACTAAGAAAGAGATCTTCCATCTGCCACACAGTTACCATTCAGATGCTAGGCCTCCCTTTGCATACACAGGAACTTTCATGTAGGGACATTTTCTTTCAATTTGAGAAGTTTCTTTTGATGTCTTAAGGGAGTGGTTCTCAACCTGTAGGTCATGACCCCTTTGGGGGGGGTCTCATATCAGATACCCTGCATATCAGATGCTTACATTATGATTCGTAACAGTAGCAAAATTACAGTTATGAAGTAGCAGCTGTGTTCTATGATTCATTTTATATTGTGACTAACCTTCTACCAGGCCTATTGTGATAGCCAGGCTCTAGGGTGGACCCGAAAAATCCTAACACCTGGTACCCATCTCCCTATGTCATCCTAACCTGTTAATTGTGGGCATATTGGTGACTTGCTTCTAACCAGTCAGGAATATCCAATGTATGATAATAGGATTGATATCTATGATCAGGTATAGAAACTATGACTTCTATCTTACTAGAAAACACCATTCTCTATCTGCAAGAAGTTCTTATGGTGAGGTAGTGAAGGTGGCCTGTGACTCATGGCCAGCTAAAAGCTGAAGCCCTTGGTCCAACAGCTGGTAAAAACCTGAATTTTCACACAAGTACACCACCCTCCTCAGCCCCTGGCTGGTACCTTGATCTCAGCTCCATGAACGGCCTGCCAGAGGGCTTCACTAAGGGCTTCCGAGAGTTTCTGACCCTTGGAGACTATGAGATGGTGGGTGGGTGTGGCTTGGGGCTGCCGAGTTTGCTGGAGTTCGTAATAGATCAACAGATAACACATCTGGCAAGGTTCCACTCTGACGATGACGTTTTCTAATCAGTCCTGCTTCCCTGTGCTCATTTTCCCCTGTGAATAATCAAGGGTCTGTGAATAGCACACACCGAGGACTTCTATGCTGGTTGTCTCAAAGCCCTTGCCTTTGGGTTCCACACCTGTGTTATTGGTTTTCCGTGGACTGATTTCTTTCTTCCAGATCTAGCTCACATTTTGATGATTCTTTCATGTCTAATAACTTTTATTGAGTTCAGGGTATTGTGAATAATGCATTGTTGATGGTGGATTTCGTTATGTGATTTTAAAGGATGCTGGATTTTGCTGCGTCAGGCGTTACGTGACTTACAACTCACTCAAAGTCTGCTGCTCTGCTTTTTGAGGGTGAATCTACTTCACGGAGAGGTTAGCCCTGTTAGTAACACGTGATCATTCTGGGGTCTCTATCAATCAGCTACTCTGAGCTTGACCATTTCCCAGGGTCCTGAGAATATTTGGCTTACAGCTCTATATTAGTAATTCTTGTTCCTGTAACAAACACCTGCAAGAGGTAACGTAAGGAGGGAAGGGTTCCCCGGTTCCCGGGTTCACAGTTGGAGGGTGTGGGCATCACTGCATGGGAGGCAGCAGGTCCACAGTTGGAGGGTGTAGGGCATCACTGCATGGGAGGCAGCAGGTCCACAGTTGGAGGGTGTAGGGCATCACTGCATGGGAGGCAGCAGGTCCACAGTTGGAGGGTGTAGGGTATCACTGCATGGGAGGCAGCAGGTCCACAGTTGGAGGGTGTAGGGCATCACTGCATGGGAGGCAGCAGGTCCACAGTTGGAGGGTGTAGGGCATCACTGCATAGGAGGCAGCAGGTCCACAGTTGGAGGGTGTAGGCATCACTGCATGGGAGGCAGCAGGTCCACAGTTGGAGGGTGTAGGGCATCAAAGCATAGGAGGCAGCAGGTCCACAGTTGGAGGGTGTAGGGCATCAAAGCATAGGAGGCAGCAGGTCCACAGTTGGAGGGTGTGGGCATCACTGCATGGGAGGCAGCAGGTCCACAGTTGGAGGGTGTAGGCATCACTGCATGGGAGGCAGCAGGGTCATGAGGCCACTTGCTCACGAGCAGGAAACAGAAAAGGAGCAATACTCAGGACCAGACCACAAACCTCAAGGCCCAGCCTGCAGTGAGCCATGTTCTTGAGCGATGGCCCCGCCTCCTAACAGTTCCACAGCTCCCGGGACAGTGCTGTGAGCTGGAGAGCAGGTGCCCAAACACTGTGCAGATTTCCCACTCAGACTGTCGCGGGGTTGCTTTTGAGCCACCTTGTGACATCCTGCTTCATGCCAGCCCAGGTTGGTGTGTAGCTGCAGGCTCTCGGGAGCCGCCATGGATTCCTGGATGTGTGTTCCCATTTCTTCCTTTCCAGAACTCCCCAGGAGTCGTCCCTATAAACTTGAGGAGTCTCTGCCTCCCTGCTCCATGCTCCTCCTCTACTCGACTAGACACCACCATGCTCCGCTTGCCCACACACCCACGCCGCTGCCTGGAACCCCTCCGGCTAGACCACTGAAGCCCCTTCATCTCCTCAGATCACACAGCCCTGAGCGGCGGCTGTCTAACACTCACACAGCGACTCACAGATCCCAGCTGGTTTGGGCAACATAGTGAGTTCCTTGTGGTTACTGTTAAAGGTCTTTGAGCATGTTGGGAGATGTGCAAGAAAGAAAGGGTCCACCCCTGGGTCTCCTAGCTCTGTGCTGATTCTCAGCTAGCTCCGTTTTAAGGTTGGGTGGGGGAGACCTTGGGAACATGTATCAGAAAGACTTTTTAAAAAATCAGTGGCTTCTGTCATAGTTAACTTCAGCTGTCAATTTGACACAACATAGAGTCGCTCAAAGGGAGTCTCAGCTGAGAGACTCCTCAGATCAGATTAGCTTACGGGCATTGTTTGACTGTTAATTATTGTAGGGGCCTGTCCACTGTGGGCAGCACCATCACTAGGCCGATGGCCTTGGTCTACAGAAGAAGGCTAGCTAGACATGAGTCTGACAGACAGCAGCAAGCAGCATTCTTCCATGATTTCTGCTTCAACTTCCTGCTTGAGTCCCTGTCCTGACTTCCCTCAGTGATGGACCATGACAGGGAAGTGCAAGGCAAACAACTCCTTTCATTCCCAAAGCTGCTTTTGTACAGTGTTTTATCATGGCAATAGAAAGGGAACTCGGCAGTGACCCAGCCTCAAGATCCTAACTCTTCATTAGCGGCACTCAAACAACTGGACTCTTTGCCTTCTGAGCAAGGAGTTGGTCACCACGAGGCGAGCATCTGCCAGAAAGCTCCTGCATCTACGATGGATTGCTAATCTAATAGGTGATGGCAGATGTGACCTGTGCACAGCCATATGCCCCCTGTTTTCACCTGAGACATTGCTCTGATGGGGGGTCTGGATACTTCCCTCTTGGTGGGGTCCCAGCAGACCCCATGGACCATGAGCCTCCATCTCACTTCCCATACAGCCAGCCACTGGCTAAGGACCCACTTTGTGCCCTGAGGGAGGCACAAGCCTCCGGGGATCTCCACCATACAGAACGCTTCTGAAATCTCATGTGCCTGAGCCCCACCCTGAGCAGTGAGAGGCAAACCTCTCTGTAATTCCCATCCCCAGCCAAAGATGGTTCTAGCTCCTATCTTCTGAAGACAAAGATACTGAAGGCCACAGATACTACAGCAGCACTATCCCATATCTGTCCCAGCAAACACAAAACAGGACAAGGGCTGAGCTCCCCCTGAATTATGACGCTTTTAGAGTACCCTTAGAGAAACCCAGGAGCCACCGTCCTTCCCGTCCCTCAACTCCTCCACTCCAGAGAAGGGAAACCGACAACCAGAGGGCTTAAGTAGCATGCTCAGTGCCTCCTAGCCCAGGCTGCAGTTACCCATCTAGAATTTTCAAAGCTGCCTCTCAGACTCCTGCTATGATCTCATTAGTGGCTTCTTGGGACCATGTATCCAAACTCTGACCTGTCACTGGCTCATGTCTCCTCCAGCCATCTTCCCTCTGTCCACTCGACCCCTGGCTCTTGTCCTTTTGCTGCAGCAGGGCATCTGAGGTGCCGCTGGCCTTCACAGAGTCCTGCCCTCTGGAAATGATCCACCCTCCAAAGGGCAATTCTTTCTACTCACCAACGGATGCTCCTGCTTTGGGTAGGTCCATAGGGCCCCAGGTTACCATCAATAACCAGTGCTGGCATCTGAGCATGGGCCTTGGGTGCCACCCTTTAGCCTGCTTGTCCCAGGGTCCTGTCCTTGTTTCTACCTCTACCACTAAGTCCACTATGTCGGCAGACAGCATGATAGCCATGGACAGCGTCCCTCCCCCAAGGCCCAGCAAAGCAGTAGACACATGGTGGGCTTGGAGTCGTGTTTCCTGAATGAATGGATGGAAGAATTCAATAACCAGTTATCCACTGAGCAGTGGTACACAGCTCGGTCTCTATCCACCCAAGTGCTAACTAGGTCAGCCAAGCCTCAGGTCCTAGGCTAGACCTATGCACCTTGTAGGGTCTCCCAGACAGCGCCGTTTGCCTTGAGTTACATCTGGACCATGCTCATGTCCATAGACTAGACAACCCCAGCATGAAGAATGGTCCAGATTCACTCACAACTGAAATCACCTCATTGTCTTTGTCTCTCACTCTCACACCACTCACAGCTTGGCAGAGAAGCCTCCAGCAGGCCTGGTCCTCTCCATCCTACTGCATCTGCATAATCGATGAAGAAGAATTTCAAATTTTCCTGTTTCCCTCCCAAATAACCTGGGATCTGGGCTCCTCCATCTACCAGCAAAGGTTTTAATATTTAAGCTGCAAGCAGCAGCCGAGTGCCGTCAAGGGAAGAAAGCTCAATTTTCCTCTATCATGTTGTTCTCCTGCG
Source organism: Peromyscus maniculatus bairdii (assembly GCF_049852395.1). Classification (NCBI taxonomy): domain Eukaryota; kingdom Metazoa; phylum Chordata; class Mammalia; order Rodentia; family Cricetidae; genus Peromyscus; species Peromyscus maniculatus. The sequence continues at coordinate 168,605,012 of NC_134853.1, forward strand.
CGCCCTTCAAATCTCCAACCAAACCATCAGACAAGACCTTCCCTTCTCTCTGCGCGGCATCCTAAGTTCCTGATTATGAGGCAGAGCCTGATCCAGGGCTGGGAGGAGAATCCGAGTCAGAATCAAAATAAATCACGGGCTGCTGAAGAGGCAGCTGGGTCTCCAGCCTCCTCGTTAGCCAATCCGACGCATCTCGGTCGAGGATACAAGCTGCGTTATGACGTTCTGGTGACAACTGAGTGAAGAAGACAAGACTCTCTGAGGGAGGAAGAGTCATTCTTCTCTAGGAGTGGTCGCTGGAAGGTTGCCTGTGCCCCCCGAGGGAGGCCCTTCCCTCACGCATGGGCCCCTGAACTCAGGAAATGGAGACGTGTTGGGAGCTCGAGGGAGGGGTGGGGGATGGGCATGATCAAGGTACAACTTAGGCATGTATGAAATTTTCTAAGACTAAATAAAGAATAATAAGGTTTTATTTAGCCTAAGATGCTGTGAACATGAGTGTGTGTGTGTTTGTACGTGGGTGTGCGTGCGTTTTGTGTGTATGTGTGTGCGTGTGTTCACATACTTATGAAGAAGCCAGACATCAACCCTAGATGTCATTCCCCAGGTGCCATCAACCTTGATTTATTGAGACAGAGTCTCTCTCTTGGCTTGGATGGCCGGCCAGCGAGTTCCAGGGTTCCTGCCCATCTCTATTCTGCCCGGCATTGGAATTACAAGTATGAGTCATCACACCCAGGCTTTTCTTGTAGCTTCAGGGGATCAGACTCGGGTTCTTACGTCCCAGTGACAAGGCCTTCACTTGACTGTCCCAGCCCCGGACCTGGACCACCGGACATGACTTTGTTCATACCAAGAATGGATTCTATAGTTACAGCACGTCACAGGACAGGGACAGGTCATGGTTCAAATATTCCATAGCCACGTGTGACTTGTAGTTTCTGGTCTGTGGCCATCCATAGGTGACGAGTCAGCAGAGTCACCTCGTTGCCTAGCCTCAGTCTGCCAGAGTCTCCAAGGAACACGTGGCAAGGAGACCCAGGATGCCCTGGCCCTCAGGCTCCCTTCCCCCGCCTGCTGGTGTGACAGCCCAGAGAAAGGTGCCTGGTGCCTCCGAGCTTCCTTCTGGTGCTGGGATAAATTCACTCAAATCTATTTGGCATTTTTTTTTTTTTAATGAATGAAAGGTGAGTACGAGGCATCCCATTCATCATGAAGAAAGGGCAGCCCTCCGAAGGGGTCTGCCAGACGGACACTCTTTCTGAAATAAATAAAATGGTAACTGCCTGGGACAGAAAAGCTAGATGGAACTGAAGTCTGGAATATCCTTCCCCCTTTTTCATCCATAGCCAAAATATTGCTAAGGCTTTTTATAAACAAAGATAATGAGTTGTATAATTTATGTAAATTAACTAATGCTGCTGCATTTTCTAGAAGTAACATAAACTGCATTATTTATTTGATGTGCTTTTTGGAGTAAAAAAAATATAATTATAATTGGATATTGTACCTAACAGGTTTCTCCCATTGTTTTCTGATTAGCATTGGTGGTTTGGAATACCAGATGTGGAATCACTGAGTGTGCCACACTCGGAAGGGCTTTCCTTTTGCACATGAGGGTGGCACGTGTCTGACCTTGGCTCTTGAACATACCTTCTTTGGCAGAATGAAGCTTATGCACAGGTTGTTCTGGGCACAGCCCAGCGCCAAGTGCCAGTTATTTTCAGCCAGTGCTGGCAGGGGGGCTAGTTGATCAGCTGCTCTGGGACATGACTAACACCATTTCCCCTCCCTCATGGCATCCCCATCCTCACTATTCAAGGGGGATACCCAATACCAGCAGCAATGTCAGCCTCGCCCAAAGACTTGCTCTAAATGCAGGATCTGTCTCCTCCACACAGCCAATTCAGAGCACCCAGGGGACTCATCTGCTGATGCAAGTTTGAGCAACACTCACTCTACATTTATGCTCAGTGAAGGCCTTGGTTCTCTGATGCTCCCAGTGGAGGAAGCTGGAACGGTCACTGGGACGACACCAGGCTGGGTCCCCCAACTCTCCTGCCCCTATCTGCTGGCAGCAACCCACATCCTCTCACATCTAACAGGCAATGAAATGAACAACGCAGAACCACACACTGCAGTTTTTAATATTACCATATTAGGGGCATTAAAATTGCAAAGATGGATAATGAAGCAAAAGAAATTAAAGAATGACCCCAAAACCCTCGCGGCCTTGGAAATACTTCTGTCACCTAAATATGAGCTGACATCTGTTAGCCCCTGTCACATGCCTGCTCCTCCTTGCTCACAGGCAAAATGCAAGGTCCTGGAAACTGCCAAATGCAGATAGCTGGTGCATTACTTTGTTTACGCAGCAAAATGCAGAAGATGGACCTTTATTGAAAAGCGATGGATCTTTGGGAGGCCCTTCTCATCTGGGACCGGAGGTCAGGACCTCTGCGTGCCCACCTCCATCCCATCTGCAAGGCCTGTCTCCTTAATACCAGGAGTGAACAAAACCAAACATCTCAGAGGGGAAAGCAGACGGGGGAGGGGGCGTGATTTACAGAATTTATTTCATCTCTTTTCCCTTAATCACGTAAAAACAAAACCCCCCAACATTCTACATTCCGGTCTGTGTCCAACACAATGTGCAAACTAATTGAGTGTAAAAACCATTGCTCTGCATTATATCCGTGAAAGTGAGTGTGACAATCGCTCTTCCTCCCCCCGAGCTCTGTTTCATTTCTGGTTTTGTTATAACTCAGTCCGCTCACAATATGTCATTGCAAACGCTATTTGCAAAAGAAAGTATAAAAAACAGATTCTTTACTCCTCAGTGCGTTTGTTTGGATCTCTCCTCCCCGGTCTCTCTGCATTTAGACCATGCTTCCATCTGGAGGGCTTAAAAAAGTTATAGGCAGAATTGCCGTACGTAACGAAGCACACACTCATCTGGTATTTAGCCTGAGAATTTTATTGCCAGGTGTTATGAAAGGGGCGGGAGCGAGGGGGGGAATACGGACAAAACACTGTTTCATCTCGTTTCCAAACATTACATTTCGTGTCTGAAAATATTCATTAATGTGGGGAATAAGCTGCTTCGGTACAGTTACTTAACGTCCTTCCAGGAGAAGGCAAACATCACCAGGGGGGATGAAATCAGGCAAGGTCAGGGACCCAGGACCCGACTCGGCTCCTGAATAGGTGGGAACCAGAAACTTGGGCCACCAGCCTCCAAACCTTCATTTAGCCATCCAGGAACTGGAAGCCTACCTCCACCTAAGATTCAACTCCTTTAATCGCAATGATTAAACAGTTCAAGTCAGCAGCAATGTCTGGGAACATGACTCAGCTGGTTTAAATAATTGCCACATCAGGACCTGGGCTCATTCCCCAAGAGTTCATGCTGCATATCATGGCATGTGTCTATAATCCCTCTGCTGGGGACATGGAGGCAGGAGGATCCTTGGGGCTTGCTGTCCAGCCAGTCTAGCTGAATCAGGGTACTCTAGGTTCAGAGAGAGAGACTCTGCCTCAAAAACTTAAGGTGAAAAGAGACGGAGGAAGACACAATGTTTACCTCTGACCTCAAAATGTATGTACACACAAATGTACCAGAATCTGTGCACATATGTATGTACACACACACACACACACACACACACACACACACACACACACACACAAACACACATCAGCAGAACAATCCTTTTCTTTCTTCTTTTTTAGTGGAAGGATCAACTTCTTTTTTATAAAGACTAATTTATTTTTCTTTTATGTCTGTGGGTGTCTTGCCTACATGTTATATATGCACTATGTGCATGCCTGGGGCCTACAGAGGTCAAAAGAGGGTATTGGATCTCCAGGCAGTAGTGTTACAGAGGGTTGTGAGCCTCCATGTGGGTGCTAAGAACTGAACCCGGGTCCTCAGAAAGAGCAGCCATTGCACTTAACCACTGAGCCATCTCTTCAGCACCAGAAAGAGCCATTTCTTTGTGGGCCAATCAGCTGTGTAGAAAGTAAGGCAAAGTTCTGTTTGTGAGAAGTTAACTGCAGAGTTGTTCTGGTTGTGTTCTGTGGGGAACCCACACCTCACAGGACATTAAACTGACACTTAGGTCTAATTACGTACATATAAACACATGCCAGAATCAGGGAGGGTAGGGTTAGGTATAATATCAGCACCTTATGCCATGTGCAAGAATCAGGCTCACTTGAGCAGCAGGCACGTGGGAGCTAAGTCTTGTCCTTCCCACGTAAGCTTCCTGCAGCCACGTAGGGAAGAGGTCACCATGCCCAGCATCTGCCTGATATTTTGAAAAGAAAAGGGAATCATGGAACATTTTTAACCTCAAGCAACCAGACAAGACAAAATTGGGAATTCCACTGAATGTGGCTCTGTGATCCACTGCTGAACATCACATCATGGGGAACACTGTCTGTTCCAAGGTGGTGGGCTGGACAGCCACACTGTCATCTTCAGCAGGTGAGCCTCACTTCTGCGGGCTCACTGTGATCTGAGAATGGGCACTAGTCCTCGCAGTATTTGCATGGCAAGACCCTCCGTAGGCTCAGGTGGCTGAATTCTTGGTCTGCAGTTGGTGGTGCTGTCTGGGGAGGCGGTGGAACCTTTAGGAGGTGTGGCCTTCCTGAGAGCAGTGAATCACTGACCCTGGGCTTTGAGAGCTCATAGCCTTTCCATACTTCCAGTTTACACTCGCTGCCTCTGAGAGAGCAAGACAAACTCATTTCAAACAGCATTTGGCCAGAAGCTGAACTTAGTTCCAGTAAAAACCTCAAACAGTTCCAAGAAAAGTCACAAATAGCCAGGGCCCCGGTCAAGGCGACCCCACCAGGCTGGCCAATGAGTAATTTTGGTAAACAACAGTCACAGACACCAAATGTCGTTGTGGCTTTCTGATAACCATTTCTGAAAAATTCCTCTGGACCCCAAGCAGTGAATTCAGAGGTTACACATCCTCACCCAACCCCGAGACACCAAGGCTTGTATCACCGTGCTTGCAGTTTTTCCCTTTAAAAACCTCTTACTCTGAGAGTTCGAGGCCATTCTCCTCCACCCGCTGTGTCGGAGTGCTGGATTATGGACCAAGTTTGAGCTTGTAATCAGTAAACCCCTGTGTGTTTGATCAGATATCGGCTCTGTGGTGGTCTCGTTTGGGGGTCTCATGGTGCGGCGTAACACTTCCTACTTGCTATTGAAGGTGAAATCTCTCAGCTTCCTGCTCCCACTGCCTGCTGCCAGGTCTCTCCCATCATTGTGGATTCTGGAACTATCAGCCAAAATAAACTCTTTCTTCCATAAGTTGATTTTGGTCATGGAGTTTTATCACAGCAACAGAAAGTAATTAATTCAGCCCTTAAGACAAGGGGACAGAACACCCTTCTCTGCCCTTAGACCTGGACTTTGTGTATGAGCTCGGCCGCCCCGCTGGCTTCTGGGGAAACACTCTACAGCCTCGTTTCTATTGGAGTTCCAGGACCTGAGAGTACTCATAGGGTCCTCCAAGAAGTTAGTGAATGTTCACGACATTGCAAGCAAAGGGCACACAAGCTTGCACACTAACCTGACCCCGCCTGCACCTCCAGAGATGACAGTCAACTTGGACAGAGCGTCTTCACAGTGGAGTTAACAAGGGTGTCTGGAGAGGTGGCTCAGTTGTAAAGCACCCTCTGTGCAATCTTGAAAATTTGAATTTAAAATCCCTAGAACCTTCCTAAAACCCAGACATGGTGGAACATGTCTACAGTCCCAGCACTCCTGCGGCAAGATCAGAAGTGGAGACAGGAGAATCACTGGAAGTTTGAGGTCCAGTTAGGTTGGTGTATGCAGAAGAAACTGACAAGAGAGACCCTGCCTCAAACAAGGCTGAAGGCTAAGACTGACAGCTACAGTCGTCCCCTGACTACGGTATGACGCACCGTATCCACACTCACACACACACACACACACACACAGGATGTAAACGCATGGAGATCAAGTCGCTATGAGCTCAATCCACCAACAAAGGGATGAAGAATTGTCGCCTCAGAGTGAAGGACATGAGGGACTAAAGGGAGGGAAACTCCACAGCCACTTGCTGTGGAATTTATGTTTCCATAAGTGAAGCATTAGGAGCCTTTCGTAGAGAAGAAATTATTGATACGTGTGTTCCCTTAAGGAAGCTTCTCGAGAGGCCCATTCCAGATCTAATAATAATCTGTATTCTTCTGAAATGGCAGGTCCAATCTTTGATTTCCCTGTCACTAGCAAAGGTTCATGAATCATTAAGCTGCACACCCTCAGAGGTTTGGTTTATTGTACACCACCTAGAATATTTAATAAAATAAATTCTAAATAATCAATTCGCGAGGAGTCGACGTTTCTTATGCTTTTGTAATAAATGTCTACTTCCTGCATCCATCAAAAACTGCACGTAAATCGCGGCAGCAAAGAAGAAAAGTACCTCTGTCACTTCCCTGTGTTGTCGCGTAAGTACTTACACAGGGGACAGATTATATCTGCACCTCTCCGTGGTCACTGTTCCAGGGAAGACTGTGCAACATCCCACATGGCACTTGAGGTCCCAGGATTCGTCTCTCCATCTCTGGGACAACCTGGTCCTTTAACCCACCCAGTGCTGCAGGACCACATCCTGTTATCTGTTGTCCCGGGGAGCACACATTACCCCACTGAGACTTGCCCGGGGCTCCTGTAATGCCCCGAGGTATTGCCTGAGCTCAAGGAAGAAACAGGGCATTTTTAGAGTCCTACTTTCAAGGTGTTTTTTTCAAGAGCCCTTTTCCTGACTTTCTCAGGCTGGAGACAGCTTAACATGAGATAAAGCAAGCATTCGGCACGCAGACCTTCGGCCACTAGAAGGATAGAAAATGAAGATCCTCCAACCTCCCTGTCCATATCATTAGTCAAAGTATTAACTAGGGGCTGGGGAGATGCCTCAGTGGATGAAGCAGTAATCATGGAAGCATAGAGACTTGGGTTCCAATGTCCAGAACCCCAACAAAGGCCAAACACAGCAGCACACACCTACAGTCCCACTGTAAGCGTGGTGAGATTGAGTGGAGACAGGAGAACCCCTACAGACTCTCCGGCCAGCTACCCTGGCATACACATTAGAGATGAAGGGCATTCTTGACCCAGTGAGCAATCAACTACCCTACCTCAAATAAGGTTGAAGGTGGGACCCTCTATACATGCTCTGTGCGTGCCCACAATCACATACACCAAAGCACACACACACACATCATAGACAAGTGTCAGGCTATAAACATGGGTACAAGGACACAGCAGAGCTTGCACTTACGTCGTTGAAGGGTTCCTGGCAAGTCTTTGACGATCCACCACAAACTCTGTCTGGCTCTCACAGTACCTTACCCCTTCTAGAAACAACTATCACAACCCAAAGGAGGTGTAGATGACGCTCATGCTCCAAATCCACGCCTCAGCTCATCTTTGTAAATAAAGTTGTGTTAAAACAGTCCTGTCCATTCATGGGGCATCAGTAAAGGAAGAGTTGAGTCGTTCGATTAAACTAACCAATCACAGAATCAAAAATAACCTCTGTCTAGGGCTGGGAAGATGCCTCAGTTTGTGTAATGTTGCCATGCGCGTGTTCATGTATAAACTGAGTGGTATACGCTTGTAATGCCAACACCCAGGGGAAGGCAGAGAGCCAGACAGGAGACTTTGGAGCTCACTGGCCAGCTAGCTCAGTCTCAAAGATTAAGTTGGCTAGGGACTAAGGCAGACACCTGATACTGACCTCTGGTCTCCACACACAGACAGATGCATGTGCACACACACACATGAACATGAACACATGCATACACTACACATCAAATTTTTAAAAATATTTTCTATTTGGACCTTTATGAGAAAACTTCTATCAAGTCAAGATTTGTTCAAACAATATTTAGTTGAGCACCAAATATATATGAAGTGTCATGACAAGAGCTGGGCTAGTGTGTAGAAGAGACAGGGTTCTTAGGAGTGGAGAACACAGGGCAAGGCTATGTCCCCAGAAGCTTGTGGGTCAGTGCCAGCTGGCGTCTTTTGCTTCAGAAAATTGGTATTCTTGTCCTGCATTGCCAAGGGCAACTGAGGAATGGCAGGATCAACCACACCAACAGAGAATTTAGTTAGAGATTTCCAAGAGGTGCCAGCAGTCAAGTAACAAATTGTCACACTGTCTTGTGAAATTTTCCTTTTGACTTTTTCCCTTAAGACAGAACAAAACTCATTCAAAACAATTTTTTTAGACTGACTTATTTTTTATTTTATGGGCATGAGTGTTTTGCCTTCTTGTATACGTGTGCATCCTGGTACCAGCAGAGGTCACAAGAGGCACTAGCTGCCCTGGAGCTGCAGTGACTGATGGCTGGGAACCACCCTGTGGACCCTGAGAACCAAGCTTGAGTGAGTCCTTTGCAAGAGCAGCCAGTGTTCTTAACTGCTAAGGCATCATCAGTTCTTGGCATGAGATGCCCAAATAGGACCCTGCCAGCCGCAAGATGGAGCTCCAAGGGGTAATTTGCATATCAAAGGGGTAAGGGAGTCACATGGGGGATCCATGAACCAAGGCCACTTGTGGCAGGGCAGCAGAGCAGACAGGCTGTAAGTCTTCTAGGGTGATGTGGACCTCATGGTCTACAGGTCACCTGTGAGCAGCCAGGCAACACACAAAGTGAACTAACTCTGTGACATGCGCACTGGTCCCAGTTTTAGTCAGAGTAGGATATGAGCCCTTGGGTGCACCTGGAAGACACCCGCCCTTCCCCAGGATTAGAACAGAGTCATAGAAATGGAAATGCAAGGCTACCTAACAGGAGAAAACACAAAAGCTCTCCTACATAGTCATCAACTTCCTGCCTCCCATTCTGGTTTCCAGGGAGACAGATAAGGTGAGATCAACAGTAAAAACCACACAACCACTCAGAACGTGGCGACCAGCTGGTGCTGCCCAAGAACCTCAACCTTGGCAGCCAGAGGGGTGGCCAGCCCTCCTTGTCTGTTTCCCAGCAGCTCTTCCGTCTTCCCCCTCCAGGATCCCTCTGTTTCCCCATAACTGTGGCTGGATACTGTGCAGAGCTTACGTCTTCTGTCTTCCCTCTGCTGACTCAAGAGAAGCAGCGGCAGCTCTCCTGCAGCAGATTAGACTCGAGCCCACAGGGTACGGGGCTCCCCACAGGGACTTATCCCGAAGGGTGGCCATAACTGCACCTGGCAATGCTAAGAACGGGAAGACACCAGGCCATTTGCCATTCAGTCAAGTGAAGGCCAGAGGTATTCCCCACCCGACAAGCAACTGCATCTACATCTGACTGTCCACCAAGAGACAAATACATACCACTGTCTCAAACGCATGCCCAGCTCTGCGTGAGGTCATGATGGGTGGTCCCAAGCATGTGAGGAGCCCTCATCTTGAGTTCTATGTAGCGGTTCAGGTGGAAAAGAGCCCTTGGTGAGTCTGATAGTGGTAGCCAAGGGTTTATGTGGCTGTCATTGAATCTGCTAAACTTCCCACTCACGGCCTCATGGATGAACTTGACAGGACCTTTAGGAACCATTAAGATACAAATTAAACATAAGTTCAGCCAATCCAGTTGATGGTCTGCTGAGCTGCCTCCACAAGGAAGTGTCCAGGGCACGAAGGCTCAGATCAGATTTACAGGACATTTTATTTCACCATTTAGAAGAAACAAGAATTACATTTCCTTTAAGGTTCTTTGTGGCACATCTCTATCCACAAGCTGTTGTCCCAGCACCACTGAGAAAGCCCTGGGCTCCATGGTGGATGCTGTACCCTCACCCCAGAAGCCCAGCATTGGGGAAGTGCGTGGCTCATCAGAGAGAGTGGAGGATGCTGGCCCTCATGTCCTCCGTGACACCTGAACCCAAAGCTGACTGGCTCCTTTCGGCAAAGATACAAAAGAAACTGTGGTCGTGGCAGAAGAGTGACCAGGTAAATAACAGGAGCCAACGCAATGTGAGTTCAAAGACATGGCAGGTGCCATTTACCATAAACACGCCCCGTGAAATGTTTGAGATGTACCTGGACTGAAATAGTATTTACTGTTTCTCCTAATCAGCACCAGTCTGTGTATGTCATAGTGAGGTGGTAGCCCACGTAGAGGCATGCGAAGGTCAGAGGTCGACATCAGGTAGCTTTTTCTATTCCTCTCCATCTTACTTTATGAGACAGGGTCTCTCTCCTTGAGCCTGGAGCTCGATGTTTCAGCCAGGCTGGCCGGCCAGTGAGCTTCAGGAACCTGGTTCTATGCCTACCCCACCGCCCACCACTGGGCTATAGATGCATGCTGCTTCTTTAAGCTTTTGCATGGGTACTGAGGATCCAAATTCATGTCCTCAGACATGCACAGTAAGTATTTTACCCACTGGGCCATCTCATCTCTCCAGGCCCCTTAACTGTGTATCTTGGAGTCTATCCTTTTCCCATCTCCTCTCCTCTCCTCTCCCCCTCCTCTCCTCTCCCTTTCTATCATCTCCCTACTCCTCCCATGACCCAGTTCCAAGTCTCAGCTATGCAAGCAATGGAGAGTAAATATCTACCACATAGGATAACCGGATACCTGAAGCCCAGGCAACATGGTGACCACAAAGTTTCTCAGACACACAGCAGCTCTCACTCCCAGACCCCAGGAGGGGGGAAGTAAGGTCAGCAGACACTCTAAACCTGGACAATAAGCTACCAGAGAGAGGATCCTTCAGTGACAAGTACTCGCTGCTCTTGCAGAAGACCAGAGTTTGGTTTCCAACACCCACATCTAGCAGTTCACAACTGCCTACAACTTTAGCTCTAGGGAATCTATGGGCTCTGGTCTTCAAGGGCACGACACTCACGTGCACAAACCCCATACAGATCCTCACACATGCACATAATTGAAAATAATAAAAATGATCTTGTAAATAGAATAAGTCATTCAATGCTTGCTTTGCAAGCATGAACACCCAAGTTCAGATCTCCAACACCCACATAAAACACCAGGCATGGCCACACACATCTGTAACCCCAGGGTGGAGAGAGCAGAACAGGAGGATTGTGGGGCTCACTGGCCATATCATATGGAAACAACTGGCATTGTTTCTGCACATTGTCGAACATGGCATTCTTCCTCCACACCCAACACCCGGAAGTCCCCAGTGTCCAGACACCAGACAGAGCCTTAGCACAGAAGACATAAAGTGTCCAGCCATCTATGTGCTGGATACACAGATACACAGAAGAGCACACTCCTCCCCTAAGAAGGGCACAGGTGAAGTCCGAGGGCAGCAAGAGGAGGAAGTACTTCCTTCTGGCTGGAGATCAGGGCCTGATCCTGGAAAACCCAAAAGCCATGTGGCAACGACACAGGAAGAAACATGATCTGCACGAGGGACACTGTCAGTGCATGGTGAGTCTACGGGAAGTGACAGGGATCAAACACAACCCTTGACTGAGAGCAGAAACTGCATGTGTCAAATGTACACAGTGGCGCAGGTGGGCTGCTGGGCCCTCCCTTGTTTCGTTAGCCAGGTTCCCTCCTTATCTGTTCACTGCTGTTTCCCAAACTTGATTTGGGCACCAGACCTGTTTAGGCTGGCTACTGCGAGCATTTCCCATCATCTGCAAGCAAGATACCTATTTATCTTATGGCTGGGAACAGAGCTGAAGGGATCTGGCTCTGCTGCGAGGCGGTTATTTCATGCCCTGTTAATTCCTAATGCAGTAACTACAATATCGTTTCTACTCTTGAAAGAGGTCCTTTTTTTCTTCTTTTTTAATATGTGGCCTAAGTGCTCAAATAAAGAACATCATTCTAATGAGGACGAGTCCCCAAACCTAACCTCATTACGGCCACTGCTGTGCCAACGCCGCCTTCTAGCTTGAAGGTGCTTAATGGAGAAATGAGAGACACTGGGCTCTTTCCAGGCAGCACAACACATCAGCAAAATGTTCACATCCGAAAATGACAGTCAGAGCAAATGGACTGGCGTTTCCACCCAGGGCTGGTCCAGGTCGGGGACATCCTTTCATCACAGAATGACGGGTTCTGTTGGAAGCAGGGCTGGGTCGGGTCTCCCACTGTACCAGCAGGTAACCTCAATACCAGACCCATTCACTGGCCCCACAGGCAGACTGTCTTCATCAAGGGACATCTTAAGATCGGACAGAGGGACCTGTAGTAGAGCTCTGTCCTCTAAGCACAGCAGCCATTGTTGTCTTCACCAGAGAAGCTGAGACTATTTGAATGTCACCCTTAAGATCTGGTCTGCTGAAGTGAGAAGGAGGAATGGGGGGCGGGGGGGCACAAGACCCTCACCTCAGTGCCAGCAGTGCCCCTGGCCCTCTGTCCCAGCTGTAGGTAATTCTCCCCTAAGGGCCTGTGGCCTTGTGGGAGGCTAGCTGGGGAGGGGCTGCAGCTGTGCTGTGGGGGGGGGGACACACGTCATCATCATGACTTTCTGGTGGCGTGGCCGCTTTGGGGTGACCTGAACTCATCTAAGCACCCCTCGCCCCTGCCCTGTCAGTGAGCACAACAAACTCTTTAGTTTCCCCATGTCGGGAATTGGTAGACTTGCACTTCTGTCTATCCCTGACTCTCCATCTGAGCAGCAGGGGATGGAGTTGCAGGGGGGGGGGGGGGCATGAAAAGGCTCATGCAATAGTCCAGGCACCAGGAAGCAGATATCCAGTTTGGCCAGGGCTGGGAAAAATACCCACATGCCACCAAGCCAGCCATTTGTTGGGGACAGTTCCATGGACTGTTTCTCAACAGACTGTCATTGCCCACGCATTTCCTAACCTTTATCTGTCACCTGAATAGCTTTACCTCCATCTGTGCTGGGCCCTAAAACCAGGTCTGCCTTCATTTCAATGTTGCCTACATTTTCCTCACAGGACCCTCGAATTCTCCCAGCACACGTCAAAACCCTAAGATTTTGTCTCCTCCTGAGACTAGGGACCACACACCCTTCTTTGCACCCCTGCACCCCTCAGTACCTGTCACAATGCTAGTAGGTGATAAGCACCCAGTAAGTGGCTGAAGGGTGGACCACACACACTGACTAGCATGAGCTGAGCTGACAGGAAAACCTAAGATCACCCTGAGTGCCAGGGACAACAGCGGAGAACGCTCAGGCTCCAGCCCTTTCTCTGAAGGCCTGACCATCTACAGAACAGGTAAGACACTATGTGTTCTGCACAGATGTCTTTAGGAGAACCGGACAAAGCCAGTATGCCTTGTTCACGGGAGATTTGTAAACTCGTGATTGTCTACACGCTGAGGGTACAGCTCTCGTCTCCCTGGAGACCCGGCAGTGAAGGAATGGAGAAACGGAGAGCTGAGAGCTGGTCTGGCCATGGGACGCACCAGGAGTCTGAGGAGAAGTGTGATTAGACATAAAATGGCCTGTCAGCATCGGGGGCCAGAGAAAAAGGGACATAGACTTGGGAAGGAATCTTCCAGAAAGGCTCTCTGGCTGATTGCTTCTGTCACCTGACAAGCGTGAACGTGGCTGTGGGAATTCTTAAGGCGCAGTGATCTTTAGAGCAGTCTTCCCCGGGGCAACACCAGATCAGCAGACAGGAGTCAGCTCGGGGGCAAGACCCACTTCAGATGTGCTGAGGCCTCATTTGTGAGGGGCTGACATCTCAGTGCCCTCCTCTCTCCTCCCACCAGCTCTGTCATCCCTGGAAAGTTACTGAGCAGGCTCCCTTGGCTCCCGGACTCGATGGCTGATTTCGAACTAACAGCTAGTCAGCTTCAAAAGCTGCTGTCCACACCCTGTGCCCCGCCCACACCCTGTGTCCCGCCCTCACCCTGTGCCCCGCCCACACCCTGTGCCCCGCCCACACCCTGTGCCCAGCTCAGGAAATCAATGTGTGTGGCGGGCCCCAGCCCCCAAGAACAAAAGGAGCCAGAACTGAGCTTTCCTTCTGCCTGCTGGAAGTTTTCCTGGCCTCAGGGAAGGCTTATAGCAACTGATATGTTAAATGATAGACCCAGATGTCTTTATCGTGCCCTTGAATGGAGGAAACCCATGAGGATACTAAAGCATTCACAACTCTAAAACCCTGGCTGTCCATCCAGCAGGAGGGCAGCTGGAGGGGACTAGGGCTTGGGTGACACAGGTGCTAGACACAGGACCTGCCTGATGAATCCACAGGGAGGAAGTGGATTTCTGACCTTGAAGCCTAGTATACAGCACCACTGCTGCTGGCGAAGACTACCCACTGGGCTTCCCAGCCCTGCTGCAGAGCACGGCTAACATAGGAGCACCACTAATGGTTGATATTGCCAACAAGCCCTTCCTCTGGGCTATTTAAAATTCCGTAACCGTGGAAAGGCAATTACTCCAATGAGAAGGAGCCCATTCCCATGAATAAGAGAGGAAAAACTTGAATTCAAATTGCATACACTACCATCTTCTGAGGACCAGAGGGTGTAGGGGAAGTAGTCATTTCCAGTGCTGGTGGGCATGTAATTAGAGCAGTCACTCAAGAGCAATTTGGCATTGTCTAGCAAAACTAAAACTCTCACACCCAGCAATTCCTGGTCCAGACTGCTTATGTGCCCAAGAAGACCTGTGTAAGGATGCTTACTCAGGCAGTAATGGCAAAGCCAAAAGTCTGGAAGGTCTCACAGTCAAGGGGACTGGCTTAGTATGTATCCAGAGGAATATGATAGAACCATCCAAAAATGATCAGAAAACAGCATAGATCCATCTTAGCTAGAGATATTAAGACAAACTGAAACAGCATGTCAATTATTCACACACACACACACACACACACACACACACACACACACACACACACACACAAAACCGTCTCCAACTTCTAAGAATTCATCTCACACCCCACCTAGCCCAAGAAGCGTCTCTGGCCACTGTAGCCCGTTCCGGACTCCTGGGGACACTTGTCCTAAATGCTCAGCCTGTCACACCTCTCCGCACTGTAATGAGCAGTGTGTGCAAACGTGGCCACCTTCTGCTCTACCTGAGTCTGTGGGCGGTGACCACACCTCCCTCTTCCTCTGTAGGGAGCACACAAAAGCTGGGACACAGCCCGTACTTGTTGCCTGGTTCAGTGGGCTAACACTCCAAGTGCCACGGGAAAGACCAGCCACCAAGAAGCGCAGCTGCAGGTGGCCTCCCTCTCCCCAAAACCAGAAACAAAGGCAGTCATTGGCCAAGGCATTGCCATGGAGGCCTCCCGGTCCCACCGCTCACACAGCTGCTCATAGGGCGACCCAGAGAGAAAATCTCCAGCTACCGCTCACGGCCAGCAGGTCATCGATGGCCCTCTCTGATCTGCATGCGTCCCCCTCCTCCACATCCGAGGAACCTAGTCTGTAGGCGGCAAGGCTGAGCACCACAAATAACTCCCAACATAAATATGGCCTAAAAATAGCCATAAATCATTCTCATTCCATCCGGTGACAATTCTAATTTATAACAAGAGGGAAGAAAATGAACACGGTGCCTTTTTTTTTCCCTGGGTTTCCAAGCTACTGCTGAGGACGAATTCCACCCCGCTGTTACTTACAACCAGGAGTTCCTGATTTACGTATTACTAAAGATGAAATATACCATGGGCCTCCAGGCACAGGGGCTGCTTGCTGAGGTTTAGCGTGAATTCCTGCAGGCTCTCTATGTCCTGCATAAGCAGCTTCCTTTCTCCTGGTCCCCACCCAAGCTTTCTCTCTCTTTCTCTCACTACCTATTTTTCCATTGTGGGGTGATAAGAGCCTTCCCCCTCACCCCAGAGGGAAAGCCCCAACTCTCTGGGCTCCCTGCAAGAAGGGCTAATGTCTATGTATTAGCAGGACCCTGGTCACAATGCTGGAGATGGTTCTTTCCAGTAGCACGTTTGGGTAATCTGCACATTAATGTTCCATGCAGTCAATTAAACTGCACACGAGGCAGAGGAGAGGGAACTGGAATTTCTCATACCGCGGCTTTTCTTATTCATCACCATAAAACAATTCTTATTGGTATATTAAAAAAAAAAAGCACATACACATAAAACGAAAGTTATCTCTCTCCATGGGGTAATATAATAAAAGCCATTTGATGCTATTTTTGGCAGCCATAAAAGCACATAATTAATACAGGGAAAAAAATCATCGTGACAAAGTGTGTCACAAAACCCGTCAGTGCCCAAGGGCAATCCTCAGAACTCAAGTGTGCTCACAGTCCCTGCTGCCCACTGAGACGTGCCAGACACTCAACATGACAGTAGCTAGGACTCGGGCCTTTACCTCTCTGAAATGCCAGCTGAATCATGGGAGGCTTCCGAGATCTCGCCCATAGTATCGCTGGCCACATCCCTTTGAGGGTGGCAGGTAAGACCCTTGGTGGGACTGGTAAGGGATGTGAAAGAGCTGGTACTGGCTCGTCAGCGGGTCCTGCGGGACACCTGGTCGGGACCCTCTGAAGGGAAGGGACTTCTCTCAGGTTGCCCCTGGCTCAGAGCCAGAATAGCAAGGTTGCATCCAGGAAAACCAAAGTTGAGTTTGGTCCAGATCCTGAGCCATCCCTATAGATCCCTCTCCACTCCAACACTGCAGGAACCTTGCTCACCCAAGAACCCATCTCATTATCTTTAACCTCTGCTGAAGTTAAAACACCCGCAGAAAGATGAAATATTAGTCAGCATGGGGAGAATTGCCAAGCCCTGAAGGGCATTACCAGTTGGCCAAAGTACCTTGAGAGGGCACTTCCTCACGATGACACCTGTCCTCCCCAGACCTGCACCCCAGCACAAACCCAAAGCACCCAGAAACACATATGATAAACACAGTAGAGGAACCCACAGGCACCTCACCAGTCCCCATCTGTACACCAGTGACCCCCTAGGTAGAGCACTTTGGCCATGGTCAGCTCCAAAAAAACAGAAGAGAAACTCTCAGGTGAGAAGGCCAATGCCAATGGCAGGAACTTGACAAACAAAAATTCCCTTGACAGTGGTGACTGGCCTCAGATCACTCGCAAGCAATTCCAAATTCTCTGTGGCGACCCAGAAATGACATTTGGGGACAGGAGAGCCTTTCCCGCCCTTTACCTCCACTCCCTGGACTTTGAGCTTCATGTGGTCCTCTCTGGTTGTTTTCCCATCTTTCCTCTTCTTCCAACAGTACCCATCCTTCCTGTACTTCACTTTCTTCCTGTTGTAGAGGATCATGGAGCCATTCTGCGGTCTGCAAGTGACAAATGGTTAAGTTACCGAGAGAACTAAGCAGAAGGGAAATTTATGAAGAAAGATACCGCAGACCAGTAAAAGTCTCTACAGAAAAGCAATATTCCACATTTGCTGAGGCATAATTTCTCACCTTTTATTGCAGCTCCCTGGATTAACTGTGTTTTACGGCCAGCCAAAATTTGCTTGTGGATTTGGTACCTAATGAATTAAATGTGTCAATGATAGGCTTAAAAAACAACCCCTTAGTAATTTCCACAAACTAATCAGGATATATGAGGCAGGGGCCCCGAGCTCAATAGCAAAAAAGTAGGCAAGAAAGAGAGAGAGAGAGGAAAAAAAGTGAAAAGAGCCAGGGGTGTTTGGCACCTGTAATATCTTATCTCTTATAGAAGGATTTTCTACACATCTTTTAATCCATCAGCCAGCATTAGGGAATAAATAAGTTTAACGCAGACGCTGGATGACTATGTTCAAAGCAGACCAATAGAAACCCTGGGTGCTGAGGCCAACCACTCTTGATTCATTGCTCGCATTTAGATCACTGCTGGATACAGACGAGCATCACGGTCCTTCTTCTCTCGCAAGCAAAGTACCTGATTCCTCCCCATTTGGGCTTCAGCTGTCAGATGTCTTAGATGCACTAGGACCCCTCATCTGTTCTGTCCATGGCTACAGCAGCTTAGGGAAATGGCAGCTCCTTTTGTTTAACAGGAACAAGCATGGCTGAGGACATGGCTCAATGAAGTGTCTGCCCTGCAGACATGAGGACCTGTGTTTGGATCCTGGCACCCCTGCAATAAACTGGGCATAGCATTGTATGCCTCTGTCCCAGCACTAGAGTCAGGAAGATCAGATGTTCCAGGTCATTCTTGGCTACATAGTGTGTTCAGTGCCCACCCGGGATACACAAGACCTTGTGTCAGAAAACAAAACAAAACAGGCCATCAAAAGTGCCAAACAAACAGAACATTGTGTTTTCCAAAGAAGGAGCATACTTCAGCCACAGAGAGCAGAGCAGTGGCGTGTGTGTGTGTGTGTGTGTGTGTGTGTGTGTGTGTGTGTGTGTGTGTATCTGTGTGTCTGTCTGTATGTGTGTCTGTGTGTCTCTGTCTGTATGTCTGTGTGTCTGTATGTGTCTGTGTCTGTGTGTGTGTGTCTGTGTGTGTATCTGTGTGTGTGTCTATGTGTGTGTGTGTCTGTGTATGAAGGTGCTGTGGTCACATATTTTGGGTAGGAATTTACAAAGAGAGAAAGAATTAAGGCCCTCCCTAGCTGCCAGCAGGTGCTATAGTAAGTCATTCCCAGAATAAAGTTGCAGCAGGTGCAGATGTGGGCAGATCCAGCCCTGAAGCTAGCGCACTCACCCAGGGGCTGGCTGTGTGCTGCCTGCACCTGTCCACTCGGCACAGAGAGGCCTGCCTGTGGTTTTGTGTGTGCACGCGTCAGGGCCAGCTGAGGGAGCGCTGCACAGTCATGGGGCTGTAAGAGCAGCTCTGCACGCACCTTGGCTTGTCGCTTCCCCGCTACAGCAGAGGTGGGGAGAAGAAGCACGCCCAGCCATCCTCCCGCTGCTTGGGGAGAGCCTCCCGCCCCCAACTTTGCTTTCTCTGTTGAACAATGGGCCGTTTCACCATCCAGGACTGAACACTGGCTATTGATGGCTTAATCTTCCATTGTCTAGAGGGTGAAAAGAAAACCCAACCCTCCCGGGTGGCTGCAGCTAATTGTGGTTCCCACCCAGCCCGACTGTGTCATCCGGCAGCCACGGGAAGACTAAAGAGCAATTCCATGGGAAATTATAGACTTTAGGTGGTGCCTCCCTATACTACATTGTTCCCTGATCAGGGTGCAATTGGTTTGTCACTGTTGGTTTCCTCCCTCAGCCTGCACCAACTAAAACAATCCCAGGAAACAGCTTCACACACTATTCACACACTATCACCTGACATTATCTATGGTGCCTACAGGTCTGCACTGGAAACCCCCACAGTCGGTCTCCATCGCTTCATGGGAAGGTGACTTGTGGAGGGGGGAGGGGTTGTCACGGGCCTCCTTCAGCCCCAGCAGCTCTGGCCACTTGCACTGTAACCTCAGGCCACTGTGAACCTTCCCAGTTCCTCAAACACCCAGCAAAAGGTCCCCAAACCCGAGCTCCCACAGCTAAGGCCACTGCCTGGGGGCGGGGGGTGCAAAGGATTATGTTGCGGCAAGCAAATGGACTCTTCGTCCCTGTCCTCTCATGGAGGGGTTGGGGGTGGGTGAAGACACACATGGAAACACAGCCAGGATACCCCTGGTCAAAAAAAAAAAATGGTTACCTTCTAAAGAAGACCTCAGGAAAATCCACCCAGCCTCCAGGGACCAAGAAATGACCTGGAACTTGTTCCATCCCTGCCATGGTTAAAGGATCCTTAGCACCTGTACCTATATGGTAAATGGTCCCCAGAGAGAGGGGACTCCCTCAAATGCAGTTCTTGTCTTCTGTTGACCTCACCTTAAAATTCTGAGAGTGGCCCTGTCATTTGTCACTGTAGCAGGACACCATCTAGGGAGCCTCAGTGTTCAACTCAAAGGACCTCAAGGAATGGAATCGTCAGCTCATTTCACAGTAATGAGAGCCAAGCAGTGTGCAACCCTCTAGTCTGATTCTGTTTGAGTTTGCTCTGCTCAGTGTGATGTGGAGGCCCCACCGCATTCCCAGGCCCTAACAGCAATGAAGGGGAAACGGCCCTGCTACAGACGGAGTCTGACGGGTTGTGCTGCCATCCCTGATGTCAACACAGCAAGTCTGAACCTGTGGGAAGGGGTCCCAAGAAGGAGGGAGGGTCCAGGAGGTGGGCTTTAGGATGGAGGAGAAGGCCTAGGCCACAGGGGCTGACATGGAAGGGCCTCCATTTACTAACTGACTGCTTAAGGCTGAGCAGGCCTGGGCAGAGCAGGGAGGCAGGAATGGAAATGCAGATGGAGAACGTGGACTGTGTGGACAGAGCCAGCAACCTAGCAATCCCAGCCTTCTCTGTTCTAGTCATTCACGTGTACCCGCTGCTGGCAGAGAATATCACATCTACACCCATCTATCATCTGTACACATTCTCACCTGCACACCAACTCTGTGAGGGAGGCATTGCCAACAGCCCCAGATAACCAGCCTTTTGTCTGGCGAGTCTGTGGATGCCAGAGGAGCTGAGGCTGCAAGATACTCGGAGACCGAATCCTAATCTGCTCTCCTGACTGGGATTGGGAGAGTCCTGAAGCACCCTGAGCATGGGACCAGGGGTCAGGAGGGTGGAGGCCAGGCTTCCTCTCTTGCAGTTGGGCAAATCCCAAGCTGCTCATGTTTCCTCTGTGGAATCTGGCGGTAACTCTAGAGCTATTCCAGTATTCCCTTTGTAGGACTGGGGTAACCCAGACTTGCCCTCCCACAGCTAAGGTAAGAAGGGGTGTTTTCTCCTCCTGTTACTAGGGTAACTCTGGGTTCCTCCCAGGTCCCACGCTAGCTAAGGTAACTCTGGCTCCTCATTCTCCCCTCTGGAGTCGGCACAATGGCGACCTGCTGAGGAACAAGTCCTTTCCATCCATCCCTTGCCTCCTTCACCTCCACTCTCCCCTACTGCCGCTTCCTGGGGTCGGCTGTGACATAGTCTTGGGCTAGACTCCAGTCTTCCTCCCAGGATCTCCTCTGGGACAGCTAAGTCAAGACAGGCAGTCTGGGAGCCCAGGGAAGCTCCCGGGGCCCCACTGCACTGCACTGGCACAGAAGAGCTACAAGAGAGGACGTGGCCGTGGGGAGCTTTGTTCTAGGCAGGAGGCCACAACCTAAGGAAGCCTTTCATCTAAGAAACTAACAGCTGTGAACATCAGTCACACTCCACACAGTGGTGGAAAAGGGTCCTTGGAGCAGAGGAAAGCAGCACAAATGATAAGATCTACATACATGTGGCATAGGTGGCTGAGTGGGCGTGCCAGTGGGCAGGTAATAGGAAGAAGCTAGAGATTCCACAGTGTGACGGTATGAAGAATATCCCCAATAGGCTCAGATGGTTGAACACTAGGCTGCCCATTGGTGCCACTGTTGGTGTTGGCTTAGGAGGTGCGGTCACACTTTGAAGAGCTTCAAGGCGGCAAAGCCACACCACATTCCTGGGCCGATCTCTCTGTTTCTTGCTTGTGGTTCAAGATGTGAGCCCTCAGCTTCTTTCTGCTCTGGCTGCCATGCTGCTGCCTGCTGCTGCCTGCTGCAATGCTGCTGCCTGCTGCCATGCTGCTGCCTGCTGCCTGCTGCAATGCTACTGCCTGCTGCTGCCTGCTGCTGCCTGCTGCCTGCTGCTGCCTGCTGCAATGCTGCTGCCTGCTGCCTGCTGCTGCCTGCTGCCATGCTGCCTGCTGCCATGCTGCTGCCTGCTGCCATGCTGCCTGCTGCAATGCTGCTGCCATGCTGCCTGCTGCAATGCTGCTGCCTGCTGCCATGCTGCCATGCTGCCTGCTGCTGCCTGCTGCCTGCTGCCATGCTGCCTGCTGCTGCCTGTTGCTGCCTGCTGCAATGCTGCTGCCATGCTGCCTGCTGCTGCCTGCTGCTGCAATGCTGCTGCCTGCTGCTGCCTGCTGCAATGCTGCTGCCTGCTGCCATGCTGCTGCCTGCTGCCATGCTGCCTGCTGCTGCCTGCTGCTGCCTGCTGCAATGCTGCCTGCTGCTGCCTGCTGCCATGCTGCCTGCTGCTGCCTGCTGCCTGCTGCCATGCTGCCATGCTGCCTGCTGCTGCCTGCTGCCATGCTGCCTGCTGCCTGCTGCTGCCTGCTGCCTGCTGCAATGCTGCTGCCATGCTGCCTGCTGCAATGCTGCAATGCTGCAATGCTGCAATGCTGCTGCCTGCTGCAATGCTGCTGCCTGCTGCCTGCTGCCATGCTGCTACCTGCTGCCATGCTGCTGCCTGCTGCCTGCCGCCTGCTGCCTGCTGCCTGCTGCCTGCTGCCTGCTGCCTGCTGCCCTTCACAATGGACTCTAATCCTGTGGAACTGTGAGCCAAATAAACCCTTCCTTCTACAAGTTGCTTTGGTCATGGTGTTTTGTCACAACAGAAAACTAACTAATACAGATACATGTTATAGGTAAATAGATGATAGATAGATAACAGATGAAGATAGATGGATGATAGATTGACAGATCGATAGATAGATGATAAATAGATCAATAGGTAGATAGACAGATGATAGCAAAAGATAGATGATAGATAGACAGATAGGTAGATTATAGATGGATAAATGGATAGACAGTGATAGCTGACCATAGATGATAGACATATAGATTGATAGACAGATACATACACATGAAAGATAGATAATTGAAAACATGATATAATGATAAAAGAACTTGCATCTCTGATAAAGAAGGGAAATAATTTAATTAGAAAGTGCTCCAATCTAAAGAGAACTGCAAAGTCTTCTAAAAGACATCAAAGCAGGTTTTGATACATACAAAAATGTGGCATGCCTCGGCTAGGGTGAAATAAGATCATAAAATGTGACCTCCCCTTGAGTTAATTTCTGTCAATGAGAACACCATTAGCGTTTTTTTTCCTCTAATATAGAACATTTTCTTATAAAATTACTTAGGGGCTGGAGAGATGGCTCCCTTGTTAAAGGTGCTTACACCTCTTTCTGAAGACCCAGGTTCAATTCCCAGGACCTATGTGGCAGCTCATAACCACCTGCAACTCCAGTTCCAGGGGATCTGATGCCCTCTTCTGACCACTGGGGGTACTGCATGCACATGGTGCATGGACATATACTCATCCACACACAGACATATAAAATCAGAATAAATAAATATCATTATTTACAAGACATAAATATCAAGAAGAGCCAGATAAACCCCAGCGAAGAGGCCGAGAGACAGGCCTGGTGGTGCAGGCTGCAATCCCAGCTATTTTGGAGGCTGAGGCAGGAGGCTTGAACGTTTAAGAGTTGCCTAGGCTACAAAGTGAGTTCAAGGCCAGCTTGGCAACTTGACGAGATATTATCTCAAAATAATTAGAAAAACAAGGGGCTGTGAAGATGACCCAGTCACAAAAGGGCCTGTCACCCAAACATGATCACTAGAAACGGGAACCTAGACCCATGTAAGAAGCTGGGGTGGCCATGCACTTCTGTAATGCCAGCACTGGGGGAGGGAAAGAGTGTGTAGACAGGTGGAGCTCACCGGCCGGCCAGCCAGCCTAGGCAAATCAGTGAGCCTCAAGTTCCATGAGAGACTCTGCTCAATAGACAAGTAAATTTGAGGAAAAACACTGGGTGGCGACCTAAGGCACATGCATGTGCACCCATGTGCAGGTATACCCCCACATATATGCCCACACATATACTAGTAAATAAGCATATTATACACACACACCACACAAGCAAAACAATAAATAAAAAGAAAGTTGGTGATATTACTTAGCTCAGTGGCTGTTACCTAGTAGGTGCAAGGCCCTGGGATCTACCCCCAGGAACACACATACATCATACATATACATACAACATACACACACACACACACACACACACACACACACACACACAGGATAAAGGCTAGCTGTACCATCTACTGACCCATATTGTGAAGCCTCTATACTTTAAAATATATGAATCTGGTAAATGAATATAGACCAGTAGAACAGAATAGACATTCCCGCTTCCATGTACAAGTTTAACTTACACAGTAAATGAGCTATATCAAGTCAGTGCGGAAAGGGACCGACATTTTAATATGCAATATTACCATCACCGGAGAGGAACTAGGAAGAGATGCCATTGAGACTACCTTTCTCCCACTAACACACCACCCTAAGCAGACTGGTAACTTTCCATGTAATAAATAAGCCACAGTACTGGAGAAGAAAATATAGGCGATTCCTCTACTACCAAAACGAGTAGCACTTTCCGAACCATGATTCAAGACTCAGTAATGACCCCTGTGAGCTGGCTGCATCGGATTCCCTAAAGCAAAGGCACTAGATCTCTTTCCACAGTGGCTGATCCATCTCACACCCCACCAGCGATGCATGGGTGGCCTGACATCCTCTCATCCTCCCCAACTCCGTCTTCTGGACTGAAGCCACCCTTGTGGGTGTGTGGTAGTTTTAATTTGCATTTCCCTAATGACTACTGATGCTAACCATCCTTTCATGTCCTTATTAGCTATTCCTATAATTTCTTGGGTAAATGTCTATTTGAATCTTTAGCCCATTTTCGATTAAATTGCTTGACTTCTTTGAGCTGTCAGAAGCCTTTACATAAAGTCCTAATGGAACTATTTTATCACACACTTTCTCCAAGCCCATGATTTGAGTTTTCTTAATGGTTTCTTTGACATTTTTGATGAAAATCCAGGTTATCCATTTTCTCCTTTTTACAAATTTTTAGAGATGAAGGAAGTTGTTGTTTGGTCCAAGGCCATAAAAGTCTCCTCACGTTTTCTTCTAGGAGCTTTATATTTTTAGTTCTTTCCTTCAGGCCTGGGATGTGGTAGTTTTTGATACAGTGATGCAAAGGTCTCAGCTGATTTTTGCTGCGCTGATGTCTGAGGGTCTCAGCCCCATCTTCTAGACTGAAAATGTCTATCCTACCTCCCAACCCATCCACTGAATGACTTTTGCATTTTTGTTGGAAATAAATGAAGTATAAACATAAGGTTTTACTCTTGAACTTCATATACTTCTCTGTTCCCCATCGGATGCCAATCTTTGCTGCAGTTTTGAAGTCAGGGACCCCAGGTTCTCTAACTACCTCTTTTTAAAGTTGTTTTGGCTGTTCTAAGACCTTTGTATTTCCATATGAATTTCATGATTAACTTGATAATTTTAGGATTGGGGAGAAGGATTCAAGGTTTTTTTTTCTTTGTTTTAGGTTGCTTTTTTAATGTGTATGTTTGAGTGCCTGCATATAATCACCATTGGTGTGGCAGAGCCCGGAAGAGGCACTGAATCCCCTGAAGCTGGAGTCACACACAGTTATGCCACCTGGAGTGGGTGCCAGGAACCGAACCCTGATCCTCTGCAAGAGTGGCAAGTGTTCTTAACCTCAGAACCATGTCTCCAGCCCCCCTGGGGGGTTTGGATAGGATTGAATCAAGAAGTCAATTTGGAGAGAATTGCTGTCCTGATAGTATTGAGTGTTTCAGCCATGTCCAATGATGTGGTTTTTAATTCCATTAACATGGAATGGTCTCTCCAACTATGTAAATCTGGGCTCTCCCTGAGTAAACTTTAGAGCTTGCAATGTACAGGTATTAAAACTTGTAAAGCAAATCCATGCTAATTAATTTATTCTATTTAATGTTCTTTGTGAATGGAATTGTTACCTTAATTTCACTTTAGGGTTGTTCATTTCTACTTCACAGATGCATAATTGACTTCTATATATTGATCTTGGTGAAGGTGACAATTGATCGCTAACTTGATAGGATTTGGGATCACCTTGGAGGCAAGCCTACAGGCACACCTGTGAGGGACAATCTAGATTAGGTTAGCCCCTGAGCATGCCTAGGAGGGATTAGTTAGAATAGCTTAATTGAAGTGGGAAGATGTTCCCTGGGCGTGGGACCTGTGCAGAATGAAAAGGAGAAAATGGAGCTTGATGGCTGTGTGAGTCAAGACACTTGCTGTGCAAGCTCTTGGTGACCTGGGTCCCGTCCCCAGATTCCACAGAAAGCAGAAAGAGAGAACTGACTCAGAGCTGCCCCTTATCCTCACATGCTC
The DNA here is from genome assembly GCF_049852395.1 of Peromyscus maniculatus bairdii. Taxonomy (NCBI): domain Eukaryota; kingdom Metazoa; phylum Chordata; class Mammalia; order Rodentia; family Cricetidae; genus Peromyscus; species Peromyscus maniculatus. The sequence goes on from NC_134853.1 coordinate 168,630,972, forward strand.
ACCATGTCACCCCGGTATGCACGCCTCCACAAAACACAACAATAATTATAAGTGAAATAAAGTCTAGGTTTCTTCTTAAGAGAGAGAAAGCTGGGCCCTGGCACCCACTGCTCTGTTCCCTGACTGTGGATGCCCTGTGAGCAGCTGCCTCAAGTTCCCGCCTCTTTGACTTCGTGCCCTGATGGACTGTACCCATGAGCTGTGAGCCAAAAGAATCCTTTCTTTTTAAATTGCTCTCACAGGGTATTTTGTCACAGCAACAGGAAAGCTGGCTGTGACAACCATGTATGTACCAAGACCTTCTAAATTTCTTCTATTAGTTCCTGTAAAGTTTTTGTAGATTACATAGGCTTTCTACATGTGGAATGAAGACACACACATGAGTAAAATGATCTCATCTCTTCCTTTCTGCTGTGGCTGCCTTTTAACTCATTTTCGTGCTTCATTGACCTGGCTGAGTCCTTCAGTTCACTGGTCAGAAGTGGTGAGAACACCTTCCACTGTCCCCAGTTTTAAGGGGAATGCATTCTACTTTTCGTTTGGTTTGTTTTCTTTGCCTTTTAGTATAGTATCAGCTATAACAGCAATTTAGAATTCTGTGAAACGGGCTCAGGAAGCTACTTGATGAGGCCCCCACTGACCAGCCTTGGGGCAGTCTGAGTATGAGTAAGAGAAACAAGTACAGTGATTGGAATTCATTAAATATGTTTAATCTCCGGATTCATTGTGGTCCTAAAATAAACAAGCAACGGCAACAAAATCCACAGACTGCTCACTGCAGGGGGACACCTGTGACCTAAGACATCATTCTCAAAACCTAAAAAACAAAAAACAAAAAACAAAAAAAAAACAAAACAAAAAAAAAAACACACAGAAAGGCGGGGAGAGAATCACACGCGTCCCACCTTCCCTGTTACACAGCTCTCCTGAGTTATCAAATAGAGGAAGATTTTCCTCTACAAAAGCCCTCCAGTCAATAAAAGAGACGGAGGAAGGGAGCAAGAGGCAGTCCCATCATCTGTAATCTCAAGTGCATTAGCAGTGCTGGCCGGGTGCAGAGCTGGTCAGGTGAGCACCCCAGGGCACTCACCAGAGACAGCCTGGCGGTAAGTGTCCCTCAGTGGGAGCACCTTCTACTACTGAACAAACAAAAAAGACCTTGAAGAGAGAACGCTACATCGGGTGGGTACATGTTGGGGAGAAGGGTCGGGGGGGGGGGGGTTGGAGAAATGGGGGATGGGTGGGTACTATTAAAATACATTTTATAGATGTATAAAACTCTCAAAGAATAAATAAAAATACTACTAAAATAAAAGACCTTAAAAGTCAGTCTCTCGACTCAGTTTCCATTTTCTCAGCCTCAGGGGACAGGAATATCCTAAATGATGCCATAGGGGAAACTGTCAATAAAATCCAGACCAGAAGAAACCACTAGAGGACAAACGGCCTGGCTTCTTTAGCCAGGTCTTCAAGAAACAGAGCAGGAGTGAACCGGATCAGGACATACACGTTACAACACGCCGAAACACATCCTTTAATTGAGGTGGTTATCCCTAAGGTGGGCATTGACCAGGCCAGATGGACTGTGTGTGCATGTACACATACATGTGCATACATATATTTGTGTATATATGTGTATGCATATGGATATGTATAGGTATATATGTGTATGTGTATAAGTGTGTGTATATATGTCTATATATAGATGTATGTGCATATTGTGTATACATGTGTCTATATGTATATGTGAGCATATGTGTATATGAATATATATTTGTATATGTGTGTTACATGTATGTAGTATATATGTATATCTATATATAATGTGTGTGGTGTATATATACATTACATATACATAGTATGGAATTTATGAGACAATTTGAATCTCAAACACTGACATTCTAAATAATAATAATTTTGAATTATTATTAACTTGAACTGATTATTGCAGTGCAGAAGTATTTTTAATACTTTTAGAGATACAGATTAAAGTATTTATTGATTAAATTGTGCGACATCCAAGCTGTACTTCACATAATGTCAGGGAGTGGGAGGGCTGGAGGACGTGAAGAGACCAGGATGGCCAAGCACTGACCACAGCTGAAGGGGGGCCCAGGGACAGGGAGCCTGTAGCTAGTTTGTCTACACTTGCAAATGTCTGCAATGTCCACGAGGAAGACGACTGTCGTGAGACCTGGAGTGGACCCTCCTCAGCTCTTTCCTTACACACCTTGAATAAACACCTTGACTTCCTGAGAACCTGATGTGAGCAAGGCACCCAGCATGTAACATACGTGCCCATGACTATTCCCAGTCACAAACTTGGTCCCTTTTCATGGGTCCACCCTCAGCAGCAATGACAGGAAGACAGAGAGAGTGAGGCAGTGATGCATCATGGGGATGTGCCTGGGACACTCTCCGTGTGAGGAGCTATCCCTAAACAATGAGGCCATCACCTTAGGAAGGCAGAAGATGATTGACAGCTACTAACCAGAGGAAGGCTGTGTGCATGAGAGGTTTTGTGCATACGTGTAAGGTGGAGAATTATGGAACCATCAGGAATTGAACCCAACACTAAGCTAAATCTATCAAAACTGTAGTGTGAGGCTGGGGAAACGCTTAGTCAGCAAAGCGTTTGCCTGTAAGTATGAGGACCTGAGATCAGTCCCCAAGCAACCATGTGAAAAACAGGCATGGCAGCATGTGTCTGTAATCCTAGTGCTGGGGGTGGAGGGCAGAAAGAAGGACCCCTAGAACTCACTAGTCAGCCAGTCTAGCCTCATCAGCGAACTCCAGGATCTGTGAGAGGCCCTGCCTCTGCTCATGTGCTCATGTATGTGCACACGCATACAAGCATGCACTGATACCCACTATCTAGACACTCTTTCCACTCTCCACCCTTAGACAGAAATCAATGCACCCCACACTGGTCTGGCTCATGACCCTCTCCTGGAACCCTCATTTTCTCTGTGTTCATTTGCAGAATCTCAAGAAAGAGCCAGTATCATCCATGCAGACAGTGAGACCCGGCTGCAGCTGCTGCTGCTGCTGCTGCTGCTGCACTGGTCCATGAATTACAGGAACCATCCTGCAGCCCGACGCCCTGACTGCAGCACTCTGCATGCCACCGATCAGTTCTTGCTCCACTGTTCCATACGATCTGTCTCTTACACCTTCCCTTCAAGCACAGATGTTCTTGCACACAGGACTGTGAGCCACACCCGATGGCTGCTACATATAGTAAACATCCTCTTCCTCCAGCGAAATCCCAGACAAGTCTTGAGTGGCTCTGTCCTTCCCTTCTTTGCTCTGGGTCCCCTGCTCCTGCCCCAAGTACGTGGGTCTAGTTATAGGAAAATGCAGCATGTGCATTTCCAACCGCCTGCAAGCCGTGACCCATGCGTAAAGCAGATCCCCGTGACAGGGACCAGACTGCAATACTATGCTCAAGGCCGGCGCTAAATCTCCACTCCAGAGGGCAGTTAGAAAATGGAAAGTGCCGCCCTTAATTGAGGCAGACGTACTTTATGTACCTGGGCCTCTCCTGATCTTTTCCCCATGAACAGCCTGATTTACATGCACCATTGGAGGCAGGCAGCCTGGACCAAAATGTCAATGATCACCATGACCCTAAGGAGAGCTGTCCCTGACTAAGCCGTTGTTCCAGAGGCCAGGGAAAGCCTTTACACCGACTTCCCATCTTAATCTCACAGTAACTTCAGGTTGGTGCCAATCTCCTCAGAAACATGGAGCCCACAGAAGGACAGAAATGGTCTCAGAGTCACACAGCCGGTAAGATGAGGGCCAGGGACTCATGGCATCACACTTCTTTGTGGGCCTGGCTACTAAGCCCCAGCTACCTATTAATCTTCTTCCACCAAGGATTTTCTGGTCGGTGTGAAGAGGGGAAGCACTTCCCACAAAGGAAAGGCTGTCTGAGCCTGACTTCAAATTGGTCCTGTGGTGCCTCCCTTTGTCACATGGGGAGAGGGACAGCAGGGTAAAGGACGTCTCCTCTGCTTATCTCCCTTGCACACAGACCCAGGGAGAGCCATGATGGATGGCTAGTGCACGCAGCAAGGTTGATAGAGCACCAGATGGAACCTCAAGAAGCCGTGGAGACAGCCAGATCTCACAGGACACGGGGCTGGTTTATTAACCTGCCACCAGGCATCTTCTCCCCGGCTTGTTTATAGAGTCCTCACCATTTCGGGGGTAGACAACCCAAAGCAAGCAGGCTGGTCACACACATTCAGTGTCATCCCCTGCCTCCAAGTCGTGGTCACTCCAGGATATTTGTAGAATGATGGGAGGAAGGGGACCATGAACACTGGCCCAGGCTGCAATCCACCAGATATGAAAACCAATTGCTTTCTATAATAAATTCTAACTGGAGCCATAGAAATAACAAGGCTGAGGAGAAGGGAACGCCAATTTGCTTGATTTGATTAGCTCCTTCTTGGGCGGGCCAGCCCTGGCTTCTTTTCATTAAAATAAGGGCAAATTGAAAATCGTAAAAGAGGCTTTCTTATCAGAGAACGAAGGAACAACCCGGTAGATTCATAAGCTCCAAAGCCCTCCAAGGAGCCAGGAGACACCAAACAGCTCTGGCTCTTGACGTCCGAGGTAAAGCAGGTCCCAGGAAGCTGCTGCCTCAAACAGCTGCCTCTGGGAAGCACTCTTCATCTTTCTGAATCAAGGAAGAGAAAGCTGAGCACATCACCCGGCAGCTGGTGGTCCACGCTGCCCAGTTTGTCTAATGGCCATGAACGCTTGCGAAGGGACCACGGAAGAGGAGGCCTTCCAGGCATGGATGCCAATGCCCTCTTTAAGGCCTGGGTGGCTTTGTAGGGAGAAGAAGCCAGGGTGGGCAGGCCTTTCAGGACTTCACAGTGGAAGTCCACTCGTGTGTTTCCCAAGGATACCAGGCAGGCTGTTAACCACAGATCTGTTCATCTACTGATGCCAGAGGTCATGGGACAAAGGGGCTATGGAGGTGCCATTTGGGGATAGAAATGACCAGGGTCAGTCCAGAGTGGACCTGTGAGGACTCACTGATACCTCATTCCTGGAACTCTTACAGGCTCCTCTAAAAATCCTATCATGACACCCAGTGATTTATTGGTTAATATTTATTGAGAAGCTATTACACGCCAGGCACCGATGTGGGGTGCTCTGGGTGCCCCCACCTTGTCTCTGCACAGCTGGCAGACTTGGGACGCCTGAGGCCCACCTTGTTCACCTCAGGGACAAAGGTGGGAAGGGATTCCACAGCGACAGTATGAGCTGGCCCACTTGCTGGCTGCTGCCAGTGGGAGAGGCAGGCAGCCTGGGGACTTGTCCCAGGACCCAGCATCTGGGCAGAAGTAAGGTAAAGGTGCCTGGGCAAAGGCTTCCCACTGAGGCAGCGGCAAGTTGGAGGGACCTGAGGAAGGTGCCTGGCCTGGTGGAGGGCAGGCAGGAAGGGCAGGGGCTACAGTGGAAGATAAAGCCAGGGAGCCAGCCAGGCCCAAGGGTGGAGTTAGTCCCAGCTGATGAAAGACCCAAATTAGCCAGGTGGCACGACCACAATCCCCAGGGAGGGAACAGCTAGGGCTCTGGATTTTAATACGGGTGCAACACAGCCCAAAGGCCCCAAATTGACCCAACAGAGGCAGCTTTGGGTAGAGTAGGGGTTATGTCGTCTCCACACCACATCACAGAAGTGGAGGAAGCCACTTCACAGAGGCAGGCGGAAGCCCCTCCCCACCCAGGTGTCACACCACAACAGAGCTCATGCAATGCGGAACCTGTGGCCTGAAGCTTGGGGCTTCCTCCTGTGCTCACTAGCTCACGGCCATTCCCGGGGTACTTTCTCTCTTTGCTGTCTGTTGTAATCCATGCCTAACTCAGGAAGTGTGACTTTCCATTTCTTCCTGGTAGCTGCAGGGATCTGTCACCAACCCCACTACTTAAACTCTGGGAAAATTTCCTTGTGCTTCCCTTTTGGACATTCCTAAATTCTTTTATTAAAAAAAGAGACTTAAGAATGCCAAAAGGGAGCCTCAGTTTCCCCAGTATCAATACTCAGGAAAAGTGATATTTGGGCAGAGACCTCGAAGAGAGGGGATTGGCACCCTCCAGATGATGGCACCTCAAAGGGACCAGGGAAGAGCTTCGGCGGGCCTGGCTTCTGTCCACCCCTGTCATCGACATGGGAAAGAGTTAAGAAGTATAATGGATGCTGGGCTTGGCCTGTCTGAGACAAGTTCTAAGGTAGCCTGGGTGGGCCTCGAAAGGGGAAGGTCAGGCTGGCTCAGGCCAAGGGTGAGCTTGAACCAGAAGGACCAGGTCTGGAGTGACTGTGGTCACAGTCAGACAGGGATTGGCCTGTAGGCCTCCAGTGCACGAGGCTGCCATTCTTCTCTCGAGCTACATACACCCACTGCACAAAGTACATCTGTCTCAGCCATCTGCGGCTGGTTCTTCAGCCTCTCTGCCCTAGCTGACTTGTAAACAGCAAGCACTCCATAAATGCTTGCCAAATAGGAAAATAATCAAGAAAGGAAAGGAAGAGAAAAAACCACTCTGTTTAAAGTATTTGGCCAAACAAAAGGAGGAGGGGCTAAGATGGAAGACAAGAAATATCAGCCGTATCATTTCTGATTCAAACCTTCCATTCCTGCTGCTCAGTGCAGCCTAGACTCAGGTGCCCTGGCCTCACAGGATAACAGGAGCATTATTCAAATGCCACCAGGGTCCCTGCCTCATGTTCTACCCGGACACATCTCATCTGGCCAAGTCGGTGCCTCTTTGGTGGAGCCCCATGCTCCCACGGCCCCTCACCTGTCACATCCCACCACCGATATTTTATTAATAATCCAATGTAAATCTGGGAGAAAATTAATGTGTCATCTCTTCGCAGGAAGGACTAAACATCTCAATGTGAGGGTCTGTTGAAGTTGTCATTTATCATTAGCACGCAATTCAAGGCAAGCTTCCCACACTCTGGTGGGAGCTTTCGAGACAATGAATCTCGGGGAATTAGCCTCTGGTCCAATTATTCCTGCTTCCCCCACCTACCTAAGAGATAAATTCTGTCTCCGTGGGAGGAAAAAAAAATTAAAAAGAGAAAAAGAGAAGGAGGAGGAGGGAGCTTGCTGTTCTCCTTCCTGGTTGAAATCAATTTTTCTCAAGGAGACAAGGCAATATTCATCGTGTGAGAAGGGAATAAGGCGATCCGCTAAAGGCCAATAAATGGAGCCGTTCCGATGAAAACTTCCTCAAATCAAATGTAGGGGAACCTCTTAATGGGCTTTGTTCTTCTTTTCCATAATCCATAACTATTAAGAGAAAGATGGGCAAGGAGAGGGTACTGTAAAGGGACTGCTGTGTAAACATTAGGAGTTTTCTTCTAGAGAGATCAGAGGACCACTGTGAACACGGAGCCCCATTCACCCTAAGCACTAGGTGCCCAGGTAAACCAGGACCATGGAGCCACACCAGCAAGCCTGCCCTAGCCTTCAGGGGCTTTATACTCCAGAAGAACGAGGCCCATACATAAACAGATTCACAGAAGCCGGTGAGCACCACAACAAAGCCAAAACATAGAAATCCTATGCATTGGAGCAGAATTAATTTGTTGGGTAACTTTTTGGTTTGTTTGTTTTTTAGCTTTAATGCAGACCATAAAAATTCATTCTGGCAAAAAAGTCACATTCTGATTGAAAAGTGGTCAGGACAGATGGATGGCAGCTTCTCCTGGCAGCAGAAAGGGGCCTTGAGCACCGGGACCCCAGCTCTGTCCAGGGGACCACACCGTGTGGCACAGCACAGCGCCCACAGCAGCCGAGTGGACCTTGCTTAGCCACGGCAGGTTGTGTTCTAAGTGACCATGGCTGCACCTCCTGGCTGACTGACCTCCTCCAGGCCGGTAGGTGAGGTAACAAAGGAGCTGGGGCTGAGGATCCTTGGGCAGGAAAATGGACTCAGAACTGGAGTCCCTCTGGGCGCTGCTTTTAGGTGGGCTCACCTCCATCTGGGAACAAAGCAAGACTCAGTGCTGAGGAGGCTTCTACATGACACTGGGCCCTGACAAATCCACCCCGGCTGGCTGGCTGTGTGTCCCCACCAAAACAGGCTGCTCCTGGCCCTCAAATCACCTTCACTCTGTATGAGCTCAGAGCAGGCGCCACCTTCACCCGCCGCCTACAAGACAGGTCTGACTGGATCCCTGTTCCACAGAAGAAGACCTGTCCCAGAGACTGGGTACCGAGTGTCTCTAGGTGCGGTGTGGGGCTGTGGTGTGCTGCTAGACTCCCTCAGTCTGGCTGCCCAGCCCGCCTCATCACTTAGGATTCATATCTGGGCCCAAGCCAACACCTCTGCTTCCTTCCATCCTCCTGCCCATTCTGCCTCCAAGACCTGGCTCCTTCCCAGCTCCATACCTCCCCCTTGGGGGAGATACTGCCTTGATCTGCTCATGGGGGGAGCTCCTGTTGGCTTCATTGGGTGGACTTGACTGAACCCCCAAGCTGGGAGCCCCTGGCGGTGTGAGACTGGACCTGCCTCCTCCTTTGTAGTTTCATCCCAAGGGTCCCATGGTCCACTGACTCCCACCAGCAGTGGGCATAGAGTTGAGTCAAGTGGGATGCAGGAAGGGGGTCTCCGAGAAGGAAAGCTACCAACTGCCTGTGACACAGCAGGCCTCAGTGGCCCAAACCCCCGGATTCCAAAGGAGCCATCAATGCTAGCTCCCCTCCAGCTGGCCTGGTTCCCAGAGGCCGTGACTGACACCAGGAATCATCTCGGCTGCCCTTGACCTCTCTCAGACCTTTGGGGCTTGAGCTCCCAAGCAGAAGAGCCCAAGTGGTGACCTTCCATCCACGTGAGACTATGACTCAACCCTCCCGACAGCAGTCCCCTCCTGTCTGTGTGACATCTACCCCCGGTCAGCACTGCCAGGGTTAAGGCAGGATGGGGATGGTCTGTGTCCACGTGGGGCTGACGGGCAGACTTAGGACACGTTCCAGATGGCCAGAGGCAACACGCCAGGGCCTTTCTACAAAGGAAGGCCTGCCTTGGGAGCACTACGGGGAAATGGGTGGCCCAAAATAGGAGCTGATGAGTTGGTAGGGACAGGATACACAGACTAAACAGGGTATAGTGGCTGAGAGATTCCTGGAGCCTAGAACCCCCCCCCCAAAAAAAAAATCAGGGGCCAAAGAAACAGGCCCAGAGCTGGGGACTGCTAGCTCCTCACAAAGATATTCTCTTCCCTTGTCCGCTGACGCCCCCCCATCCTTATTTCTGCCACCCACACTCATGCTCTAAGTGCTCAGTCACTACCTCTTGTTTTCCCAGAAGGTCTGGCAATGGCAGCCTCCAGAGCACGGTTTCATCTACTTTAGGGATAGGAGGAAAGCCAGGCCAGGTAGCACTCTTCCTAGGTGGAGGACCACAGGGCCTTCCTTCCAGGCTCCCAACACCAGCACCAGAACCTTCTGTAGGACTGTGTACCTCAGCACCCTTGGCCCTACTGTTTTGGAGTCACAAACTCCAAACTGGATCCATGAGGTCAAAGAGTCCCTGATGATTCTCCACTCGGACAATTAAAGAGCTGTTTAGACCTTGGGGGACCCAAGCAGGCTCTCAAAACACCCCAAAGAAGTATCTGATGAGACTCATCAAATCCCACCCCTGTTGTAGACTGTGCCAGGGGCTCGGCATGGGGCTGCTTCCTCTCTTGTACCAACCTGCACCCATTTTTTTCAAATATTTATTTTTGTTATTTTTATTCATGTGCATATGTATGTGTGTCTGTGTGAGTGTGTGCCAGCTGTGTGTCGGTGGCCAAAAGAGGGCCTCAGCTCCCTTGGAGATGGCATTGAGTTATGGAGGTTTTGAGCCATCTGACTCTGGATGCTGGGATCCAAACTGGGGTCCTCTGCAAGAGCAGCCAGTGCTCTTAACCTCTGAGCCATCTCTCCAGCCCCAGCTTTTCTGAAGTGAACAGATAGTGTTCTGCTTTAGAAGAAGAGAGAGCAGAGTGCGTGCTGTAATGGAAAAGCTGACTCTTTAAGTAGGGCAAGCTGAGCCCTGGCTTGGTGTTTGGCCTGCTCCCCTTAGGTCTGCCTCCCTTTCCTCAGCCACCACTGGGTACCACAGGGCCCCATCAGGCCCATTGGTTCCTGTGTCAAGCTTTGGGTTCTGCCTCAGGGTCTCACTCTGTCTTCTCTGGTCCCTGAGCACACGGCCCTGTGCCATGACCAGGGGGAAGTCACGGTGTTGAGGGGTTGCTGATGCAGGACAGAGTCAGGGTTTGGGAGCAGAAAGCATCCCTTGCTTGGCACCTGTCCCCCATTTACCATGTTTTCACTGTTCTTGGGCCAGCTTCCTACTCAGCCTGAAACCTTAGGGGCTGCCTTCTTGGTCCCCTCCACCTGTCCCTCCAGAGTGGCCTTCCTTGCACTGGCCACACCCTCACTTTCAATGGTTCTGTGAAGAGGACACCTTTGGGCTAGTGGGCCAAGACTCCCCCATCCGGCCTTAGCTTGCATTCCCACCCTTGCCTTAATGCCCTGAAGTCCTGTCCCCAGCAGAACATGCCCTTAGGTGTCCCTAGGTACACTGTCACATTAGTCCCAGAGCCCAGGAGTGCAGCTGTGGTTTATTCTGTTGTTCGTTCAACCCCGGCCAAAGCCCCAATCCTGTTTGGTTGGTCTCAAGGCCTGTCTCTAATAGTCACTAGCTCTTCCTCACCCCACCGTGGAGTTAAACAGCATTTCCCTGACCCTCCTTTGCCCATTCTGTGGATGACCTGGGTACCTCTCTTCATTGTCTCTGGTACTGTACCAGCCTGCTCAGAAGGTGGGAAACCTTGATTGTGGCTCCATTCCTTCATCTCCAGCTTCTAAATGACCCACAAGAGTGTCATGACTCCAAAAACACCTCCAGACCCCAAAGAAGTGGCAGGTGCTTGTTGGTATATGTCAGGACTGTATGGGTCCTGTCTGACTCTTACAATGACTTGTGGGTGGGTGACGTCATGCTATCATTCCTCTCAAATGGATCCAAGGGGGCAAATCGTTTCCAAAGTTCACACCACTGTCCCAGTGTCCCCCCCCCCCCCCCCCCCCCCCCGCACTGTGCTGGACTGGGAGGGCTGGCCCTAGGCACATGTTTTGAACCACATGATCTTCTCCCAGAAGCTGTGTAAGAGGTGCAGAGCCTCAGAAGCCCATCCTGAATTCAGAGCACCAGTAAAAAACTTCTTCCAGCTTGTGAGAAGGGGCTTTCTAGGTAGCTGAAATGCCCTAGGTATCCCATCCCCTTGTCCATTTCATGTACTGGACACTCGTGGTCCTGCCTTCTAGAGTCCTAGACACCAGACCAGCCCCACTCGCTATCACCCTCGGGATCCGCCTCTGGCTTTTATTAGTTATGGAGAGAACCAAGCTGCAGGTGTTTGGTCCACAGAGATCTCTGCACCTCCCCTCTCCAGAGCTCATAAATCAGGGCCTCATGGTCTAACAGCCATGATGTTCCCCTAATCATGTTACTGCAATATTAATAAGGCTGTTTAATGCAACCGGATCCTTCTAAATTGTCACATAAAAATTTGGTAAATGTCAGACACATCATTTAATAGAAAGCGATGCTTTACTGTCAAGGGATCCCGGTGGCTGAAAGGATGAGCAAAGAGCCCAGTGACGGTGACCTCAGGGCGGTGTCGGGAGCAAAGCACTCCCAGCCTGGGCTCACCTTGGGCCTTTCTTCACTGGCAGTCAGCGGTCATCCTCAGAGTCCATGGTATGCAAGACACAGGGCAAGGGTTGCTGATCAACGCCTGGTATCAGGCTTGGAGGAAATGGGAGTTCTGGTCCTCAAGCAGCAGATGGTCTTGGAGCAAGAGAGAACCACCAGGCTCCCCAGTACCACGCCCTCCTAGCAATGCCCCACGGTACAGTGGACTGTTACTCGCACTTGAGGAAGCAAGACAGCGTGCGGGAATACCATCCCACACGTGAGCAATTTAACACGAACGTGCTGGGTTCACATAACCAAACTGGTTCCACTCCACCTCTTCTGAAAGGGTAGTGGCTGCTGCGCAGGTGTGGAAGTGCAGAGCATCAAGAGATGGACATTGAGCAAAGCCCAACAACAGACAGGAAAACGCCTACAAGTTTCCCCCTGGGATGGGGAGACAGCTAACTCTCGTCTCCATCTCCCCACAACTGGGGTTTCCTACATGCACTGTCATGCTTGGCTTTTTGTGGGTGCTGGGGATCAAACTCAGGTCCCCATGCTTGCACAGCTGGCACCTTAGCCAACGACTCCCCTCACCAAGCCTGTCAGGCTTTTAATGCTATGATCTAATGTCATGTGCAGGGCTGGCCTGAAGCTAAGAAGGGGCCGGAGCATGCCTAAAACCCTGGATTTTCTCAGCAGGAGTTCGGCTGCTCCCCCACCTTGCCTGGGCACCAAAGACCCCAGCAGTTAGACTTTCCCGAGCGCGGACATGCCCCATACATGTAGCAACTGATAAGCTCATTCGTCTCCAAGGCTACGAGGACCGGCTGCTGTTTATCTGACCACATCCCGGGCTGGACTTCCTTTCTTCTCTATATGACCTTATAAAGTTCCTTCTCTGGTCCCTGCTACTCCCAAGCATGCAAATGAAGCACCCTCGATGTTCTTGCCCCAACCAATAACATACCACCACATGGATCCAACTGGCCATTCTTCCTGGGGCACAACTATCCCCTGCCCCCTCCCAATAAACTAGATGTCCTCCAACACAGTCTCCCAGGTGTTCTTTCTCATCATACTCACTGCTGCTCAGGATCCTCCTTAGACCCCACTTCCCCCCACCCCCATCAGGCTAGTGCGCAATAGTCTGACCATCCAGGGACGAAGTGGGACTTGAGCCTGGCAGTCATGCACAAATGCACTGGGCAATGATCACCGCTATCCTGGGTCACAGACTGGACATGCCCAGTTTATAGGAATAACCCTGCTGCTAGTGACAGACAAGTCCCCAGGACACTGATGTGGGAAAAGAGGAGCAAAGGAGGAGTCCTGCAGGAGAACAGGAGAGATGTGACTATAGGTCCGGCCCAGTGTGCTGCCCTGTCCAGCCAGCTCTCTTTGGCTTCTGTGCTTCAACACACTTGCTTCCAACCTCCCTGTCTCAGCCAAGGAGACTCAAGTTCAGGGAGGCTGGGCCGGGTCACAGTGCTTTCTGCCATTCAGGGGCTGTGGTAGTGAGGATGTGCCTTCCTGAGAACTCCTGAGTCTCAGAACAGCAGCCACGGAGAACGGCAGGAAAGTGGTACTGCAGTGTGGGTGGGCAGGATGCCACTGGTCCATCCAGGAGACACAGAGAGGCTGTCCATACAGGGCCCTGGCAAAGGGCTGGGTGAAGACACCTGCTAAACACTCCCATAATGAGAGGGTGTACCAATCCTCCAGCCTTGCCCTTGACAGCCAACTGACCCCAAGAGAGAGGCCCTGCCCCTCTGTGCTGCCAGAGTGCAGGCACAGAAGACTCTGGGATCTGGTACAGTTCTCCAAAATGATGATGGTGTTTAAAAATAAAGCCAGTATGCAGCAGATTTCCTGTAAAAATCCTTAATTTTAGGAAGTGAAAATAGTTTTAGAAATCTGTTTCTATCTTGGATTTCAGTCTGTGTGTGAAGACAACCCACTCTGATTGGGCCAGCTCTGGCTTTTGCCTCCTCCTTTTGGGTAGAAGCTAAGCCACCCCACAATGGCGCTGGCTGGGACTGGACAGGGCTCACACATCCTAGCTAGCTAGTCGAGGCTTGCCAGGTCCCTTGACTGCTGGTTTGCGGCCTGACCTTGAACAGCCATTCTGTTTCCAGCTAAGCTTACATCCAGCCTCCCCTGTAGCAAAACCAGGTCAAGACCAGAGTCTCCCACCACGGGCACCAGCCTCCTCTTTCCAGCGAGGTGAGAGGCTCCTCCTGCAGAGGTGCAGTGGTGCACATGCAGCCATGCACCTGTCACGATGGTTTGTGGGAGTGACTGCCGTTTTAACTGCTCTGTGATCATCATCACCAGCCCAGAAACTCTCTGACCCTGGGGGCTGACCAAGTCACTAGACGACCTTCCACCCAACTCTTTAACAGGGCACAGAAGATGGGACGGCGCCTCCATTAAATCTCCTACAGATGCGAGCAAAAAACTGCGATCTAATAAAGTTAAATGCAGCTAATAAAATAAAATTTGAGATTAAAAGGAAGCTGTCTTGCATATTCATGAGCCACATGAATGTCGAGACGATTGCTTCTAATCTCCTTATTCTTGGGGAGTTACTGCACACTGGGACCGGTTCTTAGCAAACCCCCACAGAGACCTGAACACCCAGGAACCCACAGATGGAGTGCTCACCACTGTCACTTTTCATTACCATTTATTTTGCATATTTTCTTTCTGAAACCCCAGCAACCTCCTGTGACTTGTGGGACAGTGACTGCTGATGAGCCATAATCCTTGGCTGATACCCTAGAAGCCCAATTTATAAGCCACAAATTACTTATATCTGGTCACAAAGGTAAGAGTTACTTCCTCCATGAAGTCTTCCTGACCCCATGATGACCTGGGTATGCATTTCCCAAGCAGCCTATGCTCTCCCTGCCTAGCATCAACTCCTAAAGCACAAAGACTCACACACATAGGTATAGGCACATGTGCACACACGTGTGTGAATGTTCTCTCTCTCTCTCTCTCTCTCTCTCTCTCTCTCTCTCTCTCTCTCTCTCTCTCTCACACACACACACACACACACACACACACACACACTCTCGAATGCATGAATGGCCACAGGCACACGCACACATACACACACCTGTTGTAATCTCCTTCCTCTCCTGGACTGTAAGCCTAGTGACGTCAGAGACTGGCTCTGCTTTGTCAGGACAGCCTGGCACAGACGTGAAGGAAACACCGAAGTCACTGGATGGCGAAGGGGAGGCTGCAGAGCCCCAAGCTGTGGCTCATGGGTGTCCGCAGGAGCGGCTTGCAGAGACAGGGGTAAAGGAGGTGGCCTCGCCAGCAAGGGCAGGAGACTCCGAGGACAGGAGTTGGAGATGTCACAGTCGAGTGCTGCATCGGTGCTGAGTGTGGCACGGCATTGTGCTGGACCTTCTCGGCGGTGGCTCCAAGGCAAGGCAGGTGACAGAGCAGGCAGAGCAGAAGCCGGGCTTGGTAGGCTTGGTGGGTACACAGAGCCAATACATGGGAAACCAGGACTGCAGACCCACCAGCCTGCTTACAAGCTCCTCCAGAAGGCAAGGAAATCAACACATGAATGGGCCACCACTGATGGCAAAGAGGTGTGTGCTGTGCAAGGTGCCATAGGGGCCCCTCAGAGCACAGGGAAAGCTCTTCTGGGAGGGCCAGCATTTACAACCACCTTTAGCCCAAAGGATGCAAGTTCACCCCCACCCAGACCCAGATACTATTTCAAAGGGGTGGGGGTATGAAGCAGGGTATGCAGCGAGGACGGTGTCCTACAAAGTACCTTATCCCGTAGTTCACCGGCCAAAGGAGACAGAGAAGGAGGGGGAGAGAGAAAGATGGTGAGATGTGAGAGGGATTAGGTGTTCCACACACAATCAAGCCTCTGCCTCTCCTGGCAAGCACATTCAAACATAAAGTTCAGATCCTCACAGCCAGAGGGTCCAAGGAGCTGGGCCAGGCCATGAATCATCACTCCAATGGGGACAGAAAGCATCAGCCTTTCAGGTCCCACGGCCTGTCTGACACAACACGCCAGGGATTTTCCCGACAGTATCATCCGTTTGGCTGATGGCCCTGAAGTATTTCATTTAGCTGGAAATCACGCCTGGTCCATTTCCCACAGCTAGCTGACATTATGAGAAAACCGTGTGACATGTCTGCAGTAGAGCGGCTCAATAACCCATCACCCGTCGTCAGGGTCCCACCACCCTCCCAGGGGAGCACAGGGCTCAGATGACTTCTAGAGCAGAATTGCTGCTTCCTGCTAGGATGGGATCATAGCAAGCCTCTGTGTGTGTGTGTGTGTGTGTGTGTGTGTGTGTGTGTGTGTGTGTGTGTGTGTGCCTGCATGTGTGCATGCATATGTGCATGTGCCCACGTGTATATGCATTTATGCATGTGTGTGTATACTCACATGTGTATGCTAGTGAGCCAGCCAGCGTGTGTGTGTGTGTGTGTGTGTGTGTGTCTGCATGTGTGCATGCATATGTGCATGTGCCCATGTGTGTATGCATTCATGCATGTGTGTGCACCCACATGTGTATGCTAGTGAGCCAGCGTGTGTGTGTGTGTGTGTGTGTGTGTGTGTGTGTGTATGTGTGTGTGTGTACCCATGCATTCATGCTTTGGAAAACGGTTTATCACGTGGCACCAGTCTCCCTGACCATCTTGTCAGACTCCCCGACTCCCTTACTGGATTTAATCCCCTTACTAGACTGGCAATCATTATCTGCAAACCATTCCTGGGAACCACAATGCAAGATTCATGGCCCCGACTGATTCCACAGCCAGTGAGCAGCAAAACTGAGGGATCCTAACCTTGACCTGTGAATTCGGAGGCCACGCCCTCCACTGTGCTCCATGTCCCCATTCCCAGGAACCTGGGGCAGGGCTTTAGGCGTCCCTCTGCCTGGGAAGGCGTTAGGAAGGGCTCACACCTCACAACCCAGTGCCTACAGGCCTGTGAGCCTGAGCCAAGCAGACTTGGTTCTGGAGGAACACCCTTCCCGAGACCAAAGGGATCTGTTGCTCTCCGAGTGGATCTCTGACTTGAGGGTCACCATCCTGTGTGACACAAGCTGGGGGACAGAACATTCATCGAGTATGCAAATGAGCGAACGAATGAACAAGTAAATAAATGTCACGGCCGATGGACACTGTCACCTAAGGCTCCAGGGGAGAGTGGCGGTGTCTCCCCCGTCACAGGGCATTTCCCATCACTGCAGCTTCTCTTACAGAATTCAATCCTTCCCGAGTTGCCTCTAACGTTCTGCATGATGGCTTCTGAGAAAACCATGCCATCAATTTGTGCTGGAGCCATGCAGGCGTCCAGCACTTCCTGCCTCTGGCCTTGCTGCCTGGCAGGCTCCATGGGGAATTCCCCACCAGGTCACACTCTGATGCTAAGTGACCACAAGGCCAGATGAAAGGGAGGCAGCTGAGCCAGTGACTGAGGGATGGGAGAGGCCTGAAGGGTGGAAAACAAGAGGTGGCTTTAATGACTACAGGGTCTCTCCTCAGATGCCACCCCACATGTCCTCCTGCTCTTGGACACTTCCTGGGGGGTTGGAGGAAATTAAAAATCTAAGTTGGGCCATGTCATTTAACCTGAGAAGACTAGAAATTGTGACTGGCTCCTGGCATGTAAGTTCTTTTTAAAAAGATTTATTTTTCTTTTATGTGTATGAATTTTTGCCTGCATGTATGTCTGTGCATCACATGTGTACAGTACCCGCGGAAGCCAGATGAGGGCATGAGACCCTCTGAAACTGGAGCTACAGATGGCTGTGAGCCACCATGTGGGTACTGGGAACCAGACCTGGGTTCTCTGCAGAAGCAGCCATTCCTCCAGCCCTGTGGGCATGGGCATGTGAGTTATGGAAGCACTCCAGTAGAGTAACAGCTATTGTAGATATGCTGAGCTAGAGGCACAAAAAGGAATTCCTTTCTCCCTGCCCTGCTCAGCCTTGGATTAGCACACATTCTAAAAAGGCAGCCAGACCCAATCATGTCCTTCTAGAGTGACTAGTGAGGCTCCTGGCCCTCTGGAAGGATGAGGGCCACAGGACTGAGGTGACCCCCATGCAGCTATTTGAATTGCAACATTTCCTTGCAGAGAGAGAGGAGAGAGGCTCAGAAGCCTCAGGAAGCTCAGAAGCCTCAGGAAACTCAGAAGCCTCAGGAAGCGCATAAAACCTATAAGATTCAGGAGGCATCAGCTATTGCTGTAGGAGAGAGACTCTTCAGAGGAGCTGCCTACAGTTTGGGCAGAGAGCTCAAGAAGTTTCGTGAGTCATCAGCCACGCTCGGGTGGGCTTTTTAGTAACACAGCTGCCTGTGTAAGTTGCTCCTGTAAGTTGCCCAAATAAACCCATGGGTTCAACAAGCTCCACTTGAGTAGAATCGTTTCTTTGTTCTGTTGTCAGTGCCCTATCTGGGGTGATATTTCACATCTTCCCAGGGTAAGTCATACAGCATAGTTGGCACCCAAACAGATACCATCAGAACCAAAGATCATATGGGAAGAACAGTGACATGGTCCCTGGTATAAGTCCCTATGAGATATACAACTGAGGCTGGTCTGTCTGAGAACAGAGCACCCACAGGGGCAATCCTGATGTGGATACCTGTTCCCATTTGGGACAAAAAGGTGTGATCACTCAGTGTAGTGGCAGGTGCATGCTCTGTTGTGGGTGATAAGACATGCTACCAATACTGAGAAGTCTGAGGATGTGATGTAAGCACTGGCTTGTCATTTCCTACAGAGAGAAAAGAGTTTAAGTGGCATCTATGTTAAAAATCCCTTCCTGGAATTGCAGCCCACAGGAAAAATAGGACCGAGATGGGGGAAGAGTGTGAGGCAGCCATGGTATGAGCTGTCCCTCAGGCCTGACCTTTAACACAGGAAAGAAAAGTTTGTGGTTCAGCATGTGTGAGAGTTTCCCAGTCAGCAGGGAAAGTGTGACATTCAGCACTGTTCTCCATCTAAGCTATGTGAATAGGGGAAGGCATTTTAAAGGGAAATGAGAGGGCTGGAGAGAAGCTTCAGCCTTTAAAGACTCGCAACCAAAAAGAAATGAGAACTTCTCACAGACTGGCTGGTGAGTCTGTGGGACAGGGTGCCTCACTCTGAGTGCTGTGGGAGTGGAAAGCTGAGTGCTGTATTCATTACTCCTTCAGACAAAAGCTGGAGACTCCGAGACAATACAAAGGAACTCAGTCCTTGGACAGGCTCATAGGAGCCATTAGATACACTCAGGTATCACCAGTTGAGGTTCCCATGACTACTATCCAGGACCAGATGACAGAGGAAGGGCAGGTATTTCTGAGGGCACCGAGGGTTCAGAAGACAGTGTTCTGGATGGGGCTGCGATCGCAGGAAAATTAACTAGAAGTTACTCGCAGGGAAGAGATGGAGGAAAGACTGGAAGAGCCTGAGCTTAGGAAGGAGCAGAGCAAGCAACGCCATCCGGACAGGTCAAGACCTTGCACCCAGGAACTCACAAGACTGCACAAGACCAAGCCAACCGACAGTAGAGCAAGGATGGGAAGGGCAGGGGAGCCTCCGTCCCTAGCTCCGAGTGCTGATGGCTGCTGGGGCAGGAAGAGTCGGTTTTCTTTAGAGGCGTGGCCCTTGGTAGGTTGGCCACACGCCCATGGACACCTGTGTGCATATGGGAGCACTAGTTAGACACAGTGGGCTGCTGTGGGATGTTCTGTATGTCAAATTGCTCTGATTGGTCAATAAATAAAACACTGATTAGCCAGTGGCTAGGCAGGAAGTATAGGCGGGACTAACAGAGAGGAGAAATAAAAGAACAGGAAGGCAGAAGGAGTCACTGCCAGCCGCCACCATGACAAGCAGCATGTGAAGATGCCGATAAGCCACAAGCCATGTGGCAAGGTATAGATTTATGGAAATGGATTAATTTAAGCTATAAGAACAGTTAGCAAGAAGCCTGCCACGGCCATACAGTTCGTAAGCAATATAAGTCTCTGTGTTTACTTGGTTGGGTCTGAGCAGCTGTGAGCCTTGTGGGTGAGAGAGATTTGTCCTGACTGTGGGCCAGGCAGAAAAACTCTAGCTACAAAGGGCTGTTTTTTATTTAAAGAAATGGGGTAAGAACATGAATGGGGAACATCCTGGAGGAGTTTAGAGGGAGGGGTGAATATAATTGAAATGTATTGTACATGTGTATGAAATGCTAGAAGGGTAACTAAAGGCACTATATTAAAGAGAAGAAGTTAATTCATCAGGGGCCTTGTGACGGACCTGAGCTTTGGTGGCTTTTCTGGGCCCATGGTAGATCTTTATGAGATGGACAAGTCTCAGATGCACCAGCACGTAATCAAATACCAAGGCAACCAAGGGAGGAAGGAAGATGGCAAGCCAGGCAAAGGAGTCATCCGGGCCACTCAAAGATTTGTGCCAAGTCCAAGCTCCCAGGGAAAAAAAACTGATGATGAGTCAAATGTGCTGCTGGGCCCCTGGAAGCTGCTAAACCCCACGTGACCGAAGGGCTGACAGGGCTACCGAGGTGGAGAGCTGTTTCCTTGGGTATACTGTACACATTTCTGTAACGACTGTTCGCTCAGCTCAGGACGCTGTCAGAGCCAATTATGGACAACAGAGAGGCAACAGCTATGGCCAGTGTGTCTGCCAGAGACTGTCAGAAATGGGGAGCTGGCTTGAGTGACGGCACAGCAGGCAAGAGTGTGGCCCCACTCTCCCTTAGCCCCAAGCCAGGCCGAGAAAGGTGACTCCCTCAGGAGTAGATGTGCAGTGATCCCACAGCAGTGATCTCCTGCGTGACATGCTGTCAACATGTCAGGCAAGATGTGTCTGCTGGTGCAATAGTGGTATGACCACTGTAGGTGAAACCAACTGTTTTCTGACTGAATTTAAGGTTCACTCCATGGTGGAAACTAACATATAGTGCTTTAAATCAAGGCTACAGAGATCACAGGCCCTAGTAAGGCCACGGTTGCTCTTTTTAGTAAAGGGATGTGATGTGGAATTGCCTTCCACACCTGTGTGCTCACACCTAGAGACTGCTGCTGCTGTCAGCCTCAGTTGTGGAGGGAAACTTATTTTCTTCAGTGGTCAGTGGTTACTGTTGAGACTCATAACTACTTGCTGAGAATGAGTGACTGCTGCTGTGACATGGAGGCCCAATTCTCAGCCATTGGTAGAAGAAATAATCAGGTATCAACGGCTTCCCCTCCAAGGCTGAGGGAGCACTACAGAAGAAAAGGGGGGATGTACAAGGCAGAAAATGTGGAGTGTTGTGGAGCTATGTCCTCTTAATTCAAACATTTCCTCTCAGGAGGATGGAGATGCACAAGACTCGGAATCTTAAGAAACTTACCAGGCTAGGAAAGCTAGTCACACTTACACAAGACTAAGCCCTTGTCTGAGGAGAGCACCTCATTGGTGGAGCAGCCAGCTAGTTGTGCAGTGAGCTCTGAGAATGCAGCTTTTGTGAGTTGTCACTTGTCTGAGATGCTTGTGGTGATGCTGCTGCCCAAGTCAGACACGTTCAGATAAGTTACCCTCATGCCTATCCCCTTAAGTGACCCCAATAAGCTCATTGGTTCAACAAGACAGACTTGGCTGAATTTCTTTGGTCTGTTGGTGACCTTGGGGTGATTAGACATCTGTCTGTCTATTCATGTGTTCCTAGGAAGTCACACAATTTTGCTTTTCATGGACTTACAGAGAACAACAGAGGATGGGTGTTACTACAAAGATAGAAAGTAACAAAATTCTCAGTGGCCTCCAAGAAGGAAGGAGCTGTGTTCAGTAATCAGGATGCTCCTGTCAATGGGACATCAGCCAGAAGGCAGGTGGCTGGGCCGGGATCTAAGAACCCAAGGAAGAAAACCAGCAGGATTAGAATCACCCAGCATGCCCAGCTTCTCCTCTTGTCCCTTTAGAGCTGAAGCATAAGGCACTTTACAGGTTGTCTTGTCCTTTGAAGGACCTGGAGTTTCTACCATGGCAACTCAAACCAAAGGTACCCAAGTCACCCACTCCATACATTTCTTAATCCCCATCTGAGTGTCAGGTGGGCCATCCCCCACCCTCCAGCTATGAGCAGATGAGTCTTTCTTAGGCTTGGACTCTGGGTGATGTCTCATAACTGCTCTTGAAATATGGCAGGACAGGGTCTGAAGGAACTCAGGCTACCACAACAAAGGATCACAGGTCAAAGGCACATGTTCCCAGGTCTGGAGGATAGAAGTCAGAGATCAAGGGACTGGTAGATCCCCCCTCCTGATCTTCCTTCTTATCCTCATCCCCTTCCTTTTCTAAATTTATATACACGCATATATACATGCCTGTGTGTGGGCACATGAATGCAGTGCCAGTGGAGTCCAGAAGAAGGTGTCAGGTTCCCTCGAATTGGAGGTACAGGTGGTTGTGAGCTGCCCAGTGAATGTCGGGAACTGAACTCGGATCTTCTGCAAGTGCAGCAATTGCTGTTAAACCCTGAGCCATCTCTCCAGCCCCTGAGAGATTTTTCTTGATGAGGCCTCTTTCTGGTCTGCAGATGGCCACCTCACTTCACTGTGTCCTCACAAGGCAGAAGGAAGAGTGGGGCAGCCATGCATTCCAATCCCTTCCTCTTCTCATCAGGACACTAATCCCATTGTCCCTGGGGCCCTGCCTTATAACCTCACTTAACTGATTACCTCCCACTGCCATCGCACAGAACCAGGGCCACTCAAACAGTCAGACCATTACATCACTGAGTCTCCTTCATGAAGACCCACAGAGACTCACACACATAGACACATACAGTCTCACACACAGAATCACAGGCTCACAAACATACAGACTCACACATATACGCAGCCCACTAAAGTCACATCATGTCACACAACTGAACCACAATGTTCTCTTTCCAACATGCTACAATGCCAATGACCTCCTTGAATGATCCTACAAATGCAGTCACTGGAAATGCCACATCGTTTGGCTGAGTAGCCGTAAGAAAGGGCAGGGAATAGAGCAGTACCATGGTGTCAAGGAGGTCGCAGGGGAGACACTCAACCTGCATGAGAGAGCATCCCTTTCAAGCATGCCCTTAAGACTTGTCTGTGTTCAATTAGTACAAAAGGCCTTGTTAATAACAGGCCTGCATCACTGCTGGATTTGAAATTGATGTCGCTGTAGGAAGTTTCTCAAAAGGCTGTAAGATGCTATTCAATAGTCAAGATAATGATGGCCACAAAATCCCTCATCTTCTAACAGACCACACATCCTCCAGAACCACACAGACCAATGAGAACAGACCAAACCACACTAAGCTCACACCATTAGTGTGCTTGGGAAACAGAGACATTGTAATACCAAGTTACCTATAGGAAAATATGTAGCAGTTTGCAATAAAGGTTTTTCTTTATTTTTTCTCTGAAAATGTATTTTATTTCCAAGTGTGTGTGTGTGTGTGTGTGTGTGTGTGTGTGTGTGTGTGAACATGAGTGCAGTGCCTATGGGGACCAGTAGGGGGCATCTTGGGAACAAGAGCAGAACAGCAGCAGCTGCTGCTGAAGACACCCTGATGAAGAAGGAGCAGAAAAGAATTGTAGGGGGTGACCACAGCATTCTGCACCCTGATGGGGTTTCAGTTACACAAGAGCATGCACTGATCTAAACCTATCAAGTTTACTCAATATCTGCACTCTCACCATATTTAGAGTCTGCCTAACGAAAGAACCATCAGCAACACTTGAACTCCAGATAAAAGTACAACAGGCAAACTGTTTAATGATGAAAGATGAGTTTGACTCACTTTGAGATGAAATTTTTTTAAAAAATGGATAGATTAATAGCCCTGTAACAAAGCAAGTAAGACCTCTTCACATTCTGCATGTTTACAGATTTTTATAATATAATGTTGTGGAGGGTGCTGGAGACACAGCTCAGCAGTCAAGGACACTGGCTGTTCTTGGAGGGAAATGAGTTCCCAGCACTCGTGTTGAGCAGCTAACAAATGCCTGTAACTCCAGCTCCAGGGAATCTAGCGCCCTCTTCTGGACCCCATGGGCACTGTACTCTATGTGCACACACACACACACACACACACACACACACACACACACACACACACAGAGAGAGAGAGAGAGAGAGAGAGAGAGAGAGAGAGAGAGAGAGAGAGGTATACACATACACACAGGCATATAAGTAAAAAGATATTTTTAAAAATCAAGTAAAAATGTTGCAGAAAATATTGGAGATTTATCAAAAGGGTGAAGCAGCCAAAATTGACTGAGATAGGAATCCAGGAGTCCAGATGGACATAAATAAACAAGTGGATAAATAAATAATGCAAGGCAGCACAAGCCCTTCAATATGGCAGGGCACACTAAACAACAAGCAAATTTAGCAAAATCACCATCTGGCAGACATTAGAATAATTGATTCAATAAGAATCATCAATGGAAGCTAAGATAAGTGGGCAAAAGTTTAATGAAAAATAAGGTGTTTATATAGCCCCGAACTGTGAATTAATTGCAAAGGGGAAAACAATTGAGTTTATACTGAAGAAATGAGCAGACGCCATCTTTACAAGGTTGCATTATATTGGCACCTTTGAACCCAATACACATAGAACGACCCTGAGTGACTTGTGTGGGTTCTACTAAAGAGGCACGTCCTGAATGTTGGCATACGGAAGCCCCTGGTGACCCACAGCAAAGTGGGTACTACAGAGTGAAGCTGAGCTTGAGTCTGGCGCCTTAGACCACTCGGCCAAAGCCTTTAAAATGCTGGGCTGTGGCTTAAGAGATGACTCGGTGGGTGAGAGCATTGGCCGCTCTTCCACAGGACCCGGGTTCGGTTCCCAGAGCCCACACTTTGGTTCCCGACTGCCTGTAACTGCAATCCCGGGGGAGTTGATGCCTTCTGTGACCTCTACAGGCACTGGCCACATGTGGTGCCCAAGCACACATGCTGTCGAAGTAAATGAATAGTTTGAAAAGTGCCAGTGTCACTGGCGACACAGGACCTTTTCCAGATGAATAGGTATTTCACAGAGACCCTGGCTGGGTCCTGGAACAGGTGCTAAGCATTAGTAAATACTGTCCTTATTGCATTTTGCTGTAAAGGACACAGGAGTGAAGCTTATGGGTTGGTTAACTATGTTGCCTCAGGCTTATTTTTCTGATTTTTGACCACTGCAGTGGGTTGCGCTTGAGACTTATAATTCTTAGGATGTACACACTGAAATCTTTTGGATTACTGAGTGTCATGTCTGAACCTTTCTTTCCAAATGTTCAGGTGCATTCACACACACACACACACACACACACACACACACACACACACACACAAAGGTGGAAACATGGTTTAGGGACCAGCTCTACATGTAGTGAGCTTGCCATGTGAGTTCAAGGATCTGAGTTTGATATCTAGATTTCATGCAAAAAAGGAAATCCAGGCATGGTGGTGAATGCTGGTAATCACAGTCCTGGAGAGGTGGACAGGTGGATCCCTATGGCTTGCTAGCCAGCCAAGTACAATTAATGAACTCAATGTGTGAGAGACACTGTCTCAAAAATCAGCTCCTGAGGATGACACTGTCATATATGGACACACTGAGATATGCAACTTCATACACACACATGCACCTGCACATACACAAATACACACATGCACTTGCACACAAACACACACTCACACACACACTACCTGTGTACATACCTCCATGCACACACACATACCTCCATGTACATAAACACACACACACACACACACGCCTGTGTACATGAAATACACCCATAGCATCTGCACACATACAAATATGCACACACACACACACACACACACACACTCACACACACATGTACTCACACAGGTGGGGATCTGGGTGAAGTGCATAAAAGAATTGCTTGTTTTGTTTCTAGAGCTTATCTGAAAATTTTAAATTACATAAAATTAAAGTACCTAAAAGATCAAAAGGCCAGACTGTCAGAATTCTCTGATTTTGACCAATCTTTCCTGGTTCAAAACAGAGAGGTGCCTCTGACTCAGAAACCCCTGAGGACTGAGGAACTCCTGGGACCATGTGACCATCCCAAGGAGAGTAACAATTGCAGCGTGAGTTGGTGTGCTGAGCAGCAGATAGAGGGCACTCTTGGGCTGATGCCTGCGGTTTCCCTTCCCTTCACTCCAGCCAGTTCTAACAGATTGTCACTGACAGAGGACCAGCTTCTCTCAGAGTGCGCCAAGGAACAGACCTGACAGCCGCCTCCCCCATCTCGCTCTGGAACCACCATCAAAGATGCAATTAATAAGCCAAGGGCGAGACTCCTCTTTCTCACACAGCCTCAGATATGAATCAACCCCAAAGTGTTAATAGATCACCCGCTATCTCTATGACCAAATACAATTTGCATTTGAGATGACATCTGCAATATTTTAAAAGCTCAAGTCTAAAACAACAAACTTGGCAGCTTTTCTGAGTAGCAATTAACACAGTGACTAATCCCATCAAGGAGACAGTAATTGGCGTGGAGATCCCCCCTCACACCAGCAGCAGGTTGAGAAACTTAATCCTAACCTCCTTTTAACAGTGTAGACTCCGGAGCCTCTCTGCTCATCAAGGAAACAAACGCAATTATTAAGGACAAGGGTAATTACCCTCCGGCTCCAACAACAACAACAAAGGCGTGAGTAAGAGCAGGCGTGTGGGAGGGTGGGCTTGGATCACAGGGAACGCTCTTTATGCTACAGCCAGACCAGGTAGGCTATGGTACCTCTGCCTCCGACCCCGCTCAGGACAGACGGACAGCACCAGCCCTGGTGCAGCTTCCTCTGCAAAGACCCCAAGTGCTGATCCACTCAGGGAAGAGAGTAGAGCATGATGTGTGGGGCGCGGGCTGCAGCCTGCAGAAGGGCTGGACAGTGTGACTAGAGCTCTGCTGGCTCATCCCAGCATACTTAATCCAGTTACTTACTCCAAGCAGATACTCTTCCCCGATCTGCTGGCATCCCTCCTCTCCTTCCAGCCCTTGGGGAACACAGAGCCCCGTGAGTTTTTGCCCTGAACCACAACAGCACACATAGAGGGCCGGACACCAACTGATTCCTGCAGGTTGGCACCCTCCACGGAACCACGTGTTCTGGGTTATTAGATTAACATCATGACCAAACCTTGGGGAGGATGGGGTTTATTCATCTTTCAATGTACAGTCCAAAGCTGAGGGAAGTCAGGGCAGGAACCTGGCTGGAGTCAGGACTGATGCAAAGCCCATGGAGCAATGCTGATGACTGGCTTGCTTTCCATGACATGCTCAGCCTGCTTTCTCATACACCCAAGAATCACAGGGGCGGCGACACTCACCATGGGATGGGTCTTCCCTCATCAATCACTAATTAATCTGACAGAGGCATTCGCTCAGTTGAAGGTCCCTCTTCCTAGGTGACTCTAGCATGTGTCCAGCTGGCAAAAACCAACCAGGACTCACAGAGTTCTTGAGGCTCTTGCTTGATGAAGCCTGTGTCTTTTGGTACATGAGGAGACAGACAGGAGAATTCTAGCAACAACTTCCCAAGCTCTTGGAAGCTCAACATCACCCGGTACTACAGGGGTAAAGGGAGAGAGGCTCTCACTGTGCCCATTCAGCTGACCATAACTCTAGAACTTCTAGTGAGGTTTGGGATGTATCTTTGTTGACGATGAATGAATGGATGATGGCGAAATGAATGTGCACATGGATAAACACAAAAACAAACCAACTGTGGTCAGCCTGGACTAGCGTCCTTGTTAGAAAAACAAGTGGAGCTAGCAAAACAGAGGCAACGTGGATGTCAGCAGGACCTGTAAGAGCACCCACCGTCATGTGCTGTTGGCCACAGCAGGACCAGGCACAAGAGAAGGGGACTCCATTTCTGAATGCATATGCTACCCTGTGTACAATAGATGAGGTAGCACTTGATTGAGCATGGAAACATCTCACTCACAGGTTGGTACCACCTTGGTACCAACCCTTAGTAACACCCTAGTTTTCGGCTAGTAGCAGAAGGTGGGAACTGCTAGCTGAGGGGATGCCTGGGCCTGGGAAGATAGGCAGGTGGCTTTGAGAAGTCCTTCAGCATAGAGTGGGAAGGGCTCAGATCTCATGAAGATGGGGAGCGCTATAAGCAGATCTCAAATCCTCAAGGAGAATCAGAGAGAGAAGGGAGAAAGAAAGAGAGGGGAGGGGAGGGGAGGGGAGGGGAGGGGAGGGGAGGGGAGGGGAGGATACAAACCAGGAATTTGGTCAGGGGAGGGAATGAGGGAGGACATCCAGAGCAAGGTGTTGTAGACACCTTGCCCCTGGCTTCATCACACTTAGGAATAGGGTTGATTGTCCAACCCATTCACTAGAGGTGGACCTCATCACTAAGGTGGCCACTAAGCTGTTGGTGGTGGTGCAGGATGAAAGTAGGCGGGGCTTTCAGACAGTGCATGCATTTGTGTTGGTATGAAGCCCACCTGTTGAAGAGAAGCAGGAACGCTGAGCCGTGGTGCTTCCTCGAGTCTGGAATAGCTGGGATGGGAGAGTGGTGTGCCAATCTCCTCTTCTGTTTTTACATGAGCATGGAAACTCATCGCTGTTGGCACCAGCCACATGGCACCTCAGACATTTTCTGGGCAGCCCTGGTGTCATCCAGAGTCATCTTCTATGGCAAACATGTCTTCTCTCCAATTAGAAGGAAAGCCCCTTCCTGGTGGGAACTGGGAATTACCCATCACTAACGTCTATACAGAGTCCAGCAAGGTACCAGGTGCAGTCACAATGCAGTGACTGCTAGTGTGGACACTTACACTGCAGCTACCAATCAGAACACATCAGCCCAGAACTCCCTCCTCGAGTCCCGTCCTGAGGCTGACATGACACACAGGTGCCCTCAGTGCTCAGGTTTTGTAGAAGCGCCTGTCAGAGTCATGGAAAAGGAGCCAGTTACATCTGAGCCCCAGGGGCAGCCAAAGAATCAGTGGGCTACAGAAGGCACAACCCCCGGAAACCACATCCACAGAGGGAGGGGCTATTTGGGCTGGAATTAATAACTCAAGAACTCAAGAAGAGTCTTAAAAAAGCATGCTTCTCCACCATCTGCTACTCTGGAAATTGACAGAATTTGAAGACTGATAGAAGTTGATATTGGTTTAAAAAAGGAAAAACCCTGGGAAACCCCACATTCAGAGATCAAACAAGAACAGTGTCGTAAGTGGGGACATAAAAACTGACTTTCAGAAGTCAACAATATGCAGAAATCCCACTTACAGTTCCAACAAAGATAAAATATGCAGGAGTAAACTTACTGGGTATGTGTGAAACTTCTAAGAAGAAAATGTGCAAACTAACACAAAGCATGAACGTGCTCTTGAAGACATGGGTAGGTAAGAGCTGTTCTTGGATGAGTGACTCAATGTCCTAAGGAGACCACTTGTCCTTGAACTGATTTACAAATTGAATTCCATCCATGGAGCTACACAAATCAATACTAAAAGTTCATGCAGGAAAATAAACTTTAAGAATATCTTGAAAAACAGTGAGAAGTATAAGTGTCACTCTGGTGTCTCAGAAGCACAGCTCCTCTCAGACACTGCCACAAGGCAGCCATAATTAAAGCAGCAACTCCCCTGCCTGAGATGTGGAGCAGAAAACTAAGGGTGGGTGCTCACCCAACTGCAGTTGGAAGGTCAGTGTAGACCAAGTGCAGCTCTCAGGCCACTGCTAGGACCATGATTGGCACAAGACACCCCAAGACCAAGTTCTCAGCACAGAGGAGATTTATTTGCTTCCGAGGGACAAAGGCAGGGAATAGAGACGAAGACAGGGGGTGGAGGATGACGGAGAAGGTGAATAAACAAGGGAGAAGGGATGTTTGCCCCAGAGGGACAGAGGACTGCCTCTGGACAGAGAGGAGACAGGCGTGACCCGTAGGCAAATGAGTTTATAAAGGGAAACCCTGTGTTAGGATGAGGTGGTTGATTTTGATTGGATATGTTAATCAGGTTAGTCACAGGGGGCTCTTGATTGCTGGACTTCGATACTCTGATAGCTGGACCTTGGCAGTCAGCCTCAGGGGGAGGACGTGGCTAAATAAGGGAATAGACCTTGGTGGCTGGCTTTATGAGTGTAATCTACTGGTTTTTAGCAAGGAAGAGGAAATCTGGGAAGGGCAAGGCCTGCCAGAGCCATGTTTGCCATGCTCAGGTCTGCGAGAGCCCCTTCGGAAGTGATGGGGTTGTTCGTTTGTTTGTTAATAACTGTTGCGCCGGGCGGTGGTGGCACACGCCTTTAATCCCAGCACTCGGGAGGCAGAGGCAGGCGGATCTCTGTGAGTTCGAGGCCAGCCTGGGCTATCAAGTGAGTTCCAGGAAAGGCGCAAAGCTATACAGAGAAACCCTGTCTCGAAAAACCAAAAAAAAAAAAAAATAATAAAAAAATAACTGTTGCTAGGACAACATGCTAACAATTAAGAAAAAGATAAAATTAGATCCACACACACCTCACAACAAACCAGAGCATAAACCCCAAGTTAGTCAAAGTTGCAAATTTTAAAAGAGGAAACTACAGAAATACTAGAAAAATGTATCAATTTCAACAATCTGGGTATAGACCAAAGTTTTCTTACTGTAATGTAAAATTACAAATTCAGGGACAGAGAAAGTCAGTGACATAGGGCTATGTAAAAATAAAGGCCGGGTGGTGGTGGCACACGCCTTTAATCTCAGCACTCAGGAGGCAGAGCCAGGAGGATCTCTGTGAGTTCGAGGCCAGCCTGGTCTACAGAGTGAGTTCCAGGAGAGGTGCAAAACTACACAGAGAAACCCTGTCTCAAAAAACAAACAAACAAATAAATAAATACACAGCAGATGTATGCAATATCAAAGATACAAAAAGAATGAAATAAAAGAATTGGAAAAGGTATCACTATAAACAGGAAGGACACTGGAGTGGCTACATCAGTGTCTCAACACTTAAAAACAAAGGATGTTACCAGATACAAGAAGAATCACCTCACAGAGTTGAAGAGGTCCATTCAGTTCTTTGGGAGGTTGTAACAATCACACACACACACACACACACACACACACACACACACACACACCCCAGATATCAGCAACAACCACACAAAGAAGAAAACTAACCGAGTTGGGCAATTCAACTACAGTCCTTGGAGACTTCAAAGCTCTGATTTCAATAATGAATAGAACAAATAAAATGCTGACCAGGAAACGACAAAAGGCCTGAAGCGCACAGTCATCACAACCACAAACCTAGCACACATCTCTAGAATGCAAAAGAACAACTTTGGGCATGGTCATTGCTGTAAAGCATAGGGGTCTCTGAAGAGTATTGCCAGGGAGTCGAACAATCTTCCTTCTGGGCATACACTCAAGGGAGATTAAATCAACACTTCACAAAGACACTGAGGCGTCATGTTCACGGCAGCCTTAACCACAGTATCAGTATGTGAAGGTGACCTGAGCATCTGTTAGAGGATAAAGAGAGCATGATGTGCATGCACATGTTCACATATATGAGAATACTAGTCAGCCCTAAACATAGAATGAGTCTTTCCAATTGCCCCAACATGGATGGTGTATGTGTCAGGGGATAATAAAGAGGCCACTGACAGAAGATGTCAGTGATGTCACCTACACACGCAACCTAAAACCTCCAAATATACAGAAACAGAGAATTCAACAATGATTGACAGTGGTGGGAAGTGGGAGGAAGGACTGAGGGATGTAGGTCTAAGAATCAAAGGCAGCAGATGTAAAGCATGAATATAAGTCTAGAGATTTCTGTGTACACCAAGAGGACCTCGGGCAATAAAAATCGTGTTGTACATGGATTCATATATAAGGAGTAGATTGTTAGCTACTCTTTATTGTGTGTGCATTCTCTCTCTCTCTCTCTCTCTCTCTCTCTCTCTCTCTCTGTATGTGTATGTGTATCTCTCTCTCTCTCTCTCTCACACACACACACACAGGCACACACAAATAAGTAATGAAGAAATTATAATGATGAGTAAATGATATTTATTCTAGGAACTCAAGGTTGGTTTAGCTCCTAAAAACTGACTTAAGTCTTATGTCACAACTAGTGGACTAAACACAAAGGTGTGTGACAATCTGAACAGGCACAGAAGAAGCATTTGTAGAGCCTGATAGGTTTTGATGAGAAAAAGCTTCCACTAGAAGATTGCTTCCTCAGCCCTAAAAGGGCACCTACCAAACCTCTGAGGCTTACGTTGTCCTGAGAGGTGAGACATGAGGGTTTCCCTCTAGGCCAAGAGCAAACAAAGACGTCCACTCTCACCACCTCTCTGCTCAGCAAGGCTTCGGAGGCTCCCATCAGAAAAACAGTGGACATCCAAAGTGTACGACAAAAAATAAAAACTGAGTCTCTTTACAGACGTGATCTTTGACAGAGGAAAGCCCGAAGAAATCTACTAAAACCTGTTAAAGCTAATAAATGGATTCCCCAAGATGCAGGAAGCATGGTCAAGCCAGAGAACCCAGTTGTACTCTTATGTAACTTTGATGAAATATCAGCAAATGAAACTCATAAAAACACCCCCATTCACAAACGCATCAAAACTACAGAATACTCAGGGACTGAGGAAAACACACGGCACTGAGCAAATAAACAATATGCTACTGTTTATGACCCAAAGGGCTCACGGTGAGATGGCGGAACTCCCCACACTGCTTTGTGACACAGGCATCCCTAGCTGAATGCCTTCTGACCACTCTGTGGGCACTGCCATGCTGATTCCAAAGTTCATATTATAATCACAAGGGATACAGAACAGCAAAAGCAATATTTTAAAAAAGAACAACCATGCTGGGGGAATGGCTGAGTGTATAAACTGCTTACTGCACAACATGACCACCTGAGTTCAAATCCCTAACATTTACATAAGAAGCTGGACAAACCAAGTGCCAAGGAAATGGGAGAGTTCCTGGAGCTGGCCAGCCCACTGGTCTAGACAATCTGTAAGCTCCAGGTTCAGGGACAGCCCCTGTCTCAAAGGGTGGAGAGTCACTGAGGAAGACCCCAGACATCCCCCTCTGGCCTCCACATGCAGGTCATCTGCACACTGCACACGTATGTACATATCCTGCACACATATGTACTTACCGCCCCCCATAGCATTTGTGCTTCCCAAGTTCAAAACTGACTACGAAACATGTAAAACTTATACCAGGACAGACATACAGAGCTAAGAGGCCAGAGACGAAGCCCTGTCTCTGCCAACCCGACTTTCAACAAGACGCTAACACCAACCAGTCACAAAGAAGAGACTTTTCTCTCTTAACCATGGAGCCGGGGCAGATATCTGCCGGACAAAAGCCTTAGACGCTGACTTCACACCACGTGCCGAAGCTGACCGCGCTGATGGCTTGATGGCCAAGTGCAAGGGCCGAGACATTTGTAAGAGACAGTGGTGCCAATCTTCAGGACCCAAACACTCAACATTTGTGATACCAAAGCACAGACAACAAAATTAAAAATAGATACATTGGACTCCATCAAAAGAACTTCTGTGCCTCAAAGGCAACAGAAGAGGAAGAGGATGAAGAGGAGGAAGACAAGGAGGATGGAGACGAGGAAAACAACCCAACGAATAGGAGAAACATTCTCAAATCATGTGGCTAGTAATGAACTTATATCTTTTGACTTCTCAAAGAGTTCCAACAACTTGATCATAAAAAGCTGATAAAGAAGAAAGAATTGGCAAAGAATCAGAACAAGCATTTCTCCAAGGAAGATATGCAAATACCCACAAAGAACTCGGGAGTCAACTGCCCCCAGGGACAGGCTATCAAACTTATGGTGGGATGTCACAGTGCACTCTGTGACAGCATGAAAGTGTCAGTCAGCAACCACGGCTGAAAAATGGGATTGTACCTGCCACTGATGGATGTGTGAATGGGGGACCTCCACTTGGAAAATAGTCCTGGCCTGGCCATTCCTCACATATAAGTACTGAGCAACTACGTGCCCCAGCCAGTCCACCTCAAGGTGAAAACAGCACAGATGGCCATCATCTGAGGAGTGGATGGACAGCTTCTGCTGGATCTGCACGACCAGGCTTTAGTTGAGCAGGTTAAGGAATTAAGTGGGCTGGGGAGAAGGCTCAGTTGGTAAAGTGCTTGTCACGGAAGTGTGAGGACACAAGTGTGATTCCCAGCACTCACATAAAGAACCAGGCACGGTGGCTGGTGCTTGGAATCCCAGAGCTTGGGAGGCTGATAGACAGGTAGATCCCTGAGCTCACTGGCCACCAGCCCATCCCTAATCAGTTAGATTTAGGTCACAGTGAGAAACTCTGTCTCAAAAAATAGGGTGGATAGTGCCTGAATAATGATATCTGAGGTTGACTTCCGGCCTATACACACGCACATGCTTTCACACACACACACACACACACACACACACACACACACACACACACAATTATAAAGGAATAAAGTACTGATAAATGCTACAACCTGCATGGACCTAGTAAAACATTATGCTAAGGCCAACAAGCTGGCCCTGTGGGTAAGTCTGCCTGCCACCTAGACTGACCACCTGAGTTTAAATCCCAGGTCCAACATGGTAGAAAGAGAGAACTGACTCCAAACGTCATTCTCTGACTTCTACACATGTGCCATGGCACATGCATACATATGTGTGTGCGTGTATTAGATACATATACATTAAATAAATAATGTATCTAAAATAAATAAAATGTAACAAAAATAATGCCACAAAAGGAAGTCAGTCTTCTATTACATAATTTAATTTATACAAAAGTTCACAACAGAGAGCTGGGGGTGTGGTTCAGTGCGTGAAATGTCCACCAGGAGGATCCCTATTTCAGATCCTTAGCACACACCTGTAGCCCCAGAGCTGGGGCGATGGTGCCAGGCAGATCCCTGGAGCTCACTGGCCGGCCAGCCTAGGCAAATCAGTGAGCTCTGGGCTCAGTGAAAGTCCCTGTCTCAAATGGTAGGGTGGGGAGCAATGAGGAAGACATCCACTATCCACTTCTGACCCTCCCACAAACACACAGGTGTGCACAGACGCACACACACCACAACACACCATGCATATAACACACTCAACAAATTTAAGTTCACAATAAGGGTTGTGAATTTAAATTAAATTAATATTGAAGGTAGATTAACGGCTGCATAGGGTTGGGGGTAGGACTGAGGATGGGGGGACTGTACAGTGACAGTAAGTGACGTGGGGTATTTCCCTAAAGTGACGAAAACGTTAATAGTAGCCTTATCTGTGACTACACTACAACCCATCTCACGCGTGCACTTTAATGGGTGGATTAAAGGATGGGAAATGGCTAAGCACTTAAGAGCACTGGCTCAG
This sequence comes from Peromyscus maniculatus bairdii, assembly GCF_049852395.1. NCBI lineage: Eukaryota > Metazoa > Chordata > Mammalia > Rodentia > Cricetidae > Peromyscus > Peromyscus maniculatus. Next base: position 168,666,105 of record NC_134853.1, read on the forward strand.
AGGACCCAGGTTCAGTTCCCAGGACCTACATGGCAGCTCACAGGCATCTGTAACTCCAGTTCCAGGACCTCTGACGCCCTCTTCTGGCCTCTGTAGGGGATGAAGCACACACGTGGTGTACAGACATACATGTGCGCAAAACACCCACACACATAAAACAAAATAAGTGATCTAAATGTGTGGATTATACAGTAGATAAGTTATACTACAATAAAATCGCTCATAAAACTGCTTTCAGTTTGACAAGAAACATGATAATCATAAACTCCCCAAGTATCACTTCATAAGATATTTATCAGGTTTTTTTTTTGTTCTGTTTTTAAGCCAGAAAATACAGGAAGTGCAGGAGCCTGTCAGGTCGTCCTAATCAAGCGATCGATCAGGTAACACCAACCAGGAAGAAGGCAGTAGGTACCAGGAACCCCAGAAAAGATGGACTGAAAACAGCTCACATTCCCTGTGTGGTGCACTGAGCAACGTTATGTGACCGGATCCAACCACAAGAAAGTGTCAAACAGACCAGAAGCAAGGGGGCATTTTACAAATACCATTATTCCCCAAAGGTTCGACTCCAGACAGAGAATCTGGCTTTCAAGATCAAGGAAATGTGATAACTCAACAAAGCTGTCACCCTGGCTGGACTCCTGGACCAAAATCCAAGACAGCAACCTCCTTCATCTGCCGTGAAGAACATTAATGGGGCAATTGATATGGAGATTAAATAATGATGATGTATCAATGTTAACTTCCCAATTTTGTTATTAATCATGCTCTGTGAACAAGAGCTTCGTGGGCCTTCGGAAATATCAGGAGGGAAGTCCCGGTGGGTGGGTCTGGAGGCCCATCCAAGAGAAGGCAGCTCCCACTTGTTCCCCTAGCAACCCTGCAGGGCGAGAATCTTGGGTGAAGGTGAGCTTGTACTCAGCTGGGAAAAGGAAGGAGGGAAACCAAGGCCTCTCTCTTGTGGGAAGGAAGTCAATGAGGAAGACTGACAAGTGGAAATGTGTGTCAACAGGAAGTCAGCACTTCAGAGGAAAGAAGGTCAAAGGTGAGGATGAAATGGGGTGGCCAGGGAGGGAGACTGAGTGAGGACCAGAGGGAACCAGGGAAGCTCTGGGTATCGGGACATTGGCACCAGTCAGAAACAACAGCCTAGAGACGGCTGGATGAAACGCCTGCCACCTACACCCTGGAGATCCTGGAAGATGCCCGCTTGGCCAGTGAGCTAGGAGTGACTGGTAGTGAGACCACAGAGGTGTGGGGACTCTGAGGTGGTGCCGGGAGCACCCCAGGCGTTTGAATAAAGGACTGACATTAAAGGAACAGGACCCAGATTCTGTTAGGTACTCTGGCTGCCTGCAGCTCCCATTGCATTGCAAGAGGTGATTCCTGAAAGTCAGGGTCCCACCCGAGAGCAGGTGGCAGGTGGCTTTGTGGGGCGCCTAAGGCACACACCCCAATGGTCAGGGTCAGCACACACACAGTCCTGCTTAGACACTGCATTGCTGGGTCTGGGACTCATCACGGACAAGGGACTTACTGAGACAGTCCTGCACTGTCATCCACGCTGTGACACTGTGCTGGATGTGAGCTGTCCTGCCGAATGCTGCCAAAGGAATTTAACAAGATTGCTGCCTCCCCTCTGTCTTCCCACCAAGGAAACAGCATCACTGAGACAGTCAGGGACAAGCTGACCACAGAGGCCAGCCCTGCAAAGCCTTTCTTTCCTCTGTCCTCACCCCACCCAAGACCACACTGAATACTGGCTCCCGGAAGCCCAACCATTTCCTCGGGACCCAGGAAGCCATCAATCCTCAGGATATGCCGTGCAGCCGTGAAAGGAAAGCCGTGACTGACAGATCAGGAAGGGGATTGGTCTTCAGTGTAATCCGGGTCCACAGAGACCTCAGAACAGAAAATCTGCTCTGACCCACCCAGACAGTGGACCAGCAGGATGGCATGGTCAGACAAAACCAACCCCAACCTAGTTCCACAGGGCAGCCCTCGTTTGCATGGCGGGGAGGTCATGATGGGAAGTTACATGCAAAGTGGCTCACCCTAACCTTCTATGGATGCCTCCACAGTGGACTTGTCCAGTCCCCCGCTAGTCCCCAGCCAGGCACTGGCAGAACTGCTGTTACTGCTTGCTCACTGTACTCCACTACACACAGTAAGCTTCTCTTTCTTCTCTTTCAGTTCTGGTCAAGTGGGTAGATCTTACCACAGACCACGTCAGCCAGGAGGAATGTCTGCATGCATGAAGTGGGCTTCCCACAACTGCTTATGGCTGAGGCCTTGTCTTTGGAAACCCCAATGATGCTTTTTCAGGACTACTGAAAGAACCCTGCCAGTCCCAACCTAGAGGGGAAAAAACCCTTCCCCTCCCTCCTGTTGTAGCCACATCTAGTTTACTATCCAAGTTGACATCATGCTTAACCTTCCAGGAAGTACATATTTCTGCAGTTCAGAATGGGTAGATAGATGAATGGAAATACAGACAGAAATAGATGACGATAGATAGATAGATAGATAGATAGATAGATAGATAGATAGATAGATAGATAATTCACTCTATTTCTTTTCTATTCTCCAAGGTTTATAACACAATGCCAGGCAACCATGCCCTGTTTAACACATACTTATAAACTTCAAGATAATGAAATATTTTCTGAGACATCATTAGAAAAAAAATGACTGAAATGAGATAATAAAAGCTCTGCCTTACGTACCAAGTTTGAACTTTCTCTAGAAACTTTTTTGAACAGACTTTGTAATTAATGCCTTTTCATCATGACTCAGAACTGGAATCAAAATATTAACACAGCAGTCTGGCGGTCTACCCTCGCAATGCTGAATGCATCCTGGTAAATAATTCCTGCTTATAATGGCATGCTGTAGATTTAAATCTTACCGCAGACATGAAAAAGGACAGTTAAATCAACTTTGTCCATTTAAATATCATTTTCCGATATCTAGAACCCATCTCTTTATTGCTCAACAACCCTTAGCAATTTCTTCTGCCCTCGTTTATTTCTGGTTCCCAGGGGAATCCTGTCTGATTTATTGGAAATTAGTTCTCACAGCTAGTAAATGCTTGAAACTGTTTTCATATAAATCACTCTAAAATCTGTGAGAGCACTGAAGCCGGGCTAGAATGATCTCTTCCAGTAACACTGAGCATAGCCACACCCTCTGTCCTGCTGACAAGCTTGCACATTCCCTGTGGGAGTGCCCTGGGCACTAAGGACACCAGCCCCTCTCCCTCCCCACTTGTATCTTCTATCTGTGGACAGTGATCACTTACATATTAGATATTGGCAAGCCAGCTTCTCTTGAGGCCAGCTGTCCCTGGGAACATCAGGATACCCAGGACAATGTGAAAGAGCCATCTATGGTGGGAGAATGTCACATTTCCTGTGTCCACCAGCTTGTGTTGGCCTCCATCTGTGAGGACAGGTTCAGCTCTGTTGTAGTAACAAAGAGGGCTTATTTACTGATACTACTGAATGGCCCTGGGAGCTCTGCTGGGGAGTGTGGAGCTCTCGGAGCTACAGTGATAGAAGCTTGGCTGCACACATACTTCAAAATGGTCAGGGCACGAAAAGGAATGTGGGGGGAAGGGGAGAGAGTGAGACTCCAACTTCAACCATTTGAAAAGTGCCCATTCACTTCCACTCATCTGTCACTGGCTAAACCAAGAGGCACAGCCATGCCAACAACACAAGGTTGGGAGGAGGGGAAGTCTCCCCGTGTTTGGAAGGTGGATGGACCAATACCTGTCTGGCAGCCAAGCCCTCCTCCCTGTGGTGGGTCAGGTGGCTGGGTATGTTCTACCCTATACCTAGAAAACTCCCTCCAGGCCAGCACACAGGACCCCACTCTGAGAACCGTGGCAGCTCCCACACAGTTCTGGGCGAGATTTCTGATGTTCTTCATAGGAATCAATCTAAAAAACAAATGGTTGTTATCAGAATAACTCCTGGGAATAGACAAGGCTCTTCAAATTGACAAAGCAAAGAAGCCTCGAAGGCACAAGTGGGAACTAGAAATCACACAACTCAAACACTCTCAGAAGAAGCGAAGAGCCAAATATTTCTCTTAGCCCCGAGCCCCTTCAGGGGCTCAGAGAAGGTGGGGTCAGCCGAGGGACAGCTGGACCGAGCTAGCGGCTTTATTTCTTGGCTCTTTCCACTCCCAGACTCCTGCAGATAGTACTATTTTCAGAAGAACCCCTCCAAGCATTACTGAGAGACAGCAGGGTAAAATGCTAGACACGGTAACGAACTGCGTAAAGGATGGTGTGGAGAAATCATTTTTAAGCTGAGAACACCCTTCATGGACCGAAATGATCTATACGCAAACAGACAGGGCTCATGTATCTTTTGGAGAAATGATAGGACCTTATTCAGTGATTTAAAGAACAGCACCATAAAAAAAATAATTCTACATATAAATATTTAAATATAGTTTATTACACTCAATACCTGTCCAAACATAGCCTCTCTATAGATCTTTTTTCCAACTGCACTCAAAACCCTGGACTCCAAGCGTACTAGGAAGAATCTTTAAAACCAACGAGAAAACTTCACCATGCTTTTGGGGAGATGGAGCTGTTTCTTAAAACTAACAAGAAATAAAAACAGTTATGTTTTGACCAGATATTGACAAGAGAAGGGGTGGTGGAGGCAAGGAATTTAGTGGAAGTGTTTATTACTTGTTTTCAGGTTCTGCTCCTAAAAACATAGCTCCACAAGCCAGAAATAGCTCATGTTATTAGATACGGTTTTGATTTTAAAACACATCCTTTAGGGGCTGAGGAAGTACCACAGTTATCAGACTGCTTGCCCAGCATGCTCCAAACTCTAGGTGCACCTTGTAAACTAGGTGTGGTGGTACATGCCTGTAATACCAGCCATTGGGAGTAGAGGCAACAGGATCAGAAGTTCAAGGCCAGCCTCAGCTACATGGTGATTTCCAGGGCAGCCTGGGCTACAGAAGACCCTGTCATAACTAGCTTCAGTTGGCAACTTGACATATCCGAGAAGAGGGAACCTCAGTTGAGAAACTGCCTCCCCCGACTGGCTTGTGGGCGTATCTGTAGGTCGTTTTCTTAACTGCTAATTGGATACCGGAGGGCCCTGCCCACCGTTGTGGCACCATCTCTAGGCAGATGGGTCCTGACTGTGTAAGAAAGACAGCTGAATGGGAGCCTGGAAGCAAGCCAGTGAGCAGCGTTACTCTGGACTCTGCTTCAGTTCCTGCCTCCAGGTTCATGTCTTGGCTTCTCTCTTTAACAGACTGTGATCTGTAAGCCAGATAAGCCCTTTCCTGTGAGTTACTTTTAGTCACTGTGATTACAACAGAGAGCAAAGCAGAAGACACCCTGTTTGAGTACAAAAAACAAACAGAACCCCAAATCCTCTCTTAGTTCAGCCCCTCATGGGCTTGTGTTCATGGATACAGGCTTCTGCCAGTGTGAGCCTCCACACACATCCATGAGAAGGGTCTTGGAGGGACTGAGGACAATGGAGTAGGCGCCATGTGCCACTTTCCCATGCCTCTTCAAAGGCCCTGTCATTTCAGCCTCAGAGACTATGGATGACATTAAGAGGACCCTCAGCTGGTGACAGCTCTGGGCCACTGGCCTCTTCTGTAAAATCTCCCTTCACACTCCACGGGCACCTAGAGATTGTCTTTCCAAACAGCTGCTCTGCTCTCCTCCGGCCACCAGGTCCCATGGGGCTCAGGACACCTGCAGGACTCACGGTGTGTCTGCCTCTGTCACACACCGGAGAACCGCCACCTGGGCTCTGCACTTGGGACAGCCATCAAGTAGGTGTGACCGCTGCTTGTCCCTTCTTCCCTCAGGTGGGTTCATACCAGTAGAATGGCTCTGTGTCCAGGATCTGTCCTTTACTGCTCCCTACCCCCTGTCTCCTCCTCCAGCCACAGAAGTTCTCCGGAGCTCACCTGTTACCAGGAGCATCAGCAGGTTTTGCGGAGGCGGCAGGGACTCACCTAAGGGGCCATAAACTCTGGGCTGCCCTGGGCTCTCTGGAGAGATACATGACTTGGAAAATGGCACACTCTCTGGAGAGCAAAGGCCTCTTTTTCAAGGACAAGAGAAGGGGATTGTACAGGGGAGGAATTTAATAGAAAAAAAAAAAGTGTTTATTACAAAAGATGCCAGAGTCCTCAGAGAGTTCTGGTGCTCATGAAGGTCTGAAGCCGGGCACCGAAACCTGGATTCTACCTGAATCTGAGCTCTCTGCAGAAGGTCAAAAGAAACCTGTAAAGAATAGTCTACCCAGAGACCTCCTTTTGAGTGTTTGATGGAAGCCAGGAGACAACCTCAGGCATCATTTTTCAGGAATGACCCACCTTATTTTTTGAGATAGGGTTTCTCACTGACCTGGAACATGCCAAGTAGGACAATCTGGCTGGTCAGCATGCCCTGGGGACCTGGCTGTCTCAATGTTCCCACTGCTGAGGTAACAAGCATGTCCTTCGCATTTTAAATATAATTTCTGGGAATGGCATTCAGGTCCTCACATGAGCGAGGCCAGCATTCTACTGAGTGAACGGTCTCCCTCCACCCCTTGCCCCATCCCTGGCTCTCCCTTGGCAATTTCTTTGTTCTGTACCTCTGGGTTCAAATCATTGGCCTGCCACAACAGCAAGATGACTTTGGGCAAGTCCTGTCACTCTACTAAGCCCACGGTTTCATCTGCAAAGTGGGAGGCATGGGTCTCGTGTACAGGGCTATGAAAATGAGGAGGAGACAGTCCCACAGGCTCTGCTCCTCACAGCCATGCCACTGCCCTGGCATGTGGCACTTGGCTCAGTGGTTAGCTATGGCTAAGGACACCAATTGTCCCATCCGAGTCTCTGCCAGCCTTAGACTGTGGCTCTCACCCCACAAATTCCACATCTGGGACCCCAGGTGTAATGGCTGAGCATCCCTGCCAAGGCATATGGCTTTGCTCCTTTTACCTCGGGGCCTGCCTATAAAAACCTGACAAGTTCCCTGGAGAGAAAACACAAAAGGATCCTGGGACCAGCAAAAGTCAGGTGGTGCAGTCCCAGCCAAAGGCCAAGGGCCCAGAAATATCAGACGGCCACACCCCTGAGAGTTAGCCCTCAGCCAAAGATGCGGAGGGATGGGACCGAGTGTGAGCACCTCCCAACGTGAGTACAGATGCCTTAGAGATCCAAGCCTGGATTCTAACCCCTTCTCTTGTTTCTGTGATAAAAGGAACTTGAGGAAGGAAGCATTTACTTGAGCACATGGCTGAAGAGGGCAACCCCTCCATCGTGGTGCTCAGAAGGCATGGTGGCCGGAAGGATGAACGCTGGTGCTTGGCTCACCTTTTGGCCCCGGGGAATTGGGCCACCCACGTGCAGGTGGGTCTTCCTCCTCAGTTAAGTCAGTCAAGAAAAAATCTCCCAGCATGCCCAGAGGCTTGTCTTCTCCATGATTCTAGAGCTTGTCAAACTGACGACCAATATTAACCTCCCACATCGCCAGTGAAGTTGCTTGATCACCATAGGTGTGGCCACACACCCTTCCACATAGGGTCATCCAAATAGCACACCAGACATCTTCCAGACAGCCTCTACCAAGACATGGCTTGCCCGCTCTGGCTCACACACCACCACACTGACAAGGACACAGCTATGTCATAGATGGAGATGTCGGGGTACAGAGGCAGCGACTGTGCCCAGCAAGTTCCCAGACTGTCAGGAAGGGACCCCGACTTCCCCGACACCCAGCTGTTCTGCCCCTTCCTGCCCACTGCAGGAAGAGAAGCTCTTAATTGGAGAAATAAGATGGCCAGATAATACCTTAGTGAGACTTGGGTTCCTGGGGGTGCTGGCCAGTGGTGCAGAAACCGTCAATGACAGAACGGATTCAAGACATCCCTCCCATCCGTTACCCCCCCCCCCCCACTTCAGTCCTCATCCTTTGTGCCTTGCAGCTGTGCCAGATGTAGAGAAAATTACATGTTCCCTGAAACTTAATGACCAAATTTAAAGCAATTTCCAACTAATCAGGGTTCTGTTAAGTTGCTTTTATTAATTTAACCGTTTTAAGGGCTTCACAAAATGATGCAGTTGGAAATCACGGTGGTGGAATCTGTTCCCTTAGGTACAGAAGGGATGGTGTGCCACCTGAAGAACCCACCTCAGAGCCAAGGACTCCGTAAAGATGCCAAGCAAGGCTTCTGGAAACACATTGGTGCTGACAGCCCAGTGCATGATGAGACAGCGCCCCCTCCCCCATTCCCATTCAGTCTGGGGTGGTTGACACCTGGTCCAGAGGGTAAATGAAGGACACTCCAGCCAGAATGAGAGCATTCCCCAGTAACTCCACCCTGCTGAGCCTCCGTGAACAGCTAGGCCCCAGAGCAAAGCTACCGAGGATCCTACCTAGTGATTCTTATTTGAAACAGAAATAAAACTGTTCATTTCAGATCAAGACTGCTGACAGGGCCTGGCAACCATCCCATGTCCGAGGGCTCTTCCAAGCAGGGCTGTGTTCAAATTAAGCCAAACAAGCAGAATGCCAGGCATCTGCTAATGATCTTTGAGTCTTGCAAGCACAGTGTGTAGTGTCTCATCATTTTTAAAGCTGAATCAGAACTTAAAATTCATATTTAAAAAATAACTAGTGTCCCCATCTCCAAAAACCATTGGGTCATTACAGAAATAAACACCCTCTACCCACGAGCTGTGTGACTTTAAGTAAATGACCTCACCCCTCTGAGCTTGTTTCCTCACTGTGAAACATGGATATCTTCCTTCCTAGTGTGATTTGCGGGGGTAAATGAGTTGTTTAAAATGCTTACAGCAGAGGCTGCCTCCCAGTGAGCGTATGGATAATATTAACTACAGCCATTATGTGTATTCGGAATAAATGTGACTGGGAGCTTGTGTTTTATGACTTGCTCATAAGGCTTACTGTAGCTCTATTTTTGAATTGCAAAACAAAACACTTGTTTATTTTCCTGTAATAAAAACCACTCAAACAATTGGAAGCATAAAGAGTGAAACTTGAACCCCCCCCCCCCAACTAACTTCAACCTCTTTCTCAAAAACAATCAAAGCCAGAAGCTTCGTGCATGTTTTTCAGGAGCATGTGTGTGGTTTTTAAATTGTTGACTTGTAGAATTTTTAATTCTGTGTGTATGGGTGTCTTTGCATATGTATATACATGTCAGTCCATTCCCATGCAGCTGGAGGGACACATGGTTTGAGCCACCCTGTGGGTACTGGGAACAAAACTCAGTTCCTCTGCAAGAGTAGTCAGTGCTCTTAACTACTGAGTCAGCTCTCCAGTTCTGTGTATATGGTTTAAAAAGGTATAAAGGTGGGGCTAGAGAAACGGCTCTGTGGTTAAGAACACTGGCTGCTCTTGCAGAGAACCTGGGTTTAGTTCCCAGCACCTACGTGGTGGCTCACAATGATCTGTAACTCCAGTTCCAGGAGATCCATTGCCTTATTCTGGTTTCCATGGGCACCGGGCATACACACAGTACACAGACATGCACACAGGCAAAACATTCATGCACAGAAAATAAAATAAATAAATCTAAAATTAAAGGCATAAATATGCATATAGGGTCGCATAACTGAATGCTAGATTCATGAAAAGTTTGGCAACAAATGAATTCCAAATCAAACACATAATGAATCAGAGGGCTTTCTGGGAACACTCACGAGGGTTGCATCTTCACACCAGGCAATCCCAACAAACCCTGAAACACCCTAGCTCACATTCAAGACTGCTGTTATGCTGTGAAATGCTGTGTTTTTACTGTAAACATAGTTTTCTGTCCTTATAAAAGCAAGTTGATAATCTGGAGCAGTGACTCAGCCGTTAAGGACTGTGCTGCTCTTGCAGAGGACCCGAAGTTGGTGGCTCACACTGCTTTCAATCCAGCTCCAGACAACCTAACACTGCTAGTCCTGACAGGCATTCACATGCACACAAACATGCAATGCACACACACAATAAAAAATAAACCTTAAGTGACTTAACTACAGAATACAAAGGTTCAATACTTCCTCCCATCATTCCTCATCGTGGAAGTATCAAATTACAATATCCTTGGATTGGGTTATGTTAAAATGTTTCATTTTAAAAACTGCTGTTTTGAGTTGCTGATTTGAGATTCATAAAATCATGAAATGAATTTTGGCTTGGAGTTAGGATGAAATTTTCAACGGTTTCTAAAATAGTCCTAACTAGACTTCTGCCATGTTGTGCTATGTGCTTCCGAAAAGCAGTGTCTTCAGCACTGAGCATCACAAAATCAAAATGTCAGTCTACCCCGAAGAGCACAGAAGATGCCCTACTTCCCACAGCAGCAAATGTTCCGCCAAAGTTAACTCCTTCCGAGACAACAATCACATCGCCGTGGTACGCAAACTGCCTTCCATTTTATTTAAACTTTTTATTTTATGTGCACTGGTGTTTTTGCCATGGGTGTCCCTGGACCTGGAGTTACAGACAGTTGTGTGCTGCCATGTAGGTGCTGGGAATTGAACCCAGGTCCTCTAGAAAAGCAGTCAGTGCTCTTAATTGCTGAACCATCTCTCTAGCCCCTTGGCTTCCATTTGTAATAAATGATAAAATTATATGTATTATCAAATACTTGCCTGAAAATAGAATTCATAAAAATCACTTTAAAGAAAGGAAGTTTAAAGGGGTTGGAGAGATGACTCAGTGGTAAAAGCACTTCCTGCCCTTGTAGAGGACCTGACCTTGGTTCCCAGCACCCACAGCAGGTGGCTCATAATTACCAGTTCCAGGGAAGCTGGCACCCTTTTCTGGCCTCCAATGGGCCTACACTCACATGCACATACCCTGGCACAGACACACATATACATATAATTTAAAATGTTTTCAATTAAAGTAAAGTTCATTATGTTTTTTTATCAGCAAGAATTTGATATTGTTTACATACCTACATACTTGGGCCCAGCTAAAAAGTGTCTCTGTTGAAAAGGGGTCATGAACCAAAGAAGGTTACATAACTCTGGCTTACAGGTAGGATGTACACTCACACACACACACACACACACACACACACACACACACACACACTCATACAGTCACACATGTAATTTTAATGTGTTCTACGTCTTGCTTTTTTCACTTATTCACATATCTTGGGTCACTGTGTCAGTAATTTTGCTCTTATTCTGTTTTTATTATTTTTTATTTCACCTTACTTATCTTTTGTGTGCACGGGATATGGGGTGGCACACGCAGGCCTCACCACACCTTTGGAGATCAGAGGATGGACCCAGGGATTGGATTCGGGGTGTCAGGCTTCGAGGCGGGTGTCTTTACTGGCTGCTTCCCTGTGTCTGCTCTTTTCCACTGCTGTGTGCCACCTTGGGGTCAGTGTGGCACACGTGACTTAACTTTCCCCAGAGCGATGGACACTTAGGTTTCCTCTAGTGTCTCCCTGTTGAAGGCCACACAGAAAGGACTCTGAATGTGGCTTTGTGTCCCAGGTGACAGGAAATGACTGAGGAGGCAGAAGGGTGACATAAAAATATAGAGCTGCGGGGTGGAGAGTAGATGTCTGTTTGCATATCACCTGGTAAGGAATGAAAGCTTGAAGTGGAATACTTGACACCACCTCACACTGCCTGGAGTGGTTATTATTTTAAGAGGAGGTAAGGTTTTAATTGTGTCTAGTCAGGTCATAGGCCCTAGGGGAGAGCCAGCCACATTGTCCTGCTAACAAGACACACTAAGCCAACTCCTGGTGAAGCATCACTACACCCATGGGTAGTGTATCTCTCAACCCTCATCAAAGAAGCTTCAGTTCTGGCCAAGGTAGAGAGAATAAGTAACTTCCAAATGCTCAGCACTCGACAGGACATCAGTGTCACATCCCCTCCTCCCAAGGCTGAGGGATCCTTGTAGATGAGGGGTGAGAAATACGGCCAGAGCCAGAGACGGTGTAGGACAGGAAACCATGTCTTTAGCACAGCAGGGCAGCGGCACACATGACCTCACAGAGACCGAGACAATCTGCACAAGACCTGTGCCTGACCAGGCCAGACCACAAAGTCCCACGCTTGGCCAGGGAGCCGCTAGCAATTGATTACCTCTGAGTAAGGGAGCAGTTTTATTTTATTTTATTTTTTGTGTATGTGTGTGCATGGCTTTTTGAGACAGGGTTTTACTAATGTAGCCATGACCAGCATGGAACCCACTATGTAGATCAGGTTTGGCCTCAAGCTCACAGAGATCTGCCTGCCTCTGGTTCCCAAGTGCTGGAATTAAAGGCATGTGCCACCATGCCAAGTAGAAAGTCAGTTTTCAAAGGGTGGCTCCCGGTAGATCAACCACACCCCAGGGGATGGCCACACATCCAGAAGTATATGGACAGCACAAACCATACTTGATGCATTTAAATCTTTAAAAAGAGAACAAACTTGGGTTGGTAAGGAAAGCGGGATGGATCGGGAGGAGGGGGAGAGGGGAAGACATGATCAGAACACACTGTACTACATCTTCAAAGAACTAATAAAGATGAGGTGGGAGTATTGGGGGATGGCTCAGGTGGGAAGTACTGTCTGGCAGCGCGAGGACGTGAGTTTGATGCACATAAAAAGCCAGGTGAGTTAGCATTCACTTGTAATCCCGACACTGAGGAGATGGAGGAAGAAAGATCCTAGGGGCTCACTGGCTAGTCAGCCTGGCCTCATGGTGAGCTCCGGGCCAGCGAGAGATCCCGCCTCAAAAATAAAAGGTGGACGGCACCAGCTTAGGCTGACTGTGCTCCCCATACATGTGTGCACCCCTCCCCCAACAGACAGAGACAAATGCTGGCAAAGGTGTGGAAGAGCAGGAGTGGGGGCCCCTACTTTGGGGTGGGGTATAAAGTGGTGCCACACCTGTGAAAACCAAAGTGGCTGCTCTTCAGAAAATCAGCTCTGAAATTGCCACGGATCTAGCAATTCTGCCCTGGAGCATGCACCGGAAGGAGAAATGAAAAGGGCCTGTACACCAGTGTCCATCCACAGCGGAACTGTTCTCGCAGCCAGGCTGTAAATAACCCGAATGTTCATCAAGATGTATCAATAAACAAGAGATGGAACGTGACTATTATTGAGCCTCCAAAAGGAAGAAGGAAGGACACCATTTTGAGACAGGATGCGACGTGGGTATGAAGACAGAAGACCCTGTGCTGGGGTGCACCAAAGGCCTGATGCCGTATGCCTCCACCTACAGGAGAAACTAAAGCCAAAGACACAGAGACGGAAGATCTGATGGTGGCTAATCATCAAGGGAGGAGTCATGAAGGAAGCTGTTCAGGGCTCACAGAGTCTCATCCTGGGAAGGCAACACAATCCTGTGGGTGGATGCTGAATGTTTGCACACAGTGTGGCCACGCCTAACACCACCAGTCTGGTTATTGTTTTGTTTTGGGTTTGTCTGTTTTTTGTTTTTCGAGATAGGGTTTCTCTGTGTAGCCCTGGCTGTCCTGGAACTCACTCTGTAGACCAGGCTAGCCACAAACTAAGATATCCACCTGCCTCTGCCTTCAGAGTGCTGGAACTAAAGGCATGAGCCACCAATGCCAGCTAACATCACCAATCTGTACACTTGGAGATGTGTATGGAAAGTGGTATATATTTTGCCATAATTTTCTTTTAAAAATGTAATTTTTGTTTTAAGCCCTTTCTCAAAGCTACTTGGGAGAAAGTTATTTCAAAGAGCTCTGGGTGGTGCCTTGGAGAGACAGCTCAGTGGTTAAGAGCACTGTCTGCTCTTGTAGAGGACCTGGGTTCAGTTCCCAACATCCACATGGCACCTCATCACTGTCTATAACTCCAGCTCTAGGGAATGAGATGCCCTCTTCTGGTCTTCTCCAGTATTGTACACTTATGCCCTACACACACACACACACACACACACACACACACACACGCACGCACGCACGCACGCACGCACGCACGCACGCATGCACGCACACACACACAAGGGCAAACAGCTGCCAGAGGATCCAGGCTCCATTCACTGTCCACGTCTGGAGAGGGAGGGTCCAGAAACATCTTACCCACGAGGGTTAGAGTAAAATGTAAAGAGAAGTGGAGAAGCATATAATGGGTCCCGAAATCCCTGGACAGGCAAACTGGTGTTGTTTCCTCTTATTCTGTGATTTTTCTGTTTGTTTAAAATGTTGTCACTGTTTTCAGAACATATCTTTTAAATGACAAAATGCCAGCAAACCTTACTCGGGAAATCTCCAAGGCCTGGGTCCCCAGCTGCATAGATTTTATGATCCAGTTTTTAAAATTTTAATGGGGAGAGAAACATGGGATTGACAACATTTTATTTCTCTAAGTAAGGATGTTTTTTAAAAGCCATCTGCTTTCAAAATTGTCCATAAAAGAAGGTGTGTTTTGTATTGAAACAGCAGCTGGAACAGAAAACAAGGAACGGTGGCGTCCCCTAAACTGAGAGTCGGTGGGCGGTACTTCCTCCTCCCACATCTGTCACAGGCCAGCAAGTCAAGGCTCTGAAACTGGGGACCACTTCCCCTACCCCATCATCCTCACCTGTAACATGTCATCTTCAATGTTTCTCTCATGCTGCAGTCCCTCCTGCCCTGGGCCCTGAAGCTCTGCCAAGCTGTCTGGACAGTGGCCCACAGAGCCTCACCTCTCCCTAGATCCTCTGTTCATCACTGAGTGTTCCAGACCTCATCCCAGGCACATGAGCATCAGCCAGCCCCATCCCTGCCAGGAGATGCTGGACACAACAACCAGGAGATGGAATCACACTTCAGGGACTGGAGGACACCTTGCCCAGAGAGACATGTTTCACTAGAAGACACCTGGATTACCCCAGCCAGGAGACTGCAGAGCCCTCCTTAAGGAAGAGTCCAAATTACACCCCACTAGGGAGGCTGTGAATTACATCTACCTACAGAGGAAACTACAAATAGGACCCACCAGGAACGCTCTGATTACATCCGCCAGGATGTCTCTTGCATTCTACCCATCAGCCGGAATCACGCCCTCAGGAAAGATTGAATTATGCCCCTAAGGAAACCATGGATTACACCCACCAGTAAGATCCTGAATGACATCCCACCAAAGTGACTGTACTGTATCCCTCCATGGAGACTATGGTGCATTCTGTGAAGACTACTACACCACACCATAGAGACTACAGTATGCCTCTCCATGGAGCCCCATATTGTACCTGCCCTCCAGGGTAATGCTGAATGGAGCCCCCAGGAGCTGTGTGCCTGATTCTACATGTCTCTCCACCCTGTTCTTGCCCACATTTCTCTCCCATAATACTCATTCTTCAAGGCACAGGTTTCTTGCAAGCACTGGCACCAGATACATCATTTCTATGGCATCATGTTAATGAGTAAATAAATTAAACATAAATGAAGGAAACTCCTTAAAGAATGGCTATCAGGAAGATCTCCCAGATGACTACTGATCTGCAGTCACCCAGCAGGTGGGGTCAGAGTGATGGGGACCCCAGTCTCCTCATTCCAGAGCAGTACACCCCAACAACAGAGGATTATCTCCCAGAGTCAGTGTCACAGGTACCCGTAAACTCACAAGGAGGATGATCAAAGTGACATTCCCCTGGTGGCTGCCATGTCCAGGCACTGGCCTTGCTGTGTGACCCCTTGTTTAAGCCCCAACTCCTAGAAAGAGATGACACTAGTCCCTCTTAAAGAGGTTTTTAGTTTAACACTTGAAGACATGGAAAATTTACAAGAACAGCACTAACAGCCCTCAAATATCCTTCCCCAGATTCCTAAGGTTGATTTATGCCTTCCTGCTTTTCCTTGTCTCCCTGCCTCCACCAGGACACACACACACACACACACACACACACACACACACACACACACACACACACACACACACACACACACACACGTTGATTCTGAACTGAACTGTCTGGGCATCTGTCTAGCACCTCTTCCCTGTGTATTCCCCATAAATCAGGTCGTCAACACACACAGAAGACTAGCATTCCATCGTCAGCCCCTCACAAAGATCCTTCAAAGTCCTTCACAGCAAAGGAAAGACAGGGACATGTGTGATCCAGGATCCCTCGAGCATCATGTGGCTCTCAAGTGTCCTTTACTCCAAACAGTTCTTCGGGATTTCTGCCTATGACCTTGACATTTTTCTTTGCATGCAGAGCAATCATTTTTGTACAATTCTCTCAATTTGGGTTTGTCTGTATTTGTTTATAATTAGTATCAGGAAGTACACCTTGGGCAGGACTACCATGGAAGTGAAATGTATCCCACTCTGTGTTTCAAAGAGATAAGGGATGAATACCACCCCAGCAGTAGTGGCATCAATCTTGACACTTAACTCCAGTAGGGTTTGCCATATTTCTGCATATAAAATCAAAACTGCTCACTTGAAATTATTATGGATCTTGTAGGGACATCTCTATAAATTCCTTCTACATTCATTGTCTGTCTCATAAAAATAGCTTCTCTTTTTTTTTCCATGTGTGGTCATCCCACACTTCAACAGTTGGGGGGTGGGGGGCTGGTTCTGGCAACTTATACTACATCACTACCAATCCTGGATCCAATTGTGCCAGGCTTTCTTGTACAGCCATGGAATGAGTCATCTTTCCAAAATCTCGGGTACCTTTACATGAGGAAGCTATTTAGAAAATGAGATGGAGGTGCTAGGTTTGCTACAGGGGTGTCAGTGTTTCCAAGCTCCACCACATCAGCACATGCACATATGCCCCCTCCCCCCCTCCACACTCACAGCTGAAATTGAAATTCCAATCCAACACCCAGGCCTTCCCCCGGCCTGCATGTACAATTCCTTTCACTGGCTAGAAGAAAAATGGCATTGCTAATTCCCAAGACATCTGCCTGTTTCTTCAATGTTAACTATAAATAATTTCAGAATTGCTAGTGGGGGGGAGGGGAGAGAGAGAGAGAGAGAGAGAGAGAGAGAGAGAGAGAGAGAGAACTCAATTCCATAACGTGCTTGCCTTGTGTGCTGGTTACTGTTAAATACCATGTTGCCACAACCTGAATCAATTGGGAGAGTGCTCTGTGGGCGTGTCTATGGGGATGGTCTTCATTGTTAACTGATGTAGGAGGGCCCAGCCCACTGTGGGCAGCACCATTCCCTAGGCAGAGGATCTTGAGCTACCTAAGATAGGAGAAAGCTTGAGCAGCAAGAAGAAAACAAGAAACACCCCTTTCTCTTTACTCTTGGCTACATGGTGTGGCCAGCTGTGTCAAGCTCCTGCCTCTGTGACTCCCCCGCAATGACAGACTGTAACCTGGAACTGTGAAGCAAGAAACCTTCCTTCCTCTATGTTGCTCTTGCTCAGGGTGTTTCATCACAGCAGCAGACAGGAAACCAGGAGACCTTGCAAGCATGAGGACTCACATTCAACGTCCAGAACCGACATAGGAAAGTCGGGCAGACATGGTTGTGTGTGCTTGTAAGCTAAACCCAGAGCTGGGGAGGTCAGACAGACAGATCCCTGGGGCTCACTAGCCAGCCAGCCCAACCTAGATTGGTGAGTCTCTAGACAGTGAGAGACCCAGTCTCAAACAAAACAAAACAATAAAAGGGATGGCGATTGAGAAGGAATCCCTTCCAAAATTGTCCTCTGGCCACACACACACACACACACACACACTCACACGCGCGCACACTCACGTGGATCTATGTCTCTAGAAAATAGCTGCACCAACTCTGACAACCAGGCAAGTTTTTACAGCTATGTTTTGATACTAGCCTTAGGGTGTGTGGTGGAAACACTGAGTGTCTATTCCCCAGTTACTTGGAGAGATTCCACACACACACACTCTAGTGTGGTTTATTACCTTGCTTCTGTCTTTATCCCATGTGGGGCTTTGCCTTGAACCTCAATGCTTTCTTAGAGTTATGAAATACTGACGTGATTATTAATGTCAGAGTATACAGAAAGGGAATCTCAGAGAGATTTGTTTGTCCCTTCCAGCCCTTCCTGTGTCTCTGCTCCCCACTTTGGTCCCCCCACCCTCGTAGGTCATCAGTCTCATTCAGTTCTGGTTTCCCTTTCTGTGAACTTTCTCACTAAAATACAGAAATGTACACACTGGTATTTTACTTTCTTTATTACTCAAGGTAGCAGTTAAACAATTCTGTGTGTGTCTGTGTGTCTGTGTGTCTGTCTTTGTGTCTCCATCTCTATGTCTCTCTCTCTCTCTCTCTCTCTCTCTCTCTCTCTCTCTCTCTCTCTCTCTCTCTCCATTTTTTTTCATTTTGGATGATGCCCAGGCTGGCCTCCAGCTTACTATGTAACCAAGAATAACCTTCAACTTCTGATCCTCCTGTCTCTACCCTCTAGTGTTTGGATGACAGGTATCTACTGTGCTAGGGATGGAACCCAGGGCTCTGTATAGGCTTTGGCAAGTGCTCTACATCCCTGGCCTGATTTTTCATTTTTAAGAGAGGGTCTCACTCTGTAGTCCAGGCTATCCTCAAATTCACAGAATCCTCCTGCCTCAACCTGTGAAGTACTGGGAATGTAAGTATATGCTATAAAGCCTAGCTCCTAAAGAATTTCTGTTAGCAGTTTTATTTAGGTACAATTTTCTTATGTGTGTATTGGATATGTGTGTGTGTGTGTGTGTGTGTGTGTGTGTGTGTGTGTGTGTGTGTGTGTATACACATACATGCATGAGACTGTGTTCATATAGAGGCCAAAGGACAATTTCAGATATCTTTCCTCAGGAAACATCCACCTTATTTGTTTGAAGCAGGGTCTCCCACTGGCCTGGAACTTATCAAGTAGGTGAGGCTGGCCAGAGAGTGAGCCCAGGGGTCTGCCTGTCTCCATCTCTCCAGCACTGGGATGACAGTAACACATCACCACACCTGGATTTTGTCACGTGGGTCCTAGGGATTGAACTCAAGCTACTGTGCTGGCAAGCACCTTCCTGGTCCCTTAGGGATAGTTTCAAGTGTGAAACACTCCTTGTGAGGGCAGCCTCCTGAGTGTTAACAAGAGCACCGATGTAAACCATCACCAGCGTGGCACTCACCTGCACTCCCACGCTGCACCCTGCCAAGACCCCACCGAGGTGCTCACCACACTCACACTGTCACTCACCAGCCCTGGGAGGTACCCCGAGCTAGTCCACAGAGACTTTACCCTTCTCTTTCCTGTTGCCCGGTACTAACAGACACTCAACCACTCCATGGTGTTCGGTGCTCAGCTTGATTCTAATACAGATCTTCCTTGCCTGACAAGAACCCAACTTCCAATTGTCCAACTTTATAATAAGTGTAAAAGTGGTGTGCACTGAGCAGATACATTTCAAATTCCGTGTTTTGACACCCCCCCCCCAGGGTTTATACTCTGTGATACAGCCACAAGGTGCACACTAACACTAAAGCACTGGCAATATTTTCAACCTATGATGTCTTAAACTGTGGTGGGTTTATTGAGGTACAGCCCAATCATGAGGCTATACCTGTATTTACAACCACCACCAATTCTGTAGTGAGCCAGTGTGTGTATGCATGCATATCTCTCTCTCCCTCCTATGTGTATGTGTGTGTGTGTCTGTCTGTCTGTCTGTCACCTCTCTCCTCTCTCTCCCTCCTCTCTCTCTCTCTCTCTCTCACTCTCTCTCTCTCTCTCTCTCTCTCTCCTGTGTGTGTGTGTGTGTGTGTGTGTCTGTCTGTCTGTCTGTCTGTCTGTCTGTCTGTCTCCTTCCATTCTTCCAATGTATTTTAACACACTTCCTTGAAATAGAATTCCTGGGCCCAGATACAAACATGTAGTAGACAAATTCTTTTTCTCGAGGATCACACCATTCACCACCCACCCCAGCCACATGTTTGTCTCCGTACAGCCTGGCCAACAGATGTGCTGCTGAGCATTTTAATCTTTGCAACTTGACAGGTGAACACAGCATCTCAGAACCTTTTCCATCTGCATGTCTCTAATCACGAGTAAAGCTGAACATTACTCCATAGGCTCAGAGGCAACTGTGCCCAGAGCGCATCTTCTGCCAGCCTCCCCTGCCCTCCAACAGTTCTCTGTACCGAGCATGGTCATTCTTTATGTTTGGCTTTTTCAAGACAGGGTTTCTCTGTGTAGTTTTGGTGCCTGTCCTGGAACTCACTCTGTAGACCAAGCTGGCCTCAAATTCACAGAGATCTGCCTGGCTCTGCCTCCTGAGTGCTAGGATTAAGTGGGGGGGGGGGGGGGTACCACTGCCCTGCCACATAGTCATTCTTTATACACAATGTATTTCATTCAGGTGCACCCTGACTGAGTTTATGATACTTTGTTTTCTGTCTCATGTCAACAATTTTTATGCACTTAATCTCAGCCCAAAGGCCCGGAAGTGATACAAAGTTATTTTATACAAAGTTATACATATCTCAATGTATCCTTATCCTATGTCTAGGATTTGGATCTGGCTGAGGAACCCACTGTGACAGCTATGCTACAGAGAAATTCTCCCATGTTTTCTTCTAGTATCTTTATGATGTCAGTTTTTGTATTTAGATTTGATGCGTTCAGAGGTTCATTCTTTAAGGATGCGTAAGACCTGTGTTAATGTTGTCTTTTTCTGAAGATCTTCCAGTCATCTCAGGGTAGTGCATTGAAAAGTGAATGCCTGCTCCAGTGATCTGAGATCTCGTCCCCTAACCTTTTTCTTAAGATATTTTTTAAAAATAATGTGTATGTGTGTGGGGGGGGGTATGCACATGGTTGCAGTTACCCTGAGGCCACAAGAGGCTGTCAAATCTCATGGAACTGGAATACAGGCAGCTGAGAACCACCATGTGAATGCCGGGGATCAAACTCAGGATCTCTGTAAGAGCATTCTGTGCTCTTAACCACTGAGCCATTTTGGCAGCCCAGATCCTGACTCTGATGTGCATGAAACTCCCTCATGGACTCAGGTCTGTCGTTGGACTTCCCATTCAATTCTACTGTTAGTTTGTCCTCCTGGGCACGAGTACCACGCTGTGTTAACTGAAGAGGCCTCAGCGCTGCTCTTCACGTCTGGTAGAGATATTCCTCCCAAATGGCTCTCATTTCTCGGGGCTTTTGTGGTTAATGCATGTTTGTTTGTTCATATGAACTAAAGTTCCAGTTGTCTCTGAAAACAGCTTATGAGTATTTTCTCAGATATTTTGTTCAAATCATCAATAAGCTTGAAAAGAATCAACATTTTGTGTTAGTCCATGTGTTCAGGACCACTTTTGTGTGCACTGGATGGGTTGAAAAGTTCTCACTATCTGGGCTCTGCCAATATGTCACTAAGTTCATTACTAAACATCCTCTTTGTTGATAACAATTGTGTCTTACAGCTGGTTCACATTTGAAATAAAAAAACTACTGAGGGCTGGATAGACGGCCTTGTGCGTAAGCAAACCTGATGGCCAAGTCCAACCCCAGAATCCACAGGAAGGGCAAGGGAGAGGACTGACTCCGCAATTTGTCCTCTGATCTCTGGTCGGCACTCACACATATGAGCAATACACACATACACACACTTTCACACAATATCAATGATAACATTTTAAAATGAAGTTGTGACTATAATAGTTTTTTTTTAATTATTCACAATCGATCAAAGTGCAGACAATGAATGTCAGTCAAGTGCTCAGCTACAATTGGGACATCTATGACACACACACACACACACACACACACACACACACACACACACACCAATATTCAAGGACTGTCTTGGGAGAGGGGCAGAAATATTGAGTCAGAATCTAGGAAGGCCAGGAGGACAGTTTCTTCCAGGCAGGACAGAACTACTGCGCTCATAAACTCACAGTAGCTGTGGCTGCCGGCACAGGATCTGCACAAGATCAAACCAGTCAACATCCCTGCACGCAGTCAGGGGCTCCTGACTGAGATGCTATTGGCAGGAGACAGCCCCTAGTGAAGAGACTACGCCAGCTTTCTTTATGGGTGGAGGCTATTCCTAGGTTCTTGTGGTGTGCTCTCAGCGTTGTTGGGGTTTGAGGTTGTTTGCTTGTCTGGTTTTTGCTCTCATCCCACTCTCTCTTTTGGTTTATTCTTCTCCCAGCTCCAATCTTGCTCATTTCCCTACATTTTTTTAATTAATAAAGTGCTTAGGGGAGTGAATCTTTCCCTGATTGCTCTTCTAAATGCACTCTACAGATTACAACAGGACCTGTTTCATAATCACTACTTCTTTTAATTTATTTATTTCTTGCTTTTGCTTCAGTTGTAACAGAAAGATTTTCTTTTACATGATCTCGTCTTGTAAGCTTTGCTAATAATGCCCAGTTCTGGTGCATTCTGCTCAGATAATATTGCTCATGGTGTGTCATTCTTATAGAACTCACAGAGTTTTGTGACATTATAGAGGAGGAATTGTAAAATGCTCTATATGTACTCAAGAAGGTCTATCCTAATACGGATATGTACATTGTGTGTGTGCATGTTTCCTCGGTCACTTCCTGGGCAATTATGTTGTGCTTTTGCTCAACTGACTTGCCTTTAAAAAAAAAATTGTCGGGCTGGCAAGGTGGCTCAGCAGTTAAAGTCATTCATTGCCAAGCCTGATGACCTGAGTTTCCTCCCTAGGACCCATAAGTGGAAGGGGAGAAATATTCCATATGTGTGCTGTAGCCCACACTCACACACAAAATAAATAAACATAATTTAAATTTTTAATCTTCCATTATTAGTCTGTCTCTCTCCCCCTCTCTCTCCCTCCCTCTTCTCCTCCCCCTTCTTGTTTCTTCTGCAGTGTCTGCCTCTTACAGGCAGTTCCCACCTTATTTCATGCGTAGATACTTACACCTTCTTCACCTTTTGTTCCTGGACACAAGAACCTGTAGGTGAGGTGAGACTGATCCTGTAGCTTATCTTTCCATGCCTTTGGGAGTGGTAGCTACAGAGAGGCACAGAGATCCTTGCCTGGTCATAAAGACATCCTGGAACCCTGGGCCAAGTGTGGCTCACTTGGAGCCCTAATTCTTCCAGAGAGTTCTTGATCTTGGGGTGTTCCTAACATTCTCTGAGCCACCATCTGGAAAGCTGTTCACGGCCACCTCCAGCAACCTCGTGCTGCTGAGAACAGCTGCATCAAGTCCAGCCCCGTTTCCAACCAATGAGCACACACACACACACACACACACACACACACACACACACACACACACGGACATCTCTATTGGCATCTCCCTGGGAGGGAGCCTGAGGAGGGCTTCACTTTGTGTGCTCCTTCACAGCCATCGGGCTCTAGCTCTCTGCAGCCTGGCTCCCTCCCTGGTTCCCTGGTGCCTCTTCTCTCTTCTGAGTGGGACTCTTGCCTTGCTCGTTCAGGGGCAAACTCCTTCCGCAGAAATGGTGAGGGAGAGAGGCACCCTCTATATACAGAAAGCACTCGGAAAGGCAGAGCCTGCAGCCCTTGGCCAAGCGTCAAGTCAGGGTGTAAATGCAGAGAACCAGTTAGACCTAATTGATTAGCGGAGTAGAAGAGGCCCCACGCGAACCTGGGGTTAATCAGATGGCTAGAGGAACGGATATGGCTTACCTCAAGGCCAGCAACACAAGCTACACAGTCAAAATGTCACCTGGATTTTCAAGCCTAATTACAAATGCGGAGCCTTCATTTGGTAGGCGATCAACAGCCACTAGAAAGGCGGAGACACAAACAGGAGCTAACTGTCTGAAAATCTTTCTAAAATAACAGCAGTGCTACAGCCTGGCCAGGGCAAGGTTGGGGGTGACCTGCCCTATGAACCCACACTGCACCGGCTTTGGTGGCCCCGGGCAGTGAGAGGAATGAAAGCTATCAGAAAGCAAACAGGGTGGTGGGAGATGTTTAGTCAGCAAAGTGCTTGCTGTATAAGCCGGAAGACCCAAGGTCTGTCCCCAGCATGTCCCCATGTGAAGGCTGAGAACAATGGTCTGCCCCGGTAATCCCAGGGCTGAGGAGGCAGACAAGGATTCCTAGGATTCACTGGCCAAATCTATAAGCCACAGGTTCAGTGAGAGACCCTGCCTCAAAAAAATAAGGTGAATAGCTGGAGAGATAGCTGGTGATAAAGGTGCTTACCATAGAAGGTTGATGACCTGAGTGATCCTTGGATCCCATAATGGAAGGAGAGAACTGACTCCTGGATGCTACCCTCTGACCTCCGTGTGCACACTGAAACATGTGTGTGCCTGTACATGTGATTCGTTTTTGTTAACTTGGCACAACCTAGAGTCACCGGGAAGAGAGAACCTCGGCTGAGGAATTGCTTAGACCAGATTGGCCCGTGGACATGTCTATGAGAGATTGTCTTCATTATTAATTGATGCAGGAGGGCCCAGCCCACTGTGAACAGCACCGTCCATATGCAGGCGGTCCTGGACTGTACAAGAAAGCCAGCAGGCATGAGCCTGAAAACAAGCTAGTAAGTTGTAGTCCTCCATTGTTTATGCTCCGCATTCTTCCCGTTAGGTTAGGTTCCTGCCTTGAATTCCTATGCCGACTTCCCTTGATGATGAACTGGAACTGGAAGTGTGAGCCAAATCAGCCCTTTCCTCCCAAGTTGTTTTGGGTTGTGGTGTTTACCACAGCAAAGAAAGCAAAGTAGGATGCACAGAGGGACACAATAATAAATACAATTCAAGAATTAAAAAAAAAGTAGGGCTGGAGAGCTGGCTCAGTTGTTGGGAACACAGCTGCTCTTGCAGAGGACCAGGTTCAACTCCCAGCACCCACATAGTGACTCACAACTGTCTCTAACTCCAGGGGATATGACAACCTCATACAGACATAATATTCAAGGAAAGCGCCAATGCACATGAAATTTTTCTTTTAAAAAGTCATTACATTTAAAAAAAAAAAAGTAAAGTGGATGGACTGGAGTGTTGGCTCAGAGGTTAAGAGCACTGGCTGCTCTTCCAGAGGTCCTGAGTTCAATTCCCAGCAACCACATGCTAGCTCCCAACCATCTGTAATGAGATCTGGTGCCCTCTTCTGGCCAAAAGAACACTGTATACATAATAAATAAATCTTTAAAAAAAAAAAAAAAAAAAAAGTAAAGTGGAGAGCACTTAAGAAAGAGACCCAGAGTTGACCTCTCCCTCCACACACGTGCACACACAGGCATGCACATGTACACACACACAACAGACAGACCTTGTGCTTTTCAAATGTTCATCCCTTTTCTTCAAAGGGGACTTCTCAGGAAGAGAGGCCTGTCAAAGTCAGGCAGAAGCCTCGGTGTGTGGGAGGAGCTTCTACGAATGGGCAGGGCTTCTAATCGGGAGGTACCAGTGTACAGGGAGGGGCGCCAGTGAGTGGGAGGCACCCTAGTGTGTTGGCTGTGCAGGCCTGTTGCCTGTTTGTTATGAAGACAGTTACCAATGGTGAGAATCTCACTAAATTGTTTTGCAGCCTTCTGAGGTCAGGTGGGGTCTGTGATCAACATCTGGCCAGAGGAATGTAGTGCCACTCCCAGGGCCTCTCTAGCCCTGTCCCAGACCGGTGAGAAGAGAGCGCAGAAGCTAGGAAGCCTGGAGCAGCTGCACTCCGAACACTCACTGTGACCTGGCAGCAGCCTTGACTCTGAGGCCTGCAGACACCTGTCCACTGCTCTGTGGCTGCTCTTCTGTGCAGACACTGAGCCATCTCCTCCTAGCTCCCAGCTGCTCAGGGCTCTTGCAGCTCCCCAGAACCTTAATACTCCCAGCAGTACCAGCAAAGGACCACAGCTCCAAGGGCCCTGAAGAAGCTGTGGTTTCACCATGCCTTTATAGCTATCCTCTTGCCCCGGCAGGGAGACAGCGGCTGTGACTGTGATACAAACCAGGGCTCTGCAAGCCATAGCGGGAGTGGCTGACCACATCTCCACACGTCAGAGATGCACAACCCCACACACCCAGTCCCAAAGAGGAAGACACTGAGGGAAGTGCCTTTTCCTCTAGATCTCAGTGTACCTACAGGTCAGCGGGAAGAGAGGAGAAATGACCACAGCCATGAAAATAACAGTGTGCACAGTCCAGCAAGCCTAACGCCGCAACTGAGTGTCTGAAACCGAGTGCCATTAGCAGAGGGGCCTGTCCAGAACTCACTCACAGGACAATCCC
The DNA here is from genome assembly GCF_049852395.1 of Peromyscus maniculatus bairdii. Taxonomy (NCBI): domain Eukaryota; kingdom Metazoa; phylum Chordata; class Mammalia; order Rodentia; family Cricetidae; genus Peromyscus; species Peromyscus maniculatus. The sequence goes on from NC_134853.1 coordinate 168,692,242, forward strand.
TGCTCACTCTCTCTGCAGCCTGGCTAAGAGTCAAGAGGCAGGAGGGTGAAGGACCCTGCAACTGCAGCCTTTGAGCCACACAAGGTATCGCTCAAAGCCCAGAGCAGGCTCCTAGGGACACCACATTTTTGATGGGGGAGTAACTAGCTAGCTCTAGGCCCAATGTAGGCCCTTCCAAACTTACTGCTGGCAGTGCCCTCACCCAGTCTGCCACCCTGGGGGAGCTCCATTCCCCTCCCCCAGCCACGGGGAGGAAAGCACATCACGTTGTGGAAAGGTCGGGATTCCGCATTTTAATTCTGATTACGGCTTAATCCAACACAGAGAGCATTTGGCATGGTGCCTCTCTGCTGAATGTAGGAATGTTTTAATGGAATTGTGTTATCATGGGAATGTGCGGCCAACTGTTCAAACAAGATACTTGCTACGGCTTTCTTGAAGAGCTGAGCAGGCTCATAGAGAACAGAAAACAGAATAGACATTCCGCTCTCAGATTTTCATGTGGGGGGCGTGGAATTTCCCGATGCCTTTGACGTGCAGCTGTTTACAGCATGCATTCCATGGCTTTGCACTGTCCCAAGCACCACAGCCATATGTGCAGGGCCCTGTCCACTGTCCCTGGCAGTGCACTTGGGGACATAGGAGGCAGCCCCTGGAGGTAGCAAAGTGTCAGTATATTGGCACATGTGCCTGGCCCAGGCTGAGTGCCTGTCACTCACTTCTCAGTCTCTTTCCGCTCTCTAAACCATACTGGCATATGAGAGCACGTGTGCGCGCGCGCGCGCGCGCGCACACACACACACACACACACACACACACACACACACGCTTGCACACTCAGATATACACCAGGGGGCACCAACAAGATGCGTTTCTAAATTTTTGATTCTCTACATTACAATCCCAGAATTTGGAAGGAGGGATTAAGAATTGAAGGTCATCATGGGCTACATAGTGAGTTCAAAGCCTGCCTGGGATACATGAGACCCTCACATATCTCAAAGAAAGGGTGGGGATAGGAAGCTGGGGAGATGGCTCAGATGGTACAGTTCCTTACTTTCTAGTTATGAGGGCCTGAGTTTGAGTCTCAGAACCCATATAAAACAAAAGGCTGGGTGTGGTGAAAAGTAGCCCTGTGCCAGAGCTCACAGGCCAGGCAGCCAAACCAGCTTGGCAAGATGCAGGCCAATGAGAGACCCCATCCCAAAAATAAAGTGGTCAGGACCTGCAACATGACACCCTAAGTGGTCCTCTGACCTAGTCACACATGTGCATGTGTACTTATACCCATATTTCCATGTGGACATACACACATAGGAAGAGCCACTTCCTCCTGGGGCAGGGCCAAGCTGGGTGCCCAGGGTCCGGCTGGAGCCTGCAGCAGATTGTCTACTGAGCTTAGCGTCCCCCACTGGAACAACTCAGGACCCGGCAAGGGGCTGACCCCAAGTCCCCGGCCCCTCTTTGGAGAATGAAGACATCACTGCATCTCCTGAAAGCCACATGGGTCTCCAGTCCTTCTTGCTTTCCCAGGACAAAGCTCAGACTCCCTGTTTCCAGAGCCTCCGGGGCAGCTCCTACCAGCTGTCTGCCACTCACAGCCAGGCCCAATGTCTTTACTCCATCAATCCTGAACCCAGCTCACCCTCCCCAGCATCCCTTTCTCCCCCTGCATCCTTTCAGAAGGTGTGCTGATGCTGTAGACCATTGGAAAGTGGGCAGTGTGAGCCTCACAGCCTGGCCCGAGAGAAAGAAATCTAAACTCAGCTCTACCTTGAGGCTTCTCTCCTGGAATGTTCCAGTCATGCAGAGGTGATTCAGGTTACCTCTTCCCTCACCCAAGGCACTTGTAAACAGTGATTTTTTTGAAAAGGGGCCTTGTATATTTTTATGCACCAAAGATTTATGGAAATAATTAAGAAATTTGATTACAATTCCACGGTGGCTATTTACTTGGGGAACAAACCTTTTCCGTGAACACTTCCTCACTGTGACTAATGCACTTGGCTTTCTTTTTATTTTGAAAGCATAAATTTTCCTTGTTGATAGTGACTATGTACAGTGTTTGCAGAGGAGGCTGTTTTTACTAAGTTTCTAATCTAATAAGTTCTCTGGAAGAATAATGCTGCTCTTTGCACAGCCTGGCAGAGCTGTTCCTGCAGGAGCCGGGAGCCTAGAGAGGGCTGGACCCTGAGCCTCCCTGGGCCCTGTTTCCTCCAGGCAAGAATCCAGGAAAGGACGGGCTGGAGAAGCTTCCATATGATCCAGCAGTGGGCTGACAGATGCCGGAAGGACCCAGGAATGTGGGAGAGGGGGGGACCTCAGCATGCCCACAGTGGAGGCCAGGCCTCATCAGTCCTGTCGTGTCCTGCTGGGTCTTCTTGGATCTTATTGGTTTCCACTGGTCCCTTCTGGGGTCTTCTTAGTTCTGATAGGTCCTTTGGGCCATATTGGGTTCTACTGGTGTGTGTGTGTGTGTGTGTGTGTGTGTGTGTGTGTGTGTGTGTGTGTGTAAGGAAGACAGGTAACAGACTTATGTGTTGTTCCTCAGGCACTGCCCCCCCCCACCTTGAAACCGATGCTCTCACGGGGCTATGGAACTGACCAAGCAGGCTCTGCTGCTGGCCAGTGAGCCCCGGGGAGCCTCCTGTCTCTGAACTGGGGTTACTGCTGGGCACCACCACGCCAGCTTTTTCACATGGACACTGGGGATCAAGCCCGGGTCTTTACTGACTGATCTCCTTCCCATCCCTCTGCTGGGTTTTGCAGGAAAATCCACCATCTTCCTCCCTCAAGCCAAAGGATCACACAAAAAAAAGAAAAATCAGGATGTACAAAGCCCTGGGTTCAATCACCATCGAGTATCACACTGTTTCTTATATTTGGGGCACCAGTATGATTCCAGCCTCTGCTATGAAGGGCACTGGGTGTACTCAGCCTGTAGTACTCACTCATCACCACTCCATGCTGTGGGGACAATCACTGCCAGTTCTGGTGACCATATCTGTGCTCTGCGGACAGGTGGTGGAGCTGGGATTCCAGTGTTGGCATGCTGGCTCCCCAGAGGACAGTCACATGCTATTTTTGCATCCTTTGAGGAAGTCACAGCTTAAGGGGATAAGAGGGACACGGTGTCCAGGAGCTCGTGACTCAGCCTCCTGCACAGGCTGCCTCCAGCCAGGCTTTGGCACAGGGTGGGTGGACAAGGCTGGGTCATCCTCTCCAGGCACCAGGGAGCTGATCTAATTTTAGCTCCAGAGATAAAACTGCCCATGCAGGAGACCATTCAACACCTGGCTGTTCCCAGGCCTCAGGGTCCAGAGGCTGAGGGTCTGGAAAGGCCCACCTCACACCTCATTGCCCAGGGCCCCAGGGACGCCAATCGTTCCCGGGTACCAGCCCAGGAAGTCAATGTCTTTCCTGCTGCCAAGTACAAATGTCCCCCATGTCTTCCCAGGGAAGGCCTGGCAAAAAACGAAAGTGCAGGGCCGGCGGGGAGGCCCTGTCTAAAGATCAAGGACAGTCCCCAACTGGGCTCCCCTGCCGGGGCTGCAGGCACAAACCAGGCTTCTGCATTTTCACTTCCTCCTTGACAACCATCTGAGTGATCCAAGGTCAGTAGCTCTCTTCCCACAGCCCCACCCTCTGCCTTCACATGCCCCCACACCTTGACTCTCTCAGAAGTGCCCCTGAATCAGAAAGTACCCAGAGAGTTCTGTTGCTATGTGCTTACTGCCCTTTAACAGTGAGAAGCAACATGGTAAATGAGGGGCTGAGTGAGAGGAGAGGGTGCCCCAGGGTGGGATGGACGGCAGCCCAGGTGTCCATCAGCTTACAAATGGGGAAGGAGAATGTGGCCTGTTCATATCATGGAATATTACTCCACCATGAAAAGGAGTGGAATGCCAGTCAGCCTACCACACAGATACTGGGCGGAATGTATACTGAGTAACAGACACCAATTACCAAGGCTCACAAGGATGTACTATTATGTGTGGTGATACTGTGTTCCCCGAAATATTGTGCACCCTAATAAACTTATCTGGGGTCAGAGAACAGAACAGCCACTAGATATAGAGGCCAGAAAATGGTGGCACACACACCTTTAATCCTAGCATTCCAGAGGCAGAGATCCGCCTGGATCTCTGTGAGTTCAAAGCCACACTAGAAACAGCTAGGTATGATAACAAGAGCCTTTAGTCCCAGGAAGTGATGTCAGAAAGCAGAAAGGTATATAAAGCATGTGGACGAGGAACTAGAGGCTGGTTAAGCTTTTAGGCTTTTAGCAGCAGTTCAGCTGAGACCTATTTGGATGAGGACTCAGAGGCTTCCAGTCTGAGGAAACAGGATTGGCTGAGGAATTGGCAAGGTGAGGAAGCTGTGGCTTGTTCTGCTTCTCTGATCTTCCAGCATTCACCCCAATATCCAGCTCCAGGTTTGTTTTTATTAATAAGAACTTTTAAGATTGGTGCTACAATTATGAATTGTGATGTGTCCAGAATGGGAAATCCTTGCTGAACAAAAGGAGATTAGGAGCTAGGAGAAGTGGAAGGATGGGAAATAAGAGCCAAGCAGGTGCACGACTTTCCTTGGATAATGAAGATGTTTCAGAATTGAATAGAGGTGTTTTCACCATGTGGTGAGCGCACAAAATACTACTGAAGTGTTCACTGTGAAACGTATCCTGGGCTGCTGTCTCTGGGGATAAGGCGCTTGCCGCCGAGCTTGAAGAATCCAATTCTTGTAAGTTGTCCTGTGACCTCTACATGGGTAGTGGCCTGCATGCCCTACCCCACACCTGGTGGCCCACACCTTCAGTCCCAGCATTCGGAGCAGAGGAAGGTAGATCTCTGTGATTCCAAGGCCAGCCAGGGCTACATAGCAAGGCCCTGCCTCAAAAACAAACAAACAAACAACGTTTTGCATCAGTCAAAACTTTGAGCAAGGGGACTATTCAAAGGAAGGAGAGCCTGGAGTCTGGAATGCTAGAGGGTGGAGGCAATCTCACAGCAACCATGGGGAGCTGAGCTTGAGGAGAAAAGACATGAGTGGGAGCAGGGACAGAGAAGGGGCGTCGCTGAAGACGTTCTGAATGGGGGATGGGCCGCAGAGGACCCCAGTGAGGGAACACTTCTCAGTGGGCACAGCAGAGCACGTTCTAACCAGCCAGCACACTCCCACCGGAAGCCACAGAATGTCAGCTGTGGGGTGTGTGTGTGTGTGTGTGTGTGTGTGTGTGTGTGTGTGTGAGAGAGAGAGAGAGAGAGAGAGAGAGAGAGAGAGAGAGAGAGAGAGAGAGAGGTGTATACGTGTGTGGATGCCAGAAGTTAACCCTGGGTGCTGTTCCTAAGGAACCTTCTACTTTATTTTTTGAGATAAGGTCTCTCATTGGCCCAGAGATCACCCAATTAGACTAGGTTTGCATGCAGACAACACCATGTGGGTCCTTGGCGTGCAAGTGAGGTCTTTATGAGGACACAGAGAGCACATTGCCAACTGGGCTGTCCCCCAGACCCCCCAACTCTTATCTGTCTTGAGCTGCAATTGGGCAAAGGGGCTGAGGAACACACCACCCTTCTCTCTCGTTCTAGGAGGAAAGCAAAGAACAAGTTTACTAAGAAGTGAAATTGGCAACAAATGATAGCTCTTTAGGAAGACAAGGAGGAATGGACAAATCCACCTCAATGATTTTTATTGTACTGTTCTCGGTAATTACAGCTCAAATAGAAACTAAACTCAGTAAGGTAATGGGAAACTGAATGACACAATTAACATACTTCGTTCACTGCAAGCATGCCTCACACACTGTGGTCCGCAGCCCACGTTACAGGAACCGCACCAGGTCTTAAAAATCTCAAAAGTAATGGTCGGTGTGGTTATTTAGGTGAGAACACCCCTCCAAGACTCATATATTTGAATACCTGGTCCCCAGTTGGTGGAATTGTTTGAGAAGGATGAGGAGGTGTGGCCCTGTTAGTGGAGGTATGTCACTTGGGGTGGGCCTTGAGGTTTCAAAAGCCTATGCCAGGCCCAGTCTCTGTCTTTGTCTCTGTCTCTTTCTCTCTGTCTCTTTCTCTCTCTCTCTCTCTCTCTCTCTCTCTCTGCAACTAGCAGATCAGATGTGAGCTCTCAGCTACTGTTCCAGCACCAGGCCTGCCTGCTGCTATACTTCCAGACAGGATGATCATGGAGTCACCCTCTGAAACTGTAAGCAAGCCCCCAATTAAATGCTTTATTGTATAAATTGCCTTGGTCACAGTGTCACCTCACAGCAACAGAACAGGGACTAATGCAACCAATAAAATGGCTGGCAATCTGAGCATTGTCCCAGGGCCCCATGGACAAGGAGAGAACTGACTCCTATAAGTTGTCCCCTGCCCTCCACACATATGCTATGGCAGGGGCATGCCACACATGTACACACACACACACACCTAAATCAATCAATCAATCAATCAATCAATCAATCAATTTTTAATCCCAGAAGCACTTGCACTATAAGGAAACATTTTTCCAAATTACTAAGCAAACCAGAAATCAAATAAGAATCTGGCCGGGCGGTGGTGGCGCACGCCTTTAATCCCAGCACTCGGGAGGCAGAGGCAGGCGGATCTCTGTGAGTTCGAGGCCAGCCTGGTCTCCAAAGTGAGTTCCAGGAAAGGTGCAAAGCTACACAGAGAAACCCTGTCTCGAAAAACCAAACCAAAAAAAAAAAAAAAAAAACAAATAAGAATCTGGTAACAAAAAGATTCTCGAAGAATAAAGTTTGGAAATGAAGAAACAGTTTTAGACAATTTAATGGAGAAATCATAATGTAAGTCATAAAGTATTTTGAACTCAATGATAATAGGAACTCTACACATTAAAATGTGGAGGATAATGTACTCATTAACTTAAACTTTTATAGAAAAGGGTAAAGCTGAAAATGAGCACATCAAGCTTGCCACTCACCACATTAGGAGCGGATGGGAGAATGCACTCAGAGGATTAGGAAGTACAAAATAAATATGAAAAGAAGCCCACAAAGCAGAAAATCTATGAGGCAGATGCAATAACAGACTCAGAAGTTCTTTGGAAAGAACAAGATAGATGGCAAACTTTTGATGGAAAACAGGACAATATTAGGAGCGAAAAGAACATCACTGGAGAAGTTTCAGAGATTAGGGAGTTATTGGGTGGATATATGACCATTTCGTGGCAATAAATTGGGAACAAATGAAATGGATAGACTCCAAGAGAATAAATGTATCAAAACTGCCTTAAGAAAATATGGCTTAGAAACCCTAATATTCTTATAAACATGGAAATTGAAATAGTGGATTAAAAAACCAGGCCCCAGTACCAGGTCATTAAGCATTTCAATAGTAAATAACCCTGATCTTACAAAATTTTTTCCAAAGTATAATTATCCTGTGACTTCAAAAGCATGCCTGGCATCTACTTTGATGAGAGCATTATGGGAAAACCAGCCCAGAGGCTAGCATGACTCAGGGATAGAGAAGAGGCTCCTCCTAGGGGTCAATCGACCTCCTCATTAGATTAACATTATAAAATAAGTAAATACAAATCGTGGTATCAACATCATGGAAGAAAAATATGGTCATTCTTTTTAAAAGTGTGTGTGTGTGTGTGTGTGTGTGTGTGTGTGTGAGAGAGAGAGAGAGAGAGAGAGAGAGAGAGAGAGAGAGAGAGAGAGAGAGAGAGAACCACATGCATGCAGTGTCCACAAAGGCCAAAAGAGGGCATCAGATCACCTGGAACTGGAGTTACAAACAATAGTGACCTGCCATATTGATGCTGGGGACCAAACCTAGGTCCTCTGGAAGAGCAGGTGCTCTCAGATGCTGCGCCGTCTCTCCGTCCTGAACATAGCCATTCTTTTGTTTGCTTGTTTGTTTGTTTGTTTTGTTTGTTTTTGAGACAGGGTTTCCTCTGTGTAGCCTTGGCTGTCTTGGAACTCACTCTGTAGACCAGGCTGGCCTTGAACTCACAAAGATCCACCTGCCTCTATCTCCCAAGTGCTGGGATTAAAGGCATGCGCCACCATTGCCCAGTGAACATGGCCATTCTTAACAGCTGCTTTAAAAGTATTCACTACCATCAAAGGTCCAGTTTTGATTAAAGAATAAAAAGTGGAGGAGGAGTGGATGGGGGGACAGAGGGAAGGTGCGGGGAGGGACTGGGAAGAGAGGAGAGAGAGGAAACTGGGATTGAGATGTAAAATAAATAAATAAATAATCGTAGCAAACTAGAATTAGAAGAAAATTTTCCTGATCAAATAAAATATTCATATTATGCAGCAAAACAAACAGAACAAGTCGTTGGCAAACACCATTCGTAATTAGTAGACAGAAAACTAACTCATTATCTGTCTGTCTGTCTCTCTGCCTACCTCTCTACCTCTGTCAGTGTCTCTTTCTCCCCCTCCCTCCCTCCCTCCTTACAGTGCATCATATAGTGCAGGCTGGCTCAAATTTGCTATGTAGCTAAGGATGACCTTGAACTTTTGATCTTGGTGTCTCTATCTCCTTTGTGCTGGGATTACAGGTGTGTGCCACAAGGTGCTCAGGACCAGGGTTTCATGCATGCTGGCCAAGCACTCTGCCCCATCCTAGCCCCCAAAGAGTATCTTTTAATATGAGACATGAGACAAGAGCTCCTATGATTACCAGTTCTTATCAACGTCACAGAAGAAGTCCTGGTCTGCACCAAAATCTGAGAACAGGAAAGAGGCTGTAAACTCTGGAGAGGGAGGAATACCATGCACTCACACGCGATGATGTGATTATATAGAGAGAATCCACCATACTCCAGTGGCAATGCATCAAATTTAAAGCTTTACCAAAGTAGCTAAACATAAAATCAGCACACAAAAGTAAATTAATATCATTACAACTGTGACAAACAGAAAATATCATTTAAAAGAAACCAATTATAATTGCAATTTAAATCTAATCTTTCTAAGAATAACTTCTCAGGGTTTATCTTAAGAATGCATTTATGAATAAAACACAGAGTTTTTTGGTGATGCGGGTCTGGGATCCCACCATTCCAGTGGCTGAAGCAGGAGGATTGCTGCAAATTCAAGATCAGTCTAGGCTACATAGAAGCACTGTCTCCAAAGAGAGATTTAAATATATATCTGTGGAGAAATACATTAAAGATGCTGTAAATATATATATTAGAGATACATTGTGCTCAAATAGAGCAGGGACACTATCAAGGAAGGATGAGTTCTGTCCAACTGGCAAATAGACTCAAAGTAGCTCCAATCAGAATCCCCAAGGGAATGTGAGATCTTGATGAGCCTTGTTTCTGCACCTGGCTTGGGAAAGCAGAGGCCAGGAACAGGCAACATGCGCAGCATATTCGAGCATCTCATCTGAAGTATAGCGTGAGCGTAATCTGCCACCTACCAAGACTCACTCTGACTACACATGTGCATATTACACTTCCTCTCTCTTTTTAAATGGCAAAGGGTAAGAGCTGACTGCCTTGATGGTAGGTACACAGAAACTAATTCTCTCCAAATTTTACATGTACATTCTATGAACTAGTTAATGATCTCTTTAAATCAACATCTCCACTATGTCAATTTGTCCATCTAGGGTGGTTTTATTCATCCATGCATTAATTGGAAGGGCCTTAGGTGGCCCAGACTAGCCCCACCCTCATTATATAACCAGAGGACCTTGGAACTTCCAATCATCTCCACCTCCTGGTGTGGGGATTACGGGCTCTGCCACCACCCTGCTCCGTTCCATATGGTGCTGGCAGTAGGGTTATTGCATAGTCCTCACCAATTTCAATGATGGGGCCAACCTGGATTTAGTTTACTGTCTCTTTAAAAATGGGCCCTTTTTTAAAGCCAGTGAAGCCTATGTTATTAATGTCACACTTCCAGCATTTCTCAACTATAATGTATTTTAGCAGCTTTCTGAAATACATTTCCATAAAGAAAAATGATGGTTCTGAAAGGGACAAGAGGAGCTCCCTTCTGAGGTAAGACCCTCCTGAAGGGGCTGGAGAGATGGCTCGGTGGTTAAGAGCACTTAATGCCCCTACAGAGGCTCTGGGCTCAGCTCCCAGCAGCTTGGCTTAGCAGTTCACAAACACCCATACTGCAGTTCCAGGGAGTTCAACACACTCATTTTGCCTCCACAGGTACTGCACATATTTGGCACACATATATGCATACCAAACACTCATACACATGAATTCAAACATACATACACAGAAAGAGATATTCCTAAAAAGAGCAAAACCATTACAGAGGCTTGACCATGGAAACAGGAGGCAGAGCAGGCATAAATATTGTCTTTGTCTTAGCATCCTAGGGACACAGCACCCCAAACTACTTATACACGCCAGCACTGGTCTCTCGGTTTAATTAATCACCCCTTATATAGGTATAATAAACTTTGCTGGATAAAATACTGGGGGGGGGGAGAACAAGCAGTTCTAATATTCAGAAAATCTGTCCTATTTCTCTGTGACATCTGACTCAATGCTCAGTACTGCACATGTGAGCTCAGAGCTATCCTGGCCACAGGCATGAACCCCAAACTCTGTTACGTATCATGAGCGCTTACATTTTGCAATAAGTAAGGTGCCAGTCAGAGCAAGGGATGCCAGCTCAAACATAGCCCCATTGGCTTCCAGCCGCCTGCCCATCAAATGCATAGCATCCTCGAGAAACCCCCAGATTAAATAAATATCTGGCAGAGGAGTATTGGCAAAAACGATAATAAATTCAGCTCAATTCCCACCACAAACTGGCAAACTCCATCAACAACCCAATCCAAGCTGTCTGCCTCAACTTCCAAATAGCTGGTGATGGCGCCAGCCAGGGCCGGTGGGATCCTGGAAGCTCCGAGTCGGTACCTCATGCCTTGTTATCTGCCAGAAATACTGAGGTAGAATGAGGATGGGCATGACTTCCCATGGGGTCAGAAGGAGAAAGGACCAAAGGAGTGAGGAGGGCAAGCGTCCAGTGTTCTGTTATGGCCCGACTGCGAACTGTCCCTTATAGGGTCATGTGTTTGAACACTTCATCCCCCACTGGTGGCTCTCTTTGGGGATACTGTGGTTAAGACGTGGAGCCTCAGGAGAGGCGGGTCACTGGGGCGGAGATTGAGGTTTGTAGCCTGGGCCTTGCTTCCTATACTGGTTCTGCTTCCAATGGCTGCTGGCTACAATGTGACCAGGCGACTCATGTTCCTGCTGTAACATGACCATGTGACTCAGCTCCTAGCTGTCATGCTTTCCTCGTCATGATGGAACAGATCCACAGATCATGAGCCAAAAGATACCTTTCCTTGCGTTGCCTCCTGTTGGGTATACAGTCACAACAGTGAGAAAAAAACCCCGTTCCATAGATGGCTGAGCTTGTGCTGACCCAGAACTGTGGGGTCTCCATTATCCTTTCTTTCTACACACTAAGTGCTGAGAGAGACACCAGAGACTGGAGATGGAGCCAGGAGCAGACAGATGTGCTTGCTGGAGGACAGAATATCGGTGAGGAGCCACTGTGACACATGGGCATGGCACGCACCGAGAGCCGAAGAGTTCTCTAGGCACTAGCCCGCCACATCTCACTCCCAGCTGTTCCCCACTGATCTTCCCACCGTGTCTCTTTGGGTCCCATAGACTACCAGCAGCATCCTACATCATACACTGGTCTATTCTCATGCACCAGGCTCCATGAACCTGGCTGTCCCCAAGAATGATGTCTCCCTGTATCCCATAGATCATAATTTTAAGAGCAAAGAGGAAGATGGTGTTATTGGTTCCAAATTACCCATCCTCCTTCCTCCATCCGACCCCAATTCTCTCACAGCTAATGCCTCTCCCTTTTGGTCCCAATCACCTGTGCACTCTGCACCATTGTGTCAAGATCCATTCTTAAGTTCAGTCCCAAGACCACCATCATCCTGAATGATTCATCATCCATGCCTATTCTCTACACTATCCACCACCCTACCCACCCCTACCCACCCCACTCCTTCCTACCCACCCCACTCCACCCAGTGCCTCTCAGCTCCTCCACTGCCTGCCTCTGGTAACTTTTCTCAACACCTAACCCTGGCTGTTCAACCTCCAGACAGCACAAATAGATGTCTCTGAAATACCCATTGCCAGCCTTTCCTTGACCTCTGTCTGCCAGGCACTTCTCCCCTGAGCTAGTACTGATGGCCCGTCTCACCGGGACAGGAGGACTCCTGGCTCCTAGCCTTCTTCATTCTCCGTCCCCCCCACCCCTTGCAACCTTACTTTCCCTTACCTGGGTGGCAAAGCCCGCTGTTACCTTCTGCCCTAAACAGCAGACCTCCTCCCACAAAGCTGAACTGGAGGGGGAGGGGAAGATGTGGAGAGGGAGGGGCTGGATCTAGACATTCACGGTCACAGTCATTCCAACTCCACCCACAGCCCTACCTTCCCACTTCCCCTGCTTATCTCCCCATCGCAGGAGAAGCAGCATACAGGTCTCTGGGTCTGCCAGACGCCACTGTTCTCCTCGACTAGTCACCTCCTCACCTCCAGCAATCCTCTCTTGTTGAAATATCTGGTTCCACCTTTCTAGTGGCCTTTCTGTCCATATTTAAGTATACTCTAGGGTCTCCATTCTGTAAACCAGGCTGATGTCACATCCCATAGGATCCATCTGCCGCCCTCAGAGCCAGGAGCCCTGAAGAAGTCAGGCTGGTCACACTCATTCCTCACCTTCCCACTCTCAGGTCACACCAGCGTGATCTCCGCTCTACTGCAACTGCTTTTATAAGATCGCTAAGGAGTGTGTATGACCGCACCCAATGGCCACCTCCAGGAGCAGAGAGCATCAGTGGAGATAGCCTTCGTAGAGGAGCCCTGTCCCTGTAGACGCTCCATGGCCCCCTGGCCTCCTCCTCTCCCACTGAGGGCCACTCTTCTCTGCCTGAGTCCTAGCTGCTGGTGGACGCCATTGCTCAGTTGGGGACCCACTGTCTTGCTCTGTCTGTGGCTCTGTCTCTCTTTGACTCTACACACATCTGCATGCAGACAGCCCCACATGTGCCCTGACCTGGCCCTGGCCCCTCCACTCAATATCAGCATCTCCTTCACCTGTGCCTGGAACTCCCGGCAGGCCTGGGAGTGCAGTTTACTCAAGGAAGCCTCTGCCTCCCTGCTTCATCAAACAGAAAGACCAGCCTTGCCATTCCGAGTGCAGACTCCCCGGCACAGCTCTCTATCTCACGCTTATCTACACCCACTCTACACACAGTCTACACCCACTCTACACACAGTCTACACCCACTCTACACACAGTCTACACAGACTCTACACATAGTCTACACCCACTCTACACACAGTCTACACCCACTCTACACACAGTCTACACCCACTCTACACACAGTCTTCACCCACTCTACACACAGTCTACACAGACTCTACACATAGTCTACACCCACTCTACACACAGTCTACACCCACTCTACACACAGTCTATACACACTCTACACACAGTCTACACACACTCTACACACAGTCTTCACCCATTCTACACACAGTCTACAGACAGTCTACACACAATCTACACTCACTCTACACAGTCTACACACAGTCTACACACACTCTCTACACAGTCTACACACACTCTACACACAGTCTATACACACTCTATACACAGTCTACACCCACTTTACACACAGTCTACACACAATCTACACCCATTCTACACACACTCTACACACAGTCTACACACTACATCCAGTGCCCCAATATCCTGAGCTCTAACTCAGTCTGCATCCTACCTGGCCCCACTTCCCCAGGGGACCACCAATTCCTCCCTGGTATCTGAAAGCAGGGTTTTCTTGCTTTACTTCTGGCTCCTAAAATCTATCCACTGCAGAGAAAACTACAAATTTAACCTCTGAAACTAAACATCTACTTTGCACATAGAGTTGGGTCATTTTTGAAAAAACAGTGTGTTGGCTCCTTGAAAGATTGAACATAGGGTTACCTAGAATTGACCCTGGAGTTTTACACACCCAAGAGAAACAGAAGCATGTGTCCATGCAAAAATATGTTCACATATAGTTACAATCGCATTATTTATAATTGCCAAGGGAAGTTGAATGGGATGGTGCACAACTTTAACCCCAGCCACTTGGGAGGCAGAGGCAGGTGAATCTCTGTGAATTCCATGCCATCTGGTCAATATGGTAAGTTCCAGACCAGCCAGAGCTATATAGTGAGACCCTGTCTCAAAAGAAACAAACAAGAATTAACCACTCATCAATAGACAAATGAATAAATAAAATGTGGAATATTGTTCAGCAATTAAAAGGGATATAGTACCAACTGCCAACACACATGGTTACATGGATAAATCCTGAAAGCACTGTGTAAGAGAAGGAAGGCAGTCACAAGACACCACACACACTGTGACTTCATGAAATGTCTCAAACACACAAACCTGACGAGACAGAAAACAGACCTGGGCCTAGAGGGATGGGTCATAGGATAAGATTGATTATCATTCTAAAATTGACTGTCAGTAGTTACACAATCAAAATGTACTAAAACTCACTGCCATGGAGAGGTGGCTCGCTGTAGCACCCCCACAGCGAAGACAACTGCAATGTCCTCCACTGGATGAGAAGGAAAACCCAGTGCCTTCCTAGGAGTTACGGGAGGGCAAACCTGAGAAAGCTGTAGGGAGAGCACACAGCAGTCAGGGGGCCCGTGAGACAGGGACGGGGAAGGAGATCCTGGCACACACAAGATCCAGGAGAATGGACTCACCCTGCTTCAGCAGAAAGGCACTGAGATATCTTGAGTTGGGAAGAGACATGATCAGAGCAGATGTTTCAGAAAATATCTCAACAGAATAGGAGGAGGGAGAAGATGAGGCCTTAGAGGACGAAACAATGGCTCCACAGGGCATAGCAGGGTAAGGAGGAAGGATTCAGTCCAAGTCTAGTCCACATGAGCGCTGGGTGGCCAAGATGTGCCAGGGAGCAAAGAGACAAGAGAACTGAATGGATGGAGCCGTGCACCAAGACCAAGAGACAAGAGATTTGAACTGATGGGCCATGTGCTGAGATGACACCTTGGAGGGGGCAGTCCTAGGAGGAGGTAAGGGACACCTGCATCAGAGGGAGCTGCCCGAAGTCAGATGGGTCACCGCACTCTGCCTTGGCAGAACTGTCTAGGATGGAAAGACTTAGGGTCCTTACGGAAACTGAATCCATAAGAGCAAATGAAAATCCCCCAGGCACTCACATATGCTAAACAAGGACTCTACCACTGAGCTACAACCATCAGCCCTTCTGATGTTTGGTTTGGTTTTAATTTTGAGATGGGAGTTTCACTATGTAGCTCAGGCTGGCCTTGAGTTTACTCTTCAGCCCAGAGAGGCCTCAAACTCGTCTGAACCTAGAGGGTCATGGTCATTATGGATGAGCACAGGAATAGCTCACAAAGAGATGAGAAGGTGGCCAGGGACCTGTAGAAAAACCAGAGCTGAGTGTCCCAGGGGCCCAGGGAAAGCCTTTTTCTGTGACACTCCTGACTCAGCATGTTCAGCTAATGTTGCCGAGAGACCAGAGAAATGAGGAGCCTCCGAGAGCAACTTGGAGGTGGATGGTGAGAGCATGTTCTTGGATGTAGCATCCAGGTCACAAGTAGAGAGAGCTAGGGTGAGGCCATTTCAAAGACACCTAAGTGGGGAGGGAGGGGGTAGGAATGAGGACAAAACAATTAGACAGACTGGGGCTGGACTATGGCTCAGTTGGTAAAATGCTTCCCGTGCACAAAAGAGGACATGGATTTGGTCTCCAGGACTCATGTGGAAATTAAAACTAGACGAGGCAGCACACACTATGGATCCCAGCTTTCGGGGCAAGGGGAAAAAGGAGGAGCCCCAGGGATCACTGGCCAGTCAACCTAATCTATTTGGTGAGGCCCAGACCAGTGAGAGACTGCCACAAAAAAACAAGGTGGACAGTCCCTGAGGAATTTGGGAGGTTGGCCTCAGGCCTACACACACACACATGTGCCTACATACCCACGAACACACACACACACACACACACACACACACACACACACACACACACACACACAGCATAAATAAGAACTGTAATGGGGAACAACATCCCATGGGGGTATTAAAACCTGGACTGTGTGGTAGGCACATAGCGCTTGTTGATAGAGACATAATGACCATGTCATCTTGCTAGAACAAGAGAAATTAGACACAGGGGAGGTGAAACCTCCTTGATCCAGAGACACAGAGGAGGGCCATGGTATGGTTTAGAACTCAGATGGTAGAGAAAGGAGTGAGCTCTCTCCCACCATCACAGTGGACATGCAGCAGGCTGAGGGTGTGACAGAGAACCCTTATGTCTGAGTAGAGGAGAGGGTGATCATTTGCTGAGAATAGGGATGGGGGAGGGGACTGGATAGAGTTTGTTATCAGAGTCTAGATTCTAGCTGTTCTGGTCTGTGGTTTTTCTCACGTGTACATGTGTATGTGTGTGTGTGTGTGTGTGTGTGTGTGTGTGTGTGTGTGTGTGTGTGTGTGTGTATGTGTGTGTGTGTGTGTACACTTGAGTCCACCTTCCTCCTTGAGACAGGCTCTCTCTCTGAATGTGGGGCTCAGCAATTTGGCAGCTGGCAGCCAGTGAGTTCCAGGGACCCACCTGCCTCATCTCCTCAGCTCTGGAATAGCAAGTGAACTACCATGTTAGATTTTCAACATGGATGCTAGGGATGGAATTCACGTCCTCAGACTCGCGGGGCAGGAATTTGACCAACTAAACCATCTCACCAGGCCAGGTGTTTTTTTTTTAAACTTAGATTAAAAATGACTACACTAAAAGACCTACCCACCCCTTGAATTTTGCAATCAAATGAAGTAAAACATTGAAAAACCACATTTAGAGCCACTGGGGTAACACCTTTTACCCCACATTGGATCCCTGTGGACCTCTCTCTCCAGCTCTACCTTAAGAGAAACCCTACCTTGGACCAAAACTATCTATCTTTAAAACAACTCCTCTCCATCTCTAAGACATGTTGTTTCCTTTAAACACACACACACACACACACACACACACACACACACACACACACACAGGGATTTGTGATATTTTAAAATGTTTTGTGTGGATATAGGTGCACAGGCACCCCAGCATGCATGTGGAGGTCAGGGATACCTTCCTCACCTTCCTCCTTGTTTGAAACAGAGTCCCTTGTTCACTGCTGCGTACTCCAGGCTAGCTGGCCAGTGAGTCTCTGGGCATTCTCCTATGGCAGTCTCCCGTGTCTCCATAGCAACACTGGCCTTGCAGGTGCAGGCTAGCCCACCCAGCTTTACATGGGCTCTGGTCATTCAAACTCCAGCCTCACATTTGTATGGCAAAGATTTTATCCTCTGTGCTATCTTCCCACCCCTCTTTATAATTTTTAAAATTATTATATGCTAGGCATGGTGACACACGCCTTTGATCCCAGAACTTGGGAAGCGGAAGCTGGTGGATCAGTAGTTCAAGGCCAGCCTCAGCTACATAGTGAGTTCAAGGCTAGTTGGGCTACATGAGAACCTGCCTCAACACACACAAACACACACACACACACACACACACACACACACACACACACACACACACACACACACAATTTTATTACCATGCTTAAATAAAATAAAACCCATTGGCCCATCTCTACTTCTTCCCAGACCTAGGAGCCAGAATATTCCATGTAGCCACCCTGGTCACTTTCGATCCCTCTCTTGCAAGCCTGATCCAAAGGCAACGACTGTTTTGACTCTCATACTTATTGTTCCCATGGTTCTTTCCATCCGAATTCACCAGATATGTGTAAGTCCACAAAAGGTGCATTGTTTAGTTTTCATGCAGTATTTTAACATGAAAATCAGCATACAGATAAGCTGGATTCCACAGAGAAAACCCAGTTCCCACCACCTAGATCCTACAACTCACACTTTGCTATTTCTGTCTCATAGCTTTCTGTCCAAACGCCTTCTACCCTCCATCAATCCACGTTATTTTTTGATGCATTCTGGAGTTAATTGTGGACACTGGTACACTTCTGCAGATGTATCATTAATGAGGGTTCAATATCTGCAGTTTGTTTGTTTTAGGTAAAATGTACGGAGAATGAAACACGTAGAACTCAAATGTGTCATGGGTTGAATGCTGACAAATGTTGGTACCTATGGAAACCAGGCTCCTGTCAAGGTATTGCAAAAACCCAAGAAGTTTCTCTCATGTCCCTTTCTAGTAAATTGCAGACACTGTCACCTGCACCACAAGTGGTAACTGTTAAGATTGCTCTCTGCCATAGATATCTGCCTAATCTAAAAGTTCAGACAAATAAAACACGTGCTATACACTTTGAGTGCCTGGATTCTCCCACTCGGTGTGGTGGGGTTTGTGGTTTTTTCTTTTTTAAAGATTTACGTGTGTGTGTGTGTGTGTGTGTGTGTGTGTGTGTGTGTGTGTGTGTGTGTGCAGGTATTGACAGGTAACAGAAGAGGACACCTGACCACCTAGAGCTGGAGTTAGAGGCAGCAGTGGGCTGCCTGACGTGGAAGCTGAGAGCCAAGTTCAGTCTTCTGCAGGATCGCAGGCACTGTTCCCTGCCAAGTCGTCACTCTCTCCTAGCATGGTGTTTCTGAGATTCACACACGTGTGGCACACATGGAGAATCGATTCCTTTTCGTCTCCGGGTACTATTCTATTGTGTGACTCTATTTCTGTTTGCCCATTCACCCACTGGCAGCTTCTGGACTTGCTTCCTGTTTTTAGTTATTAAGAGTCAAACTCTAAGAGCATCCTTATGTGAGTCTGTTTGTGAACATATGTTCTCTTTTCTCCTGGTAAGTGTTCAAAAGAGGAATTACTGGATCATGGGGTATATGTTTGCCTGAGCTATAAGAATCCATCTGATCTGCTTCCCACATGTTCAGGCTGTTTCATGTCCTCATCGTCCATGTGTGGGGCTTCCTGGTGCTCTCACACCCTTGCCGACCATTTTGCCCCCATTGTGAACTGTATCCAGTAGGCAGGTGTGTTGTGTACCTCAGTGTGGTGCCCCCCCCCCCCCCCCCCCCGCCTCAGTGTGGTTTTCCACTTGAACTCTCCTGTCTACAGTGTTTGGCAATTACTTTGATCACACTAAGAGAAGCCCCTCTACCTCTAATTTGCCAAAAGCTTTTATCATTCATTTTTCTATTGAATGCTATCAAATACTTTTAGGCATCCAAATTCCTCCTGACACACGATTCTCAGGAGACATGCCAAGAACTTCTGTTGAAGAGTTGGGGAGACGGTTCAGTCTGCAAAGGGCTGTGAGCACAAGATCTTGAGCTCCGTCCTCAGAACCCACATTTTAAAAGCTGGCCATGGTGGTGGTACACATCAGTAATCCCAGAACTTGGAAGGCAGAAACAGGTGGATCACAGGACCCCAGTGGCCAGACAGCCTTGGCAAGCTCTAGGCTAATGACAGACACTGACTCAAAACCAAGGCAGGCAGCACCCGAGGAATGCCATCCAAGGTTGAACTCTGCATAGATGCACCAATGCGCACATAAGAATGTCAAAGAACCCTGCCTGCCTCCCGCTTCTCCTGTTCCTAAGTCACTGCTCTGGTCCACATTACAGGAAAGATGAAGGTGGTTGTAGTGAGTGTCTTACAGAGAAAGATGCCATCCAGAGGGTTAGAAGTGTGGTCTGGCCCAGGTGATCTGACACTGGCAACATCTGCCTGTGCCAGCCACGATGGTCCAAAGAACACAAGACCTGCTTGGAGCAAGGTTCCCTGAGTGTAAAGGAAGCTTGACCAGGCTCTGCAGCACCGTGGGCAGCTGCCACCTCACCATGCGGTGTCTGTGGTCCTGCTTCTTGAAGCAAGGTGGGTGGAACAGTCTGCAAGGTCGGAGGCGCTCCCTCTGAGTGTCACTTAGCTCACATCTCCATTGGAAGCCTTCTCTGGATGGCCCCCACGTGCGTTAGGGTCACTCTCCTGACTATCACATTCACAGGGGCATCAGTGTCTGCCACCTCCTATTTATCTGTGTGTCCTGCTGGCACTGTGCTTCTCTAGAAGAGGTGCCCAGCACATGTGGGACTGTACGAATGGAGAAGCCAGCAGGAAGCCACCCACTCCCGGCCATGTGGGGACCACTGATGGCGGTAAATAGGACCTCAACAGAAAAGGCCCATTTCTAGGGAAGCACATTTGAGGGGTATCTCTTGGTCCTAGCCCCTTCCTGTTAGATTCCCCCCTCTCCCCCCCCCCCCGCCCCCACTTCCTGGCCACTACAAAGTGAGCAGCTATGCTCTGTGCTCCATACCCTCATGATACTGTACCTCACTACAGCCTGGAAGCAGCAGCGCTAAAGGACCTGGCACCTCCGAAGCTGTGGCCAAAAGGGATCCTTCCCCACTTGTCCCCTCAGGTGTTGGCCTGACTAGCGCACAGGCAGAGACTGGTGCCCTCCTCCCACCACGTATGATAAGGCTTTGAAGAATCTTAATTTTGCGAGAGGTTCACGTCCGTCTTGACCACCCTGTATCCTCTTCCCCTCTGGCTACAGTGACGTTGCCGCCGCCGCCGCCAGCCCAAGACCCCTCCCCACCCCCAGGGCATCCTGTCTCCAGCCTTCTCACACATCACAGGCTCCAGAATTCTAATGATGGGTTCTTAGTGGAGGTGAGCCCCTGGGTCAACCCATCTTCTGACTCCAGGGAGGCCCCCCCCACTGCGCATGTGTCAACTGATTTAATGCTGTGACACTTCAGAGAAAGGATACCCCCCCACCCCCACACACTTCCACCCAACTCTCCAGATGCACATGGGGCCACCAGTGCCCCAGAGGGCCTGGTGCCCAGAAGTAGAGAGATAGCCAGCTACTGCATCACAGCAGGTGCCCAGGTACCTGGCTCCATGTCACCATAGTCACCACATCCTAACTCAGCCTCCTAGTGCCATGTCCACTATCATTCCCAAAGTGTTCCCAGTGCCCGGAACGCCCAGAGGGAGGGAAGGATGTGGAGAGCCTGAGTGCACTCACCGGGGTCCACCTTCTAGCCCCCTCCCCACCTTTCTCCCCCTGTGCTCTGCCGTCTTTGGTGTAGACCATGTCTTCAGAGAGATGGCAGAGTGCGGCACCTCCCCCGGTGCAGGTTGCCCTGCCATGGACAGGCTGTCTCTTTGAGGCGGTACAGCGAGGAAACTGCACTTCTCCCTTAGAATAATGCGTGACAACAGGAAGCCCGATTAGGGAAGAAGCTTGCACTTTTCAGTGGCTTGAAGCACTTAAAGTCTGATGTTTCCTTTTTTCCCTTATACCAAGTGACAGCAGATCGCCCGCTCCTGGTGTCAGAGCTCAGTTTTGAATCACAACCAAGTTTCCCAAGGAGTGGGGACTTTCTTTTTCTCATGAATACAAAATCTTTCTATTGTGGATCCCCCCCCCATTTCCATTCCAAACACTGCAACAGGCAGCAAAGGGTTCAAGATACCTGTTCTCTATCTCTCACAGGAACCCCACGGCAGCAGTCTGATAAACTGCTGTGATTCAATACTGCCACATGCCACCTGACTTGCTTCCAGCGTCTCAGAAATGACCTCAAGGCGCTGGCAGTTTCTGCTGCTGATGCAGTATGCAGATTCTGCAAACAAGATTTAGTTCCACAGCTGGTTTTCAGAACAGCTTAGAGTCAAAGATTCAAACTACAGAGCACAGCGCGCAAGTTCTTATCAAAATGTCAAAATCGATTTGGCCAGAAAACCTTGGCAGGCAACATCTGTGAAAGGTTAGGGGGGTGTGCCCCTCCCTCCCACGGATTCACACAGATGCCAAGTTCATCAGGGCAAAAGGCACCAAGGGCTGTGTGCACATGAAGCTGGAGCACTCCAGAGTCACCCGTCCTCTCTTCTGAGGAGCCAGGAGGGAACTGAAAGAGACTCCAGGGAGATGGGGGAGCCTGCTGCGCAGCTAGTCAGAAACAAAGCATCCCCCTTCCTGTGGATGTTCTCAGCTACTGCCCCCCCAAAACAAAGCATCCCCCTTCCTGTGGATGTCCTCAGCTACTGCCCCCCCCAAAACAAAGCATCCCCCTTCCTGTGGATGTTCTCAGCTACTGCCCCCCCAAAACAAAGCATCCCCCTTCCTGTGGATGTTCTCAGCTACTGCCCCCCAAAACAAAGCATCCCCCTTCCTGTGGATGTCCTCAGCTACTGCCCCCCCAAAACAAAGCATCCCCCTTCCTGTGGATGTTCTCAGCTACTGCCCCTTGTCTCCACATGGCTTCAAAGTGGCCTTGTTTTTTTTTTTTTTTGGTTTTTCGAGACAGGGTTTCTCTGTGTAGCTTTGCGCCTTTTTCCTGGAACTCACTTGGTAGCCCAGGCTGGCCTCGAACTCACAGAGATCCGCCTGGCTCTGCCTCCCGAGTGCTGGGATTAAAGGCGTGCGCCACCACCGCCCGGGTTACAGACAGAAAAGTGGAAAAGGATAGAGAGACGGGGGGGGGGGGGGGGGGGGGGGGGGGGGGATGGATAATGATCCAAAGGGAAGTCTGACCCCATTCCCCCATTGTCTCAGCAAGCATCCTCACCAGTCAAAAGTAAGGTGGAGCCGAACCCCACCCGAGCTTGGAGACGCCCTGGTCCGCCACCTGGTGAGGTGATAAACACCATAACCAAAAGCAGTCTAGGGGAGGAACAGGTTTGTTTGGCATACACATCCAAGTCACAGTCTGTCCCTGTCACTGGAGAAGTCAGGGGTTTGAGAGACAGCTCTTACTGGCCCCACCTCCCTGACTCATGCTCAGCCCGCTTTCTTCTAAGACCCAAGACCCCCTGCCCAGGAGTGGCATCCACTTGCTTGCTGAAATTGCTTGGGCCCTCCCCCATCAATCAACAACCAAGTCAACTCCCACAGACCGCTCTGACAGGGACAATCCTCAGCGGAGTCTCCCTCTTGCCAAGTGAGTGACTCTTGGTTGTGTCACGTTGATGATAACACGTCACCAGGGCAGGGCTTCAGGGTGTCCATCTGTGATCAGGGTGCTTTTGTTTCTTTTCTCATAGCTGTGACCAGACAACAGACAAGTAACTTAAGGACGGAGGGGTTGATTTGTCTTGTGGTTTGAGGGGACACAGCCCATCATGGAAGAGAAGACACAGCACCCCACCAGGAGATGTTCACAGCTGTGTCAGTGGGAGCTTGCACACATCTGGGCAGATCAACAGATGGCCACAGGGGTTTTCATGGAAGGCAACTACACACATTCAGAGTAGATGCGCGCGCGCGCGTGCGCGCGCGCACACACACACACACACACACACACATACACACACACACCCCTCTTAGGAAGTTCCCTCAAAGACAGGCTCAGGGGTGTGTCTCCTAGGAGATTAAAAAAAAATCTAGTCAAGTTGATAACGAAGACTGACCACCTCGGGTAGAAACCCAGCTGCTCTGTCTATGTTCTTCCCTGGAGCATGGGTTTACAGAGGAGCTGCTTCCTATGAAAGATGAGCCAAGTATTACAAGTGAGTACAGCACATCTGGGGTGCTCAGGCGCAGCCCTGTGCTGCTCGGAGCGCCTCGAGGCCTGGGGGAGGATGCTGAGTGGTGGATGTATGGATTCCACGGTCACCAGCACCTCCTGCTCCATGTAGGCCTATGTTGAGGTCAAAACTAATTACTGATTCTCATATTTTCCCACTTCAGACAGAATCATAACACTATTAAGAGCTAATACATTTATTACTGTGATTCTCAACCGGGCAATATTAAAACCTGTGAAAGTGACTTTGCAAATTACCAAACAGTCACCAAGCTAATGAAGCAAAGCTTTTAAAGTGACTGAGGAATAATTCCTATATTATAAGGACAGCAATCTGTGAAGGGAGATTTGGTTTAAAAAAAAAACACACATTATAATGTATAATGGAGAATGTTAATCTGTGGTGAATCCAATCAGAACAGAACAAAGAGGAAAAGACACAGGCAGAGAGAGGCCACAGGAGGCCACAGGCAGGAGGCTGCCTGGGAAGAAGGCACCAAGGGCCCCTGTGGTGCCTCCCTGTGGGCACCATGCCAGCTGCCTGCGATGGCCTGGTACCCCCAAAGAGGCAAGCCTCTAGGAATGCCTGTGAGGGACAGTCTCGGTTGGGTTAACTGAGCTTGGAAGACCCTCTACGAATACGGGCAGCTGTGGTGGTATTGTGTTCTCCAAAAGATTGAGTACTCTAATAAATTTATCTGGGGTCAGAGAACAGACAGCCACTAGATACAAAGAATAGAAAATGGTGGCACTCACACCTTTAATTCTAGCACTCCAGAGATAGAAATCCCCCTGGATCTCTGTGAGTTCAAGGCCACATTGGAAACAGCCAAGCATGGTGACACGCCTTTAATCCCAGAAAGCCAGCCTTTAATCCCAGGGAGTGGTGGTAGAAAGTAGAAAGATATATAAGGCGTGAGGACCAGAAACTAGAGGCATTTGGCTGGTTAAGATTTTGGCTGGTTAAGCATTCAGGTTTTTGAGCAGTAATTCAGCTGAGACCCATTCCGGATGAGGACTCAGAGGCCTCCAGTTTGAGGAGACAAGACCAGTTGAGGATCCGGCGAGGTGAGATAGCTGTGGCTTGTTCTGTCTCTCTGACCTTCCAGTATTTACCCCAATAACTGGCCTCGGGTTTGATTTTATTAATAAGAACTTTTAACATTCCTGCTACAGGCAGCATCATTCATTCCATAGGTGGGGGTCCTGAACTACACAAAAAGAAGGAAGGGGTTGGGCACCCGCACTCATCCCTCTGCCTCCTGACTGGATGCAGCGTGGCCAGCCACCTCAGGCTCCAGTTCTACAACTTCTCTGCCACAGCGGGCTGTATGCTTAAAAAGACCCTTCAGGCCTTCAGCTGTTTTTAATCTGTCACAGAGATGAGGAAGGTGACTTATACGCCTACCCAAAGCCACGTTCCCCATAGCATTCTGCTGAAAATGCACCGAGGGCCTCTGTCTGTCATTATCCAGAGCTGGCTGCACCTTCACAGCGCTCAGTGATGCTCAGTCTGCCATCATCTCGGAGAACAGCCATCCCCTGGGACATGGCTCCAGGCAAAATGAGCCAGGGGAACCTTCGGATTATACCTGAGGTCCAGGCACCACCCTGCCTATCAGCCCAGGGCTGCAGCCCATCTAGGGAAAGAGGCTGCGCACGGGAAAGGAAATGGTGGGCTGGCCTGCCTCGGTGCTGATGGTGAATGGTAAGCCTGTTAATTAGTTCATGGCACACCCCTTTTGAAGCAGTTCTCTCCACAACTTTACAAGAGGCCACATGAAAGCCCTGTGCAGAACAAAGCCGAGGAGACAGGCACACATGCTGGCCAGGAGAGAGGAGGCTCGTGTCTCTAGTTAGTTAGCAGCCGACAGCAAGCACCGGGCACTAGTCAACCAAGTCCGCCTTCATGCCGAAGCCTTTGCCTCATTCTTGCCCCGGTGGTTCCAACCGGTGCTCCCCCCAGCAGATTTTGAATCCTATTATACAGTAAACATCTGTGGCATTAATTTCCGCCCTGTAAACAAACGCAGGACAAATGCAGGCAGCTGTGGCAGATCATCTGACGAGTCAATCGCTTTGAGCAGCTCTCTGCCCGCTTTCCTCAGGCTGGCAAAAATGAACCAGGGCTCTCAGCCCATCTGTGGCACGCTGGCAGTGCCAATCCTGCCAGAGAAACAGAGCGCTTCCGTTTGTGCCTGGATACCTAAAAGGAATGACCGACCCTGCCTCAAGAACACAGGCTCCACGTTTTCCTTTTTATGTTTATTTTGCACTGGTAGAAACTGGATCCTCGAAACCCCGAGAAGTGGTTTGCACTGTGTACTCATCAGGGGTGACCGGCACAGCCAGGGGAATGTTGGACAGCATGGATGAACTTTTTGGGATGTCACAGCTTGAGGGAGAGAACGTTGGTGTCTACTGAGTGGTAGCCAGGACTGCTGTTAAACACCCAGGACAAATCAATGGCTAACAGCTATTTATCAGGAGAATTTGCTTTTAGAGATCACATCTCCAGTATCCCACGCTGACCTCAGACTTCATATATACATGAAATGACCTTGACCCCTGATACTCCTGCTTCCTGTTCCCAGCACTGGGATTACAGGCACACCAAGGCCAGTTTGCTTGCTTGGGTCTTTAAGTGGATACCTATGGAACCAGTGCTGAGGTGCCTGGGGACAGGGATTTCTGCATTTCTGAGAAGGAAAAGTGGTCTCGTTCACTCCCCATCCCCTGTGACAGCCTAGGATGGGGGAAGTAGTAGTCTAGCTCCATTATGTCCTGCTGCCTCTGGTCTTCCCTTTCCCAGGCTCCAGTCGGAGAGGCTCTGTGCCCAGGCCACTGACCACACCCAGCAGTCCCAGCTCAGCCGGTCCCTACCTGGGTGGGCTGTGACACAGAGCCAGGCCAGGCCCGTCTCCAGCAGCTCCCATTGTATCTGCCTCATCCCTTCTCAGCCCTGGCCGTGCTCAGACTGTTCACAGAGGCATGCTGGGGGCTCTCCTCTGAGGCAGTGGGTAGCTAGCAGTCCACCTGGTGTGGGCTACTGCCACCACTCTTGTGGGATCAGAACACTTGTGATTCCCGAGGTAGTCTCTCTCCAGCCAGGCCCTCGTCTGAGCTCTGCCTGGGCACTACCACCTCCCCCCAAAAGTACAGGATGAAGGGCCGCCATTCTCCACGAAGACCTCCATGAAGCCTGGGCTCCTGCATAGGCCCGCAGCATGTAGTGTTCTCGGCATCTCACAAGCCCTGGCACTCCCAGTGTCTTTGACCCACGTCTGAGCTGCTGGCCACCACCCAAGCCCCACTTCTTCCTGGAAGTTGTCCAGACGCACCCTATTGGTTCCAGAGAGCTCATCCCCCAGTGGTCTGTCTTCTGCTCTCAACATGTCCAGGACTAGGCAGGAAGTCTAGCTCTGCTGCTGAGGCCCAAACGAGAAAATACTCTCATCATTGCACATAGCCTTTGAGGAAATGAGCTCCCTGGCTCCTCGCATAGCCCCAGAGGCCTGCTTGATTATCCCCAGCCCAGAAGGTCAGAGAACTGACCCAGGACAGCACAGTTACCAAGGAGCCAGGCTCCTTGTGAGCTGAGGCTGGCACTTCCACACCCCAGGCCTCAGAGCAGGAGCTTTTCTACTGTTGTACTGATGTGGAGGGAGGGCTCCAAAGGACCAAACACCCAGGAGGGAGGCCCCGTGGACCCCATCCCGCAATCCTAGGCTCTGCCTGAGAGTCACAGTCTCCCCTGCTGCTCAAAAGCAAAGCCTCCTTGCCCCAAGGGAGGAGCACCACCATCCAAGCCTAAAAGGGGATACCTAGAACCCCCTGTTCCCCAATGGAGGGGCGTCCACCTCTCTCCAGTGGAAGCTCTGCTAGCAATAGCCAGACAGTGCTCACACCCCTTCCCCTGGGACTCCCTGCCCCACCTCTGCCTTGTGCTAATCTCTAGATGACTGGATCAATATCATGTGGAAAGTGGAACCCTCCAGGCCTCTGCTCTACACCATACCTCAGAAATACACCTACAGAAGCTATACACTTCTGATGATATTGCTCAGGGGAAAGACACTTGCCTAGTGTGTACAAGCCCGGGATTTTGATCCCCAATGATGGAGGTAGGGAGGGAGAGAGGGAGGGAGGGAGGGAGGAAGGGAGGGAGGGAGGGAGGGAGGGAGGGAGGAAGGAAGGAAGGAAGGAAGGAAGGAAGGAAGGAAGGAAGGATACTCACAGAACAGGAAGGAAGGAGGGAAGAAAGGAAAGAAGGAAGGAAGGAAGGAAGGAAGGAAGGAAGGAAGGAAGGATACAGGATAGGAAGGAAGGAAGGAAGGAAGGAAGGAAGGAAGGAAGGAAGGAAGGAAGGAAGGAAGGATACTCACAGAACAGGAAGGAAGGAGGGAAGAAAGGAAAGAAGGAAGGAAGGAAGGAAGGAAGGAAGGAAGGAAGGAAGGAAGGAAGGAAGGATACAGGATAGGAAGGAAGGAAGGAAGGAAGGAAGGAAGGAAGGAAGGAAGGAAGGAAGGAAGGAAGGAAGGAAGGAAGGAAGGTTACTCACAGGACAGCAAGGGTCCATCCATGGTACAACCGATAACAACAATCTGTTCTGACCCTCTCTGTGCTGGACCCTGAGCAGACACTGGGGACCTGTGACTTGGGAGCCAGAGTCAAGCTGGGTAAAGAAGTAAGAAACCACTCAGACTAAGAGGGGACAGATGCTGCATCGGGCTGTCCCTGCTCTGCAGGAGCCACCTCCCCAGTTCCCTCAAGAATGGCAGCCGCACAGTGCCACAGAGCGCCTCTGTCCCTCTGATCCACCCCGGAGGCACTCCCACACGCCTCCAGGTTCTTCAGTGAAGGAGGAAGAGGAAGGGATGAGCTAGGTCATGGGAACACACTGGGCTTCTGGACATTCTGAGCAGAACAAGTCAGGGTGGCTGTCACCGAGTGGAGCAGAGGAACCCTAGGTGCACACCAAAAAGGTACCAAGGCTTGGACTGGGTCTACCTTGTACTCCGGTAGTCAAGACTTAAGGTAACCGGTCAGTAGGATGGACATTCAGAGCAAGAACAGCCCTCTACATCCTTGTCCACAGTCCAGCGAGGAGTGTGCATGTACAGGCAGGCATAGAGTCCCCCCACTTCCCCCAAACCCCAAGTCACCCTCCCTGGTAACTAGCCCCAGGCTATATGTGGGTGTCAGCTTACTAACACATAACGGCCAAGCCCTGCTCTAACTCTGCATGCAGAAGCCCTCAGGTAGACAGGGAAAGAAATCCAGGGAGGTGGCCGGGCACAGCCCCTAACAGCCATGTCCACAGGGCCTCACAGACACCAAAGACCTGGTACTCGGCACACTGAAATGGAGAAAAGAGTGCCTCCCAACATGCTCTTCTCTCTCCCTCTTTCCAACATGCTTACTCCCTTAAGAGAGTGTGGGCATGAACATCTACCTCCCAGAGCTCTGGAACATCCACAGCTGCCCTGGCGGGCCAGGCCTGGGACCTTGGAGATTGCCCACTAGTTGACTAACAGAAGAATTATGGTCCTCTGGTCTATCTCTAGAACAACCAGCTGCCCTGTATGGTAAGAGTGGCAGCTAGAGAGTGGCCATTCCCAAGCCCCTAGCAGGAGACAGTCCACTGGGCCTTTCACACCTCTCATTTAAAAAGAAACCATTCGGGACTGGTGTGCTGGGTAGTTTTATGACAACTTAACCCAAGCCAAAATCACCTGAGAGGAGGGAGCCTTGATTAAGAAAATGTCTCCATAAGATCAGGCCTCAGGCAGACCTGTAAGGCATTTTCCTTTTTTTAAAAAAAAAAAAAAAAAAAAAATGTTTTTATTCTTTTTACATGCCAACCACAGATCCCCCACTCATCCTTCCTCCCACTCCCCACCCCCATCTTCCCCCCTCCCCCAATCCACCCCTCATTCCCTTCTCCAACAGGGTAAGTTTTCCCATGGGGGAGACAGCTAAGCCTGGTATATTCTGTTGAGGCAGGACCAAGCCCCTCCCCGATGCATCAAGGGTGAGCAAGGTAACCCACCATAGGTAATGGGATCCAGAAAGCCAGCTCATGCACCAGGGATAGAGCCTGATCACACTGCCAGGGGCCCCTCAAATAGACCCAGCTACACAACTGTCTCCCGTATGCAGAGGGTCTAGTCTGGCAGTATGGTGATTTCTCAGAAAATTGGGAATCGATCTACCTCAAGACCCAATGATACCACTCTTGGGCATATACCCAAGGGATGCTCAATCATACCACAAGGACACTTGCTCAACTATCTTCATAGCAGTATTATTCATAACAGCCAGAACCTGGAAACAACCTAGATGCCCCTCAACCGAAAAATGGATTAAAAAAAAAATGTGGTACATTTACACAATAGAGTACTACTCAGCAGAGAAAAACAATGACATCATGAAATTTGCAGGCAAATGGATGGAACTAGAAAATATCCTGAGTGAGGTAACCCAGACTCAGAAAGACAAACATGGTATGTACTCACTCAGAAGTGGACACTAGATGTAAAGCAAAGGATAATCAAACTACAACCCACAGTTCCAGAGAAGCTAGGAAACATGGAGAACCCTAAGAGGGATGTACAGATCACCTTGGGAAGGGGAAACAGAAGAGATCCCCATGAGTAAACTGGGCATGAGGGAGGGCAATGGAAGGGAAGGGAAGGGGGATGAGAACATGAGGCATTTTCTTAATTAATGATTGATGGGGGGAGGGCCCAACCCATTGTGGGTGATGTCATCCCTGGGCTGGTGGTCCTGGGTTCTATCGGAAAGCAGGCTGAACAAGCCATAAAGAGGAAGTCAATGAGCAGCACCCTCCATGGCCTCTGCATCAGCTCCTGCCTCCAGGATCCTGCCCTGTGTGAGATCCTGTTCTGACTTCCTTCAGTAATAAACAGTGCTGTGGAAGTGTGAGCTGAATCAACCCTTTCCTCCCCAGCCTGCTTTTGGTCATGGTGTTTCAGCGCAGTTAACCATGACCTAACTAAGGCCGCTGGGGAGGTGGCTCAGTCAGTGGGGTGCTTGATGTGTAATCCTGAGGACCAGAGTTCAGATCCCCAGAATCCACATAAAAATCCAGGTGTGGTGATCCTTATGTGTAATCCGAGCAGGGGGTGGGGGTGAGACAGGCAGATCCCTGGAGCTCATTGGCCATCAGTGTTGGGCTCATTGATGAGATTCAGGTTGAGTAGGAAACTCACACAAGTAAGGGAGAGAAAGAGAGGAGAAGGCATCCTAACATACTCTTCTGGCCTCCACATGTGAGTGTGCATGCACACACATACATACACACACACACACACACACACACACACACACACACACACGTACACACTCGCATAGTTCTAGATCCATAGTAACTGTTCGTCACACAGAACCACTGCTTATGGGAACAACTACTTGAATAGTTTGTGCTCCCTCTGCTCACAGATGAGAAAGACTGAACGTGAAGAGCCAAGGAAGCTAGCCCAGGCTCACACAGCACATCGTCAGAGGATTGGAACCCTGGACCATGTTACTCCCAAACTGGCCTCTCCAGCACAAAGACTCACCCCCGTCCCCCAGCCTACTGAATCCCTCCTAAAAGAATAACCTCATCCCTGCACTAGTCAGAGGTTTTCCTATCATAGCCAGTTCCAGAGCTGGTCTCAGCTGGATCCCTGGGGCTGGTGGGATGGAGCATGGCAGGGCACAGGCTCTGAGGTGCACAGACTGCCCCAGCCTTCTTTGCATTAAGCCTGGCTCTGTGTGTCAGACAAGGCACCATGGCTGTCCAGTCTCGCCCTGAACCCTTGCTTTCCCCAGACAGCCACATTCCCAGAGCCTGGCTGGGCGGCTGCCAGGTCCATCTGTCCCAAATCACCTTCCTCAGAGAGACTCCAGGCAATCCCACTCCACTCTGCCCTCTCAGAGCAGGCTTGGCTCGGGCAGGAAAAGCCCATTCTCCCTGCACTATTAAACACGACTCTTCAAAGACACATCTCACATTGAGTTAAACCCTTTCCTGAAGCCTTTGGTGGTTTCCATAAATACCATAGATGAATAGGCTAGAGCCCATGAAAGCCCTTATTTACTGTAGGATGAAGGGCCAGGAGGAGCAGGGGAGGGAGCTGGAATGCGGCCCTGGGGCAGGTCAGCTAAGGAGGGCATCTCAGCTTGAGGGGAAGGTGGGGTGTCAGGAGGTTCTGTGAGAAGGGCTCTGGACAAAGAATGTGTCTGCTCCTCACCACCACCACCCCCCAAAGAAACTGGCCTTTGTCATTTCCTACAAAATAAGCAAAACCCTTCCCTTAGACACTTGAGGACGCTTTGGAATGAGCATCATATGCATGCCGTCTGTGAGCTTTGCTGTATGTACAGCGGGTGCTAGGTCAGGCTGACACTCTTGAACAGGCACCCGACATGAAAGTCCAGGACAGCCCTGTTTGATGGCAGCGGGACCTGGCTAGGGACAAGGGTGCACACAGAAAACTAACTTGTGAAAGGTATGAACGAACAAGATACGCATCTCTGTGCACACCGCAGTTCAAGTGCAAGCCATGGCGTCAAGTCGTACAGCTCAGGACCTATGGGTGCAGCTTTCATTTGACCATTCGAATCCCGGGCAGCCATTTTCCAAGCTGACCCCGTTTGCAGCCCTTCCTTTGAAAAGGGTGCTCACCTGTGCCTGAGGCAACATCCGGGCATTGCTCTTAGCCCCCGTGGGAACTGCAGATGAACGGGAAGATGCGCTGCCAACAGGAATACAGCCTGTCTAGAACAGACAGAGAGGAATCTGCTACCCACAGGGGTGGGAGGAAGCCTGCCATTGACACTTAACAGTTTGTTTAGGTGTGTAAAATGTAATTAATTTTAGTTTCACACATCTCAAGTGGCTCCAAACGATGCTCATTCTGGAACATTCTAAAGTGTCTCATGGAAGATTTTTTTTTTTTTTTGCTTCTTAGAGTAATTAATACTCAAGGATGGAATTAAGATTTTTAAATGTATAATCTCTCATTAAGACTGAAACCAGCTGCATCCCTGATGGTCAATCAGCTCAGAGTCCAGAGACTTGGCTCTCCTGAAAATCTCTCCTGGAGCATGGCTGGACATGAGCTCTGCTATTGCTGAGAACCTCCATGTCATCCCCCTTCTCAGTACACAGCTCTGCCTGGCACTTGCTGTAGCTGACCCTAGAGGGCTGCCACAAGTCAGCAGCCTACAGCACCCAGGAAGGTCTCCAAGAGGGAAAGAGCCCTGTGTCCAGGGTCTCCAAGGTGGACCTTTATTATCCTGCAGAAATGAAGGCCAGTGGAGGAACAAAAGGCAAGCGGGTTGTGTGTCTCAGAAGCACCTGACAGCCCCTGGCTTAGCTGTGCCCCAGGGAGGGAATGTCAACCACTGTCAGTCACAGACCTGGAGGCTGAGCTGGGCGGAGCCTCTCTGCATCACTGCAAACCTCTGCCTCATTTTCCCTGAGTCCTCCAAAGCCGCCTCCATGATACCATGAGCCTCTCTCCCTTCCATCAAGAGAAACCACACAGCACCTCAGCTCAGACGACGGTGGCTGTGACTAGAGATCTGAAGCAGCCTGGTCCCCTGGTCCAAACTCAAAGCAAGCCCTAAGCCCAGTGAGATGCAAACATTTGCTCTTGTATGGGAACTGTGCTGTCAGCCTTCTTGGATGATGGCTGCCCCAATCCAATGCTCAGAAACTCTGCGCAATTCTGGGACACCACCACCAAACTGGCACATTCACCTATTCTGTGGCCATCATGGGCTCTCCTTCCACCCTATCCCAGGAAGCTGGCTGCTTTAGGAAAAAACAATCCTTGCCCCCATTTGATGGGTTCCCAGGGCATGGCTCTAGCCATGGACAATGCTCTGCATCACTCACCCTAGATTCATATGCATGTAGGCTGTTTACCAATCCCTATTTCCAGGTAGGAGAAGCCTGGATTGTCATAAGATCACAGAGCAACACACTCCAGGGCAAACTCTGAGCTTAATCCTGGCATGGAACTTTCTTTCACACCCAATCTCTTAGTAGCCAACCCTCCCCAAGCATCCCCTATGCCTGGGAACTGAAGTCCTGGGCCACCATGTTCAAAGCACACCAGCATGATGCTGTCCATGAGAGTGGACAGTGCCATTTCCTGTTAACATGTGTGGATGGTGCAGGGAGCTGTCAGCCTCCAGGAAAGCAGGGGGCACTGGGAAGGAAGGTTCTTTCCCATCCACAGAGGTCACGGCCCGGCACGGGGTGTCAAGAAGACAGGGCTCTATAAGTTTGGGCAGTCTACCCACACAGTAACACAGTGATGATAAATGTCCCCCATAGTCTTAGGCATTTGAATGATCATCAGTTGGTGGCACTGTTTGTAAGGTTATGGAATTTGGGGAAGTGGAGCCTTGCTAGAAGAAATACATCACTGGGGGTGGGCTTTGAGTCTTCATAGTCTTCCACTCATGCTCTCTACTTCACGTGTGTTTGATAATGTCAACTGCCAACTCTCATACTCCTGCCTCCAAGCTTGCAGCTTACTGTCATGCTTCCCGCCCCCGCCCCCCACCCCTGGTGGAATCTAAGGCCCTAGAACTGTAAGCCCAAATAAACTCTTCCTTCTATGAGTTGCCTTGGCCATGGTGTTTCATCACAGCAGCAACAAAGTAACTAATACAGTAACACAGCTGCAAAGAGACACAGTATCCATGCAGTGGAGCCTGGGCCCTGCCCAGCACACAGGAAGGTGGAGGAGGTGCAAGCAATGAAACTACTGGAAAGAGCAGGAAGTAGGAGGGACACACTCACTGCTGGGACTGGATGCACCCCCCTCTCCAGGAAGAGCTCCTGGCTCCTGTTCTGCAAAGATGGAGCTGTCAATGAGGTGATCTCTAAGTTCTCATCGAGGTCTGAGGGTGGAAAAGTCTTCTGGGGCATGTAAGAAATTGCTGGTTTCCTTTCCTACTAGGAGGTTCTAGAAGCATCCTTGAGAAGGACTTCCAGGACTGGCACATACTCGTAATCTCACTAAGCACCTCTGATATAGTCCTTGGGCACTGTGCCAGGCTCCGCGGTGACACCCAGTGAGATCCAAGCTCAAGAACAGAGTGACACTTCTGGGCTAACAGCTGTTACAGAGTCACAACCAGGGTCATTCTGGGAGAAGCCAGTACCAGGGTGCCTCGGGAGGCCATGCAGTGCCTATTTGCCTATCCCAGGTAATATGACATTTTTATATGTGTATGTACTGTGTCAGGCTTAAATAAGGTTAAATATATCTCCTTTTAGTGTGCATATGTGTGTGGTGCACACCTGTGCATATTTCTGTGGTGCACACATGTGTGCATATACGTATGAAGGGCAGAGGCTGATGTTGGGTGTCTCCCTCTACTGCATCCCACTTTATCTACTGAGCAGGGTCCCTCACTGAACCTGAAGCTCACTGATTTGGCTTGACTGGCTGGCCAGTGAGTTCCTGGGATCCCCATGTCTCTGCCTCCTGTCACTGCAACTACAGGCACACATAATGACACCCAAATTATTTTTCATTTTATTTTATTCATGTATATGTGTCTATATGAATGTGTGTACATACAGGTGAGGCTATGAGAAGAGGGTGTCAGATCCCTGAAAGCTGGAGTCACAGGTGTTTCTGGGGGGATCAGCTTGTTATAGAAGGACTCAGTTTCAAACTCCAGTCCTCAGGACTGCACAGCCAGTGTTCTTAACCACTGAGCCATCTCTCCAGATCCACAGCCAGCTTTTCACACAGGTGCTGGGATCTGAACTGCACTCTTCATGCTCATGTCGCAAGCACTTTAACCAAGCCATCTCCCCAGCAACACACACACACACACACACACACACACACACACACACACACACACACACACACGGCCACCCATGGCCTGGGTGGCACTCTCCAATGCTCTCCAGTGTCTTCCTAGCACTCCAGGAAGGAGATGGGAGACCGGCCATGATAATGGGTCTGTACCTGGTGAGTCCCATCTACCAAATGTCTCTACTTGAACAAAATAAGTTAATTAATAAAATAAACAGGACCTCAGATTAAAGGGATGCCATCCCTGGGGGGTGGGGGGAGATCAGACATCAGAAACTCGTTGAGAAAGGCATTGTCAGGAACACACAGAGAGGCTGGAGGGGCCCTGCTCAGCCACTCACCGCCCAGGCAGCTGAAGCCCTTCACACCCGGACAAGTCGGGAAACGCCAGGCAGAGGTCCTCTCCCCGCTAGTGCGGAGTCTGCGGCTCTTCTGATTTCTGGATTGACTAGAAGGTTTGGCCAGCCCACAGCCTCCAGCCTGGACAGTGTCAGATGGACGAGGGGCCAGCCTCCAATTAACACGGCATAGAAGATTCTATGTCCTGGACAAACATTGCCTCAGGTCCAGAGAACAGGCGTGATCCTTCGTCTTCTGTCAGTAAATTTTAAGAACGAGACGAAAAGGTAGCCGAGAGTAGGGGTGGTTCAACTTTAAGGTACATTTTTAATTAAAAGAAAAAGATCAGAGCTGTGATGCGGCATCATAAAGCAGATAATTTTACAGCTGGATGGTCTCCCTCTGATGTACTTGAAAACCATTTTCAAGCGACATAAAGTTTAACATACCGGTACATCTGCCTACCCGCTAGAATCTACATGGAATTTAAAATTTAATTATATTAAAGCTTTGCTACAGTGTGCATCGCAAGCACACTGACCAAGTGGAACGTCAGTGGAGTCTCCTTAGATGGCTTTGTTTGTTATGTTGTCCCCCACCCCACCCCTTTCCACGGGAATTCAGTTTCAGAGAACCCAGTGTTGAGTTTGACAGACAGTTGATGAAGCTGTCCGAAATGTTTACTGCGTACATAGAAAATCACTGGGGACCCGATTGCTTATTCTCCCAGGTGCACGGGGGTGGGGGGGCAGTCTCCCTCCCTCCACTTGCTCAGGCAGAAACAGTCACAGAAAGGTGGGTACCAGAGAGCCAGGGTGACCTGTGAAGCTGGGTAAGGGTGAGAGGGCAGCCAGGGAGCTCATGGCTCTGGAGCTCAGTCCACTGTGAAGCTGATGTCTATGTCAAAGCATGCGTCCTGGGGGGGGGGGGGGCTTGTCTTGGAAACCTGTTAGTCGCAGGCACTTCCTATGGTTAAAAATAATGAAATCCTGGCTCAGGGATCTTTCAACAGTGAATACTTGTCCAAAGATTTACAGGGACCTGTGCTTCCTCCCTGGCCCTGGAAGATGAAGGAAGGAAGGAAGGAGGGAAGGAGGGAGGGAGGGAGGGAGGGAGGGAGGGAGGGAGGGAGGGAGGGAGGGAGGGAAGGAAGGAAGGAAAGAAAGAAAGAAGGAAAGAAGGAAGGAAGGAGGGCAAAAAGAAAGAGAGAGGGAAAGGAAGGAAAGAGAGAAAGAGAGGGGGAGGGAGGGGGATGGAGGGGGGAGGTTGGATTTACTAGCTTGTGTAGAAAAACTTCCTTGCAAACGCAGCTCCCCGCCAGGGATGTACAAGTATGGGAAGAAGCTTCAATCTGAACCAGGTGGGTTTGATTTCAATCCTGTCCCTGCCACTAACTGTGCATTTGTGTCTGTGTGTGTGTGTGTGTGTGTGTGTGTGTCCATGCTTGTGCGTGTGCACATGTGTAAGTGCATGGACATTCCTGTACGTGGAAGCTAGGGATTGATTCAGATGTTTTCCCCAATCATTCCCCTCCCCTCGCTTATATTTTGAAATATGGTCTCTCGCTGAACCTGGAGCTCACCAGTTCTAAGTCTCAGGAATCCTGTCTCCCCAGGATTGGGGTTTAAGGGTCTGTACTACAATGCCTGTTTTTTTTTACATGAGTGCTGGAGATTTGAACTCAGAACCTCATACCTGTATGTCAGGCATTTTATCAACTACATTATCTCGCAGCTCTTTGCTATACATTTTCAACTAAGATTTTTCAAAAAGCATGCAGCATGTATATTTGATGTAGCAGGAATCTTAGGAGGTCTTATTAATAAAATCAAACCTGGCCAACTTCTCAGCTGATCTTGTTTCCTCAGACTGGATGCCTCT
This sequence comes from Peromyscus maniculatus bairdii, assembly GCF_049852395.1. Classification (NCBI taxonomy): domain Eukaryota; kingdom Metazoa; phylum Chordata; class Mammalia; order Rodentia; family Cricetidae; genus Peromyscus; species Peromyscus maniculatus. The sequence continues at coordinate 168,729,910 of NC_134853.1, forward strand.
GTGTCCTCATATCCGAATGGCTTTCAGCTGAACTATGCTGCTCAAAACCTAAAAGCTTAACTAGCCAAATGCTTAAGCGGCCAAATGCTGCTCGTTTCTGGTCCTCATAACTTATATACCTTTCTGCTTTCTTTTTTTTTTTTTTGGTTTTTTCGAGACAGGGTTTCTCTGTATAGCTTTGCGCCTTTCCTGGAACTCACTTGGTAGCCCAGGCTGGCCTCGAACTCACAGAGATCCGCCTGGCTCTGCCTCCCGAGTGCTGGGACTAAAGGCGTGCACCACCACTGCCCGGCACCTTTCTGCTTTCTACCACCACTCCCTGGGATTAAAGGCTTGCTTTCTGGGATTAAAGGCGTGAGTCACCAAGCTTGGCTGTATCCTTGAACACATGGATTTCTGCCTCTGGAATGCTAGGATTAAAGGCGTGTGCTACCACTGCCCATCCTAAGTATCTAGTGGCTTTTCTGTTCTCTGACCCCAGATAAGTTTATTAGGGTACACAATATTTTGGGGAACACAATATCACCACATTTCCTCTCTTTTGTCTAAAATTTAAAAAGCTTATAACTAATACAAGAAAAATTATATCCAATAAGCATATGCAATATACATAGTCAAGATTACACTAATGATGTCTCGTCCATTAACATTTGACAGATTCAGACAAAAACTCCATTATATATATTAACAGTGTCCAGTCCAGTAACATTTGATAAACTCAGACAAAAAATTTTCATTACTTATTTAAAACAAGTAGTTCCTTTTTTAAAGTATTTTTTCTTTTCATAATAGATTCAGTAGTCTACCTTTTGTCATTTTTATATCTTCCCCTTTTTCTTTTTAGAGTAGATTCAGTGATCTACCCATTTATCCTATTATTTCTTTATCTTTTTTTCAGAGTAGATTCGATGATCTATCTCATATCTATATTCTCTTTTTCTTTTTGCTTTCTAGGGGTGAAGATATCTTTAGGGAATCCTAAAAAGAAATTTTTGGGTTAATTGTCAAGTCTTGTATCATTTGTCCAGCCACTGCATAATGAGAAAGTGCAGGGCTTGTCTCAAGTCCTTGTTCAAGTAGTCTGTCAGGCTGGATCATCTCAGCTAGTCATCTCAAAATTGTCCTGACCAGTTTGTAGTCCAAAGTCGATCTTTTGGTGGTGTTAATCAGCTTACTGGCTTTATCATAGTCTGTGTGGAATCGTCGCTGTGGGCTCCTGTCATCTTTTTGAAGATTTCAAAGTCACTGTTAGGCGTGGTCATACACAGAGAGATGCAAACATAAAAGGTGACATGGACACACAACTGTGGACCATGTTGGGGAAGAAGTAGGACGAGCAAGCGTGAGAGACACAAGCCACCACATTCTGTTATTCATTTCTGTACAGTGTGAATTTTCAAAATCCATAAATTCTTTTTATAATAATTATTAACCATAAAATGCACATTTAAATTGTGATTTGTTTCTTTTCAGTCGTCATATTTAATTTCTGGATTTAAAATTAATATTAAAGGGGTTTTTATGTTTGGTAGTCAAGGACATGAACCAAAATCTATCCATTCTAAAAAGCTACACTGAATCCCAGTGATGAGCAGGGCCCAAGCAGGGATCACAGAGGGACTCCTGTCCAGAGCTGGGGACAGATGGGGACACAGAGCTGAAACAGAGGCATGGAGGAGTCCAAGCACAGGCAGGTAGAAGTTGCCATTGGATAAGTCTGAGATGGAAGTTTGACATCCAAGGGACTCATGAGGATGACGCACAAGAGACAGCTGGGGCTAGAACTGGGACTTTGTGGTCATCAGTACACCGACCTGCGTCAGAGAAGAGCCTGGGAGGGGTGGCCAGGGGTTAGGAAGACGACTGGGGGGGGCCTTGGGCACCTCTGTCTTAAGAGGTCGGGACAATACGAGCTGCACAGGGGCATGGCACAGAGTGATGACCACAGCAGGAGACCCGCCCGAAACAACGGCTGTGACAAGAAGAGGTGACCAGTTTGCCAAAGCCTAATGGTGGGCAATACACTGAAGACAGAGATACAAGCTTTTGATCTGGTGACCTCAGCAGCATGTTTGGGGATGGAGTGAGGAACAAAGGGGGCCAGAGAGCCAGGCGGATATGGAGACAGCAAGACATGCCGACCCACCGAGGGTACCAGACTATTGCAGCTCTTAGGAAGGCTTTAGTTTGCTCTTGCATAGAAGCCACCAAATACTGCTTGGGGCTGACAGGAATGACCCAGTAGACAGTGGAAAATGGGGCTGATGATTAGGGAGGGGTTATCCAGAACACTCTGAGCCGGTGGAAAGAAATGGGACCCAACACACAAGGAAGGGAAGTGTTCCAGGGTGTTGTATGATATTCTGTTTGTGTTCTGACAAATAAAGCTTGCCTGGAGATCAGAGGGTGGCACTAGCCACTAGTTACCCATAGAGGCCAGGCAGTGGTGGCACACACCTTTAATCCCAGCACTTGGGAGGAGGAAGCAGGAAGATCAGGAGTTTAAGGCCACCCTGGGCTACACAAGATTGAACCAGTCTAAAAGAGAAACAGAGCTGGGTGGTGGTACATGCCTTTAATACTAGCACTATGGAGATGAAGACAGGAATATAAGGCAGGTGGAGACAGGATCTCACGCCCATTTGGTCTGAGATTTCATAGGCTTAAGAAGTCTCTAGTGGTTGGTTGTTCTGTTTGTCTGATATTTCGGCTTTTACCCTGATATCTGACTCCTGTTTCTTTTTTATTATTATTTAATAAGACTGATTAGGATCATGTTTCATCCAGGGTCCAAACAGGCTACCCACTGACCCAGAGCAAAGCACACCCAGCAGGTAGACCAGGTAAGGGAGTGGAGGTGCTGTGGGGTGTGCCGAAGGTCTCTTCTGACCTACGCTATCCTCCCTGAGAAATAACAAGCGTCCCTGGTGACACTGTGTAGCTTGAACTTGACGCTTCAGAGGGTCCAGAATGGGATTTAAACAGGTGGAGGGTACAGCCACACAAACACCATGGTGGTGGGAAGGGTACAATGCACACAAGAACCAGTGTCTACTGAGTTAAGCAGCTGCTCACTTTTGTAAGCCCTGCCCTTAGGAGACTCAGGCAGGACTGCTAGGAGACTTGAAAAGGTCACTCTGTGAATATTAAAAACCAGCAAGGAAGCCAGGAATGGCGATGCATATTGTAGTCCCAGCACTGAGGAGGATGAGGCAGGAGGATCGTGAGTTCATGTTCATTCTGGGCGTCATAGAGAGATGCTACCTCAAGAACCAGGAAGCATTATGGTAGAGAGCAGCTCCAGTGATGTGTAAAGCTGTGTGAGAGAGACATCCCCTCCTGTGAGAACATGAAACTCAAAGGTGCAAGGGAGGCTTCAGGAAGAGAGGATGGCAACAGACACCAGGAACCCCCCACACTGCCTCCATGGCAGCTTCTCAGGGGCCCTGGCCCCTGACTCACTCACCTCAGACCTCCTTCAAGCCTGGGAAGCATGGAGAAGTCTGCTGTCAGCCATGCATCTTCTCTCTTTTGAAAGCCATCCTCCTGCATCCTCTGACTAATTTCCTGACTTCTCTGGGTGTTCCAAATGAAACACACACATCTAAAGATCCAAAGATGATATCCACAAATGAGAGAAAACATATGATGTTTGTCTTTCTGGGTCTGGGTTACCTCACTCGGAATGGTTATTTCCAGCTTCATGCACTTACCATCAAATTTTATAATTTCATTTTTCACAGCAGCCAAATAATATTCCATTGTGTAAATGTACCACATTTTCATTACACATTCATCAGTTGATGGACATCTAGGCTGCTTCTATTTCCTGGTTTTTGTGAATAGCACAGCAATGAACAGGGATGAGCAGGTATCTCTGTAGTGAGATATAAAGGCCTATGTGTACATGCCCACGCGTGGTGCAGCTGGGTCATGTGGTGGAGCTATTTCTAGCGTTTTGAGGAATCTCCACTCTGATTTCCAAAGGTAGTTGCACCATTTTTTGTAGTTTATTTATTTGTTCGAGATTATGGCTCACATTGTACTCCCAGGCTGAACTGAAATTCACTAAGCAGCCCAGGATGGCCTCAAACTCAACAGTCCTGCCTCAGCCTCTTGTGTGCAGGGACACCAAGTGTGTGCCACCATTCCGGGCTAAGGAGCTTTTCTGATGTTTGGACATGGACAGTCCTGGATAGCAATTCCTCACAATCTCCAGTGATTCCTAAGAGAAACAGCAGTGGCTACTGGGGAACAAAAATTAAATCGCTAACCCTTTGGAAAATGGAAGGAACGAGAGAAGACAGAATCACCAAGAAAAGGAAGAATATATCCCTGTGTGTCCTACAGACAGCTGGTGCATGGCGAGGCAGCATGGGGAGTCATTTTATGGTAATTATTAAAATAATAACTTTGATGAAACAGACAATTACTTAAAAGACAACAAATGACCCCTATGTGGAAACATATAGACCACTTAACGAACTTCTGTCTAAATCAAAGGTGTAGTTAAGAACTCGCCAGCCCAGGTGTCTTCTATTTTGTTCGTGAATGCTACCAAACATTTATAGAGGAAATAGGACTGATTCAGCACAAACTCAACAGTACGGAAGAGGGATGCTTCACACTGGTTTTATGAATGTGGATTACTCTAACACTAAAACCAGGCAACGGTAATATATGGAAGGAAGCCGTCGACCTATATTCCTCAAGCATGTATGCCAAAAATCTTTCTCAAAATAGAAGCAAACCAAACCCAGTTATATAGAATACGAGAATGCTTCATTATCAAGTAAAAGATTGATTTCACATTCCAAAATTAATTAAGGTAACTAATATGCTATTGACAGGTTAAAGGGAGAAGATACATGATCATCTCAATACTTGCAGCATCCAGCCTCCACCCACTGTAAAAAACCCACAGAGCTCTGACTAAGGTCTGTAATGGGCTAACAGTACTGTTTCCTGGGTTCAATAATGTCCAGTAGTTATGTGGTGTGCTTTCATTGGGAGAAATTGGATAAAGGGGACAGAGAACCTCTTTGTATTATTTTTATTCCTTGAGGGCCAGTGATTCTATAAAAATGAAATGTTAATCCAACCCCAAATATCCCTGGCAAATTATACATAGAAGGGAAATTCCTCAGTCAGACAAGAGACATTTATGAAAAACCTAGAGTTAGTTGCCTGGCATGGCGGTGCACACCTGCATGGGGGTGTACACCTGCATGGCGGTGCACACCTGCATGGTGGTGCACACCTGCATGGTGGTGTACACCTGCATGGTGGTGCACACCTTTAATACCAGCACTTGGGCAGCAGAGACAGAGATATCTCTGTGAAGTGGAGGCCAGCCTGGTCTACATGGATAGCAAGTTCCAGGCCAGGGAAGGCTACCTAGTGAGACCATGTCTCAAAAAGAAAAACAAAACAAAAGTCCCTGGAGTCAATATCGTGTCTGCAGTTGGAGACTTACAATTCAATAACAGAACACAAACCACGTTTTAAATAGGCAAAGACTAGAAAACACTTCATTACAGAAGACACACAGGTGGTGTGCAAACACGTGGGAGATTGTCAACATCGCCCATCTTTAGAAATACAGCCAATGCGCCTCTTGTCTAGCAAAGGTTTTGAAGTAAGCAGAGTGAGTAGAAGGTGTGGATAGGGTATGAGGAAATAGCTCCTGGAAATGTAAAACAAGCAAGTACTTGGAAAAGCAGCCCGTGGCCTCAGAGTGCAACAGCCCAGGCACACCACTTCTGGCCAGGTTCCCAGAAGAAAACAAAAGTCTATGCCTCCCCACAAAAGTCTAAACATGTATGTTCATACACATTTTGTTTATAGCAATAAAAAAAATCACTAGCGCCCTTGTGCATCAGCAGGTGGGTGGATAAGAAACAAGTGTGAGATGGAATGCTATTCGGCCTTTCAAAGCTATGGTTTTAACACTCCCGAGAATGTGAAAGAATCCCAAAAATAATCACGTGAGCAGAGGCGGCCAATGTTAAAAGAGCACAAGCTGCATGACCACACTTAGAGAAAACTCTAGAAACTACAAACTCATCAGCGTGACACAAAACAAATGGTTGTTTAGAGACAAGAGGGCAAGATGGATGGATTATGGAAACACACAATACCCTTGACCCTGTGTACGTTGGTCACTCTGGCTAGGGTGACACCTACATCATGGCTGTGTGCATGTGTCAAACTCATCTCTTGCATACTTTAAGTGTGGACAGTTTATAGTCATAAGTCACACCAGAACCAAACTGTTAATACACAAGCTTGTTGATCAAGCTTTGTCATCACCCATTTTACAAATACAGAAACTGGCACACATGTCATAAACACAAGTCAAAGCTTCCCACAGTGAGGACACAGTGTAGACATTCTAAGGGGAGAGCAAGACTAATTACCAAGCTCCTCACCCTCATGGGGACTGTGCACAGTACTCTTGATGGTGACTTTATAGAGATGGGGACTATACTTGGTACCCTTTATGGTATTTGCATGGAGTTCTCTTCACAGTGACTGTACACAGTACCTTTGTGGTGACTGTACATGGTATTTTTGGAAATGATTGAGCACAGTGCTCTTCCGATGAGGCTGGCCCTAGAGAGACAGCAGATCTAGGAGAGCAGGGACAGGCAGAGCTCGACGTCACGGCCTTTTATGGGAGGGCTCAGACCCCCATTTGCACTAATAACTGAATGAACAGCACCCAGGCATTCTACATCCAGGTGGACCTAAATCCATAGCAAGTCTTGGCTCATACTATCTCGGGTAGCCCAGGTAAGTGAAAGCTATTTCTTTCCTGATTAAAAACAAGACTAATTATTTCTATCATAACATTTTGGTAAAAGTTTTAACATAAAGCAAAGTCCAGATCCCTCACCCTAAGGAAAAGGCCCACTATGATCTGGCTTTATTCATATAAAGACTGCCTCACTCTGCCCACTCTTTGTGTAAGCAGGAAGACCCGAGTTCGGATGCCCGGGTGAAAAGCTAGGCCAGTGCACTACATCTCCAATCCTAACACTGGCAAGCAGCTGGCAGCAAAGGTAGAGATTTTCTGGCTAACCAAACTCGCAGAATTGGTAAGCTCCAAGTTGAGCGAGAGACTTTGTCTCAAACTATAAAGTAGTCAGCAATCGAAGATGTCGGTAACCTTCACTCACATGTGCACACATACACAGACAGGTATACACGTGTAATGCCACATGCACACGTACATACACAAGTCTAGCTAAGTAGCTAACACACATTGGACACCAGGACCCGGCAGATCTATTCTGATTAATCACTTGACTTCCCGAGACCCTGGGGAGATGCCCCCCAGCCCCAAGTGAAGAAGTGCTGTACAGAGGCACCCTAGAACATAGTCACAGTCAGCAGTCCTGGAGAAAAGTGAAGACCAGTTCAAAGGCTACACAGTACAGCCTCCCCTGGGGTCACCCCACAATCTCCCCAGATCCCCCACTACCCTTGGAAGGAGCCAGCACTTCAAACCCAGTGCTGTGTGTGAAATGCTGGCTGGCTCTTCAGCTCTTAGAAGAAACAAAATGTTACAGCCTCCCCAGGTCTAAGGAGCATGCAGTTAGTTTAAAACAGGAGATATGGGGTGATCAATACAAATCTTTGTGTTTTTAATGGGAATCATTACTCAAAATATGTCACTAACTAATCAATACAAAAGTTAAAACTCATCAATATTTAAATTTTTCCCATTGACATCTTATCATCCTAGCCAGGAAGGAGTTCAGCCCATCGCAAAATCCATTATTTAATCTTTTGAGTTTGCAGAGTTCAGAATTAAACACCAGTGGTTGGAAGGTGTCAGTTAGCAGCCTGAACAGAGACCACAGCGGAATCAGTTCAGGAGGGGACAGAAGGACAAACCGTGGAGAAACCTGCACCATGGTCAAGCAGGCTGACACACCTTGGCAGCAGAGCAGGCAGACAGTCCTCTGTCACTGTGTGGGGTGGCTGTCCCTGAGGTATGAGGTTTTGGGGAGGTAGCTCTGTCACATGACCTGGCTTCAAGCCAGAGCTCAGATTCCTCCAGAGGTGTCTCAGGAGGCCTCCCAGAATCGTTTCTTCCAGCCATACACTACGGTCCTCTCGACCCTCATCCCCAACACCCCACACATGTGCCTCTTGCTCTTGGTTTTTAGAGTATTCTTTCATACTGGAAACACCACCCCAGCCCAGGCCTGGCTAATTCCTTCACCTCCTTGGAGCTCAGCTGCCATGACTTTTGGGAAAAACTCTGGGAGATACTTTCTTAGACATCTACAGATAGGTGAATGATTCCCACACTGATCTGGAGGGCAGGTTCTGCTTCGTTATATCATCCAGTGGTCCATCCACTCCTGTATCCCCATCCCCCAGTGTGGTAACTGGTACTCAAGAGGGGTCCAGTCAACACCAGATCTATGGATCCAGATCTGAAAGCATCCCCAAAGATGATGTGAAGAAAAGCATCTTGGGTGGGGCAGTCCTAGCCTGGGGGACAGAGGTGAACACCCACAGTTAACTCAATGCTCCCCATAGTTGGCCTAATGTGGGGGAAGAGGCACTTCCCACGGGAACAAGGGGAGCTGGGAAGAGGATGTGAGCCTCGGAGGAATTCTCCACATCTTAAAAACCGAATATTCCATTTGAGGACCAAAGCCAGACTTGGAGCTCCCTGGCTACTCAGACAAGAGGACAGGGTGTCATTGAGAGCAGAATTCAGAGAATTCAGAGTCCCTCCTGTCGTCCTGACCCCCCTGCTTCAAGCTCCAGCAACAGTTATTTCATTAGACGTAAAACCCTTTGTTCTCTGTGAGTTCATCTTGAACTGCACGCAACCCAGCGAGGCGGGCATTAAATCTTCACCTACCACAATTTCATTCTGGCCCTATGGTCCGGAGTCCCATTTTACCAACACCACACTTCAGAGTGAGGATTCAGGAAAGAATGACCCATGACCCAAAACTTCAGTCCTCTATGTAACAATGCCACTGGCAGAGCCTGAGAATTGCTCGAAAATCCATTAGTGGGCTGGCGAGAGGGCTCAGCAGGTAAAGGTGCTTGCTGCCAAGTCTAACCACCTGACTTTGAGCTTCGGGATCCACATGGCAGTGGAAAAGCCCTGTCCTCCATGACCACATACAGAATTAGTTAGTTAATTAATTAAGATATTTCAATTCATCAGCTGTCCCTCACCTGAAGCATTGGCTAACACATCACCCTCAATTCAGAGTATGAGTGTAGAGATAAACATTGAAGAAAAGGGTATTGGATCCTGGCCTCCATGGCAAGTAGAACATTGCAGAGGACTTGGTCCTTGTGGTAGGGGGCCTTGTGAATGGCAGGAGGGTGCTGAGTGAATGCCGCAGAGCACAGGTCGGGGACCCACAGAAGGGAAAGAGTGCAAAGCACAGAGGGAGGGGTCACGGTCAGAGCAGTGTGAAGAGAACGGCCATGTGCCTGAAGGCCGGCCACCTCGACACACGAAGGTCACCATGAGGTGAGGCAGTGTGACCCGGAGCCCCCTCTGCATGCCACGGACTGGGGTGCAGTGGGCCAGCCTGTGCTCAGCATGCTTTAAGGTCCTGGGTTCACCCCACACATTAACAGATGGAAGCAGTGGGGTGACGAGCTGGACATTCTCATGGCTCAGACTTAAATTGGGCTCAGGCCACACAGTCCATGACCACCACCCAGCTTTCCCAAGACCCCGGCACAGCTACACCGGCCTCTCCCTGGCAAGACCTCCCTCCTCTGGGCCCCCAAAGAGGCCCAGCTGTAAAAATCAAGAGAGATAAGGTAGCAGACCAGGTGAGTGAGACCCGGACTCCAGAGGCCCTGGGAACCATAGCGGGGGCTCTCCAAACATGCTGGGGTCCAAGGACTCTCTCCTGAGGAGAGAATCAGGACAATTCACAAGGCAGTGACAATCACAGGGGTCTGGCTGTGCTGGGCTTGCAGACCACATCTGAAGATGCAGGCATACGCAGCCTTTTGACCTGTGACACACATGACGTCATCTACAAAATTAACACTCAAGAAACAGTGTGATCGAGTTAGTCTCAAGAAAAAAAAAATCATGCCAAAAGAATCTCATGATATTTTAAGTGAATTAATGACCTTTAGTGGTTGGGCAGCATCCACAGCGATCCCTGGCCATGCAGTCACGTGGGGTCCCCAAGCTTCAGGTCAGACACACAGAACAGAGTTGCGTGGGGTGGGCAGAATGTCCTCCTGGGTTAAAGGTGTTCTAGTCAGACCAGCATGTTTACAGACTGGTTTTGGTTCTGAGGGGGCATGGGCTGGTGTTGAGGAGAGAGGGGAGACCCACAAGCCACTGCGGTGCCCAGCAGAAGAGGGAGGCGTAGACAAGCAGACCTCAGTGCCTGGGAAGCCAGCTTCAGGCATCAGAGCCAAGCAGGTCCGGCTGCCTCGCTCCTCAGCATCAGCCTCGCAGCCATGCTCAGAAACCGATGCCCCCATGGCAGGAAGATCCCAGAAATCCTCCTCACACACTCCTGAAAGCCGCTGTTGATAGAGGAGACGTGGGAATAGCCGAGCATCTGACCTCAGGAGTACACATAGAGAACCCTCCTCCTGGACCACTCTCAGAGCCCAGGAGCTCCACGGTGTCCCCAGAAATGGCCTTCCAGAGCATCCCTGCCCTGCTGGCTGGTTCTCCCAAGCACCCTCCGCAGGACGACCCCAAGAGGCCATGTGAGTGGCTAACAGCCCTGCTGAGAGGCGGCGCCAGGGAGGGTCAGGAAGGCAAGCAGGCTTTCTCTGAGCCCAGTTCCTCTCCCAGGCAGCGGGGGACATAGGAACTTCCCATCCCAGGGCTCCCCCCTCCCCTGCTCTCCCCACACTGCTATGGGTCATTCACAGAATACCAGCAGCCAAGTGCAAGGAGCCTCCCCAAGTGTCCTTGGAGCCCCAACTGTGTACCCCTCTCCAGCATACAGAACATAAGGGCAAGCCCGCCAAGACTTCTGCCCTCACAGACAAGTGGATTAATAGCCAATTATTGTGGGCCTTGTGTTCAGGCGTGTTTGCCTGTGGCCTTGAGAGGCCGCTAATTCTTTTATTACAGGCCTTTTCTGTGAGAGAATTCTTGATTGCTCTTTAGCAACCAGAACATCTAATTCTTGACCAGGTTAGCGCCTAATTTACCCACCTGTTTGCCCACGCCATGTATCAGGAACTGTGGCTTAATTTTATGACTATGGGCACCTGTCAGGATGCCCTGAGAGGACTTTATGCTCTTACTTATTTCATATTCATTGTGCACATGTACTGTGCCTGAGCATTTTCACACAGGCTTACATTGTACAGTGGGCACACCCCTACCCACCCCCCACCCTCAGCCTCTCCTTCTGGGTTAGTCCCCTTTGTCCCCTGAGACATTTTTATCTCTACTGTGTCATATATATGCACATGATCCCATGTCTCTGTAAAATCTAGGCACCACAAAATGAGGGAGAACATGTTTGTTTTCTGAGACCGCCTTCACGTGTTTAATATCACCTGCAGTTGCTCCCATTTTCCTAACTCTGTCCTTCTTGATGGAAGAGGCTTCCACAGTGTACACCACGCCACGCTCTTCTTCATCCCTTCCTGTGTTGTCAGACACCATGATGCAGCTCTTGCAAACAGTGCTCAAAGAAACACTAGTGGGCAGGCACGCCTCTAGCATGTTGACTGGAGTCCACACACAGCAGTGGTGTAGCTGGGTCACATGGTGGATCTGCCAATAGTTTTCTGAGGAGCCTCCAGTCTGGGGTGGCTGGACTACTGGACATTATCCTGTCTCTTAGTCTATACTGAGTCCATACCCCTTTCCATTTGAGCACAGTCTTGGGTCAGCACTGGGACAGAGCCAGCGCATCTCAGCAGCAAAGACAGACACCTGAGTCATAGCTTCCCACTCTGTGTGATTCCCCAGGCTCTGTGCCTGACTCAGCTTCTCTCATGAGCAGTTTCCTCCTCTGATCATGGGCACCAGGGTGCAGGAGGCATCAGGATGCTCATCATCTACACATGCGGAGTCATTGCCTAGGTGAGCATGTTGCAGACAGCCCCCGGCTCCTGCCAGCTCCCCTAGAATCACTTTCTTTAAAAGACAATTGCACGAACTATATAACGTTGTGTCTCATACATTAATCAAAATCATGACTCAGATTTTAATTCTCCCCAGAGAACCATGGAGCGGGTGTTTCTGTTCCACAAATGGATATGGCCTGGGCTTTGCAGTTTGTGGTGGGGATGGGATGTCGAGGTTCACCCTGCTATAATCCCACCTCCTGTTTCTCGGACATCTCCTTGAGCATAAGCAAGATGCACGCCTTGCTTCTAGCCAGCAGAACACGGCGAAGGTGACTGGACGTTGCTTCTGTGACTGTTGTCTGCCGAGGGTCACTTGCAGTCTCTCTCCCTTGCTGGATCTGAATGAGCAGGCAGAGCTGAGAAGCCCTGATAGGAGGAAGCCCAGCTCAGATCAGGGATGAAAAACAAGGGCCAGGAAGATAGAGGCGGCTCCGTGGGTAAAGAACTTCCAATGTAAACCAAGTATGATCCCCAGAATTTCTAGGGTGGGAAGCTGAGGATGGTTGTATACGTTTGTAACCCTAGCAATGGGGAGAAAGGGACAGAAGGATCCCCGTGCTCACTGGCCAGCCAACCCAGCCTTCTGGGCAAGTTCCAGGTCAACTGAGAGACCCTATCACACAAGAACGAAGTGGACAGCAGCAGAGGATCAACATCAGAGGTTGCTCTCTGGCACAAATGTGCATACATGTGCATGTGGATTTGCATGCACATACACACACACACACACACACACACACACACACACACACACACACACACTACAAATGGAGTCTTGCTGACAACTGTAAGAAATATAAGAGAGCCAGCTTAAGCTGGACCTTCCTGGGAGCCTGGAGCCTCTGAGACGCTGGTGCCCGTGAACCAGCTAGGTTGACTCCTGACCCAGACACCATGAGATGTATGTTTGTCTTCATGTGTTCATGTGTGTGTGTGTGTGTGTTCATGTGTGTGCTTGTGTGTATGTGTTCATGTGTGTGCTTATGTGTATGTGTTCATGTGTGTGCCAATGTGCCTGCGTGTGCATGCGAAGGCCAGAGGTGGCAGCCAGGTGTCTTCCTCAATCACTCTGCACCTCATTTTTTGAGATGGGGTCTCTCATTGAGCCTCGACCTCACAGTTGGTTGGACTGACTGGCCAGTTAACGCCAGGGACCCGCCTTTCTATATACACGTACCACACCTGGCATCTTACATGAGTGCTGAAGACCCGAGCTCAGACCCTTCTGTTCACACAGCAAGCATGTTACAGCTGAGCCCTCCTCCCATTTTTCTTCCTTATGAAGACAGTCTTATAGCTCAAGCTGGCATGGAACTTACTGTGTTGTCCAAGGTTGAATTTTTGATCCTCCTGCCTCAGCCTCCTGATTGATGAGGCATTAGGCTTTCTCCACTATACTGAGATTGCTTCAACAATTGTTCTTGACATTTTATAACTTTACCTCAGCAGTTAGTTCTCATCTGTGCTGACTGTAGATATCTTAATGTGGTATCTTAACAGGGAGACGGGGTCTTTGGTGAATCTCCATCCTCATTAGGTTTTCTGAACACATGTGCAAAGGTGTTTCTTGGAACAGTTCATATTCTTTTGGTCCCTGACTGGCCCCATATCCTTTGTGACAAATTCCAGGACCTCCTTGATGCCCGAGGGCCACGCATCCTGATGTCCACGCCACAGATCTGCTTGTGAATGCTGGTGGTGTATTCTCTTGTCTCCGCCCCATGGAGGGCAGGACAGCTCTTTTTCTCAACATCCTTCTTTGTGGGAGCTGTTCTAAGGCCCAGGTTAGAAGGGGAGGTTATTGACCTAGCCTTTCTCACAGGGTTCCTGGGGGGCAGTAAGCCTGCACCTCTAAGGAACATCTCAGTGGCTGGCACTCACCACGGACCTGCTTCAGAGAACCAGGAAAGGTCACATGGTGATTTATGTCAGCCAAATCCTCCAGCAGGTTCCCGGGCGAGACAGACTAGAGGTTTTCAATCAGCAGTTGCTGCGCCTTTACTGTGCCTGTGGTACATCAGATCCCTGCCCCTCCCCAAAGGCACAAATGCAGAAATGCCAGTTTTCCTATTGTGGGGGTCCTTCTGAGACCCTTGCTTGTGCCACACACACAGCTGCCTGCTCCACCCCCTGTGGACCCCCCAGACAGACCCCAGAGTAGTTGGACCACTGCAGCCTGTCTCCCAGTGACAAGCCTTTCCCCCTGTACTTTTCGTTCAAGGGTTTATTCATGTTGACACCCCAGGACTCACATTCCACAAGACAGAACCAAAGATGGCCGGCTTGTGCTGATCGCTGGCTTCTCCTGGGCCCCTCTTGGAAAACAGCAGGATGGGGGGTGAGGCCCCCTCATCTGCATCTCCCTTCTGTTTGAAGCTCTGGCTTCTGTAGCTCCCCCAGCTTCTGCACTGAGCTGGTCTGACTGATGAACCTGGCTGAGACCCCGGGGAGACAGACAGAAAGGTGGGGTCCCCATGGGCTCACAGGAGCTCAGCACTGGTTTGGAAGGCACCTGAACCAATGGGGTCATTTTAATGAAAAAGATCAAGCACTAGGAAAACCTTGGAGGAAACAGACGGTGTTTAAGCCTTTAATTTCTGAAATTTGAACTGACATCAGGGGTCCTTTAAGAGCTCTGTCAAATTAGGCGCTGCCTGATCTTCAGACCCCAGGTGGCTGTGAACCCCAGGGGTCTCTGGGAAATACAGAAGTTACTGACTTAGCAAACCACTTTTCATTCCACACAGAGCTCTGCACCCCCAGACCCCCACCCCTTAACATAAGCCTCATCCACCTGCAAACATGTCCTGGTGTGGCTCTTTGCTCTGTAGTCTGCACAGCAAGCTCCCCTCAGGCTTCCTGCCCTTCTGTCGAGGTCCCTGCCCTAGCCCCTGACACACAAGGGACTCTGTGTCACCAAAACACAGTCCCCACCTGTGATGTTCAGTTCATATTTGCACAAGCAAGTGAAACACTAGTTGTTGGATACGTGGAGATAGGACATTCATAATAGCAAAGAACTTCAAATCCTATGTAGAGATACAGTGAGAACCAGCATTGACTCCCAACCACCTCGTGTAAAATAATAAAACCACATTAGAGCTCAGACAAACGGGCTGACATGCTGGCACTGTCCATTCTAGAAGTCTCTGGAGCTGTCCCTACCCTTAAGTGACCAGATGTCCTAGTCCTCCAGAGGAGGTTGCAGCCATTAGGAAAGATGAGTGTAGAAAGCTTTGCGGCTCCAGGCCTGACGAACACAGTCTTTGGACGGAGCCCCCTGGCTGGAAATGCTGACTGAACTGGTCATCCAAAGCCCTCTTAGATCCCTAGGGGGTAAAGACACAGAACAGACAGTGTCTCTGGGAAAAACAGAAGCCAGAAGAGGCCTGGAGAGATGGGCCAATGGGTAAGAGTGTCTCTGGAGAAACTGAGTGTGGACTCTTCAGGACCCGTGTACAAAGCCAAGCACAGTCAGGTAATGTGCCTGTAACCCCAGTGCCAGGGAAAAAACAGGATCACTGGGGCATGCTGGCCACCAACAGAGCTCCAGGTTCAGTGAGAGACCCTGTCTCAAGGGAATAAAGCGGTAAGTAGTACACTTGACACCCTCCTCTGGCCTCCGCAAGCACACACACATATACACATACATCACAATACCCCCCACCACTCTGCCCCGAAGATCAGAAATTGCTAAGAAGGAAAGCCCGCATGGTCACAAGGCCAAGGGCCTGGGATTATTTCACTATCAGATCCTCCGATCACGATCGCCTTGGTTGAAGCCTGGAGAAGCAAAATCTCCTATGTCAACATGGCCCCATGGCAGGGATTGGGATGCAAGGTTGCCGGCACAGCTTCCTGCCCGCTATAGTTTTGAAGCATAAAACACATCACTAATGTGAGCGAATACCATTAAAGGTTAATTATGAGCCGTGTAAAGGTTATTTTTGCATATCTCACCTCTTGGACAAAAGCCACTTTCTCATTACTATGTTAGAATATAAATTAATCTGTAAAGCACTCAAAATGCCACAAAACCTTTATTATAATGTTAATGTCATGGACGCATATGCATGCACTGGCCTGGCCTGTCTGTGAGGCCTCCTTCCTTGCCCAAGTCTGTCTGTCCTCTCCCTATAGTCCTGGATGCTCTGATTGGAAGCCACTCATTCACAGTCCTTTCCTCTAAAGGGGGAGCCCACCCTTTCCCCAGACAGGCACTGGTCCCCATCCCACCCCCAAGCTGGCTCCTCCCTCCAGTCCTGCCATTTAAAGGGGCCACACGAGCAAGTGCAGCGGCCAGAGCAACCTGGAAAGCCCACCCCGAGTCCACACAGGGATGCCTGGCCCTCCGCCAGCCACAGTCCTCAGCCCAGGAACTGACTTGGTTGACACAGCCTCCGTCTATGGCTTCTGACAGAAAAGGACAATTCTGGGCTTAATAAAGTTAGACTGGGTTTCACTGAATAATTTATCTGCATGCGTTGCACTTCAGCAAGCTGCTGCCTCTTGTGCTGATGCTAAGCTCCCCTGGGGTGAGCCAGGAGCCTGGTGCATAGGGATCAGGAGAGATGGGGGCACAGGGCCCCCCAACACAGCTGCTACCAATAGGCCAAAGGGAGAAGCATGAAGTAAAAGGACATATCACCTAGAGAGGCGGTCCATAGGAGCAGAACCTCTGTGCCAGGCAGTGAGGCCACAAAATCGGTAAGAAGGTCAGACCATCCCTGTAGCCACAGCACCACACCCTGGAAAGAGAGACTCTGGAGACCTGGGGCCAGCAGGCCTGGTTCAGCCTCGAACAACAGTGACCTCTGCCCATCGTGGGTCACGGACCACAGCAAGCTGGAGGCTGAGCTGTCACAGGCCTGTCATCCCAGCTCTCAGAAGACTGTGACAGGAGGCGCTAGTGAGTTCAAGGTCACACTGGGCTACACAGCAAGACCCCACCCTAACCCCCTCCCCCAAACAAAAAGTAACGAGAGCCTGGCCGCTAAGGGACACAGGAAGGGACGGAGGAGGAGGTCTCCGAAGCTAACTAAAAGCTGATACCTGCTGGTCATGGATGAAGAGAAGGATCTAGAATGCAAGATGAAAGAATGTTCACTCTTCAGTTAGCCTTCGCCAGGCTTCTTTTTAGCCACATGCCCTTGACCATTCACATCTCCATCTTCCTTGTAAAGTAGGTAGGACAGACCCTAACTCCTCAGAAGTTACAGAAAGAAAGAGGTGGCATGACCAAACTGTGTGACGCATCGAAGAAGCCAATCAAGAGACAGGCGCCACAGTTCTCGGAACCTTGAGACACACGCCATCGGTCTACTTCCCTAAGGGATGCGTGGTCCGAACAGAGACAAACATGAGATGATCAAAGGCTTAACCCAGCAACCAGCTGGGTGCAGTAGACTGCAGGAAGTGCCCCTGCCTCTGCACCCATCACACCTGTACAGCTCCCCCAGGAGGAGCTCAGGAAGGGGTGAGAATGGGCCACCTGGCATGAGATGCCATCTGCGGCTCACTTCCCAGCCCACTCCCCTTCTGCGTGTCTCAATGGGTCTGTGCCACAGCCCTAGGAAGTAAGTGTTCCTGTCTAAGTGCGCTGTGCTGTGCGGGAGGAGAAGCCGGTGCTGGGGGGGGGGGGGGACACTTGTCCCCTGTTCATCTGTTGTCACGCAACAATATGCTCAGCACACAGCAGGCAGAGGTAAGGAGCACGCGGGCCTATGTCCAAAGGCCTCCTTCTTCAAATGATACTAGACTGCCCGCTCAGAAACGCTCAGAGATTTTCTTCTTCTCAGTCGAATCTCCAGAAAAGCCGGGCGGTGGTGCATGCCATGTCTACAACTGAGAGGCTGAAGCGGCAGGATTGCAAGTTCTAGGCCAGCCTGGGTTACATAGCCAGGTCCTGGAAGGAAGACAAGAGGAAGGGGGAGGGGCGGGAGAAGAAAGGAAAGAGAAAAGAGATGAAGAGGAAAGAGGAGGGAGAGGTGGGGAGAGGGGAAGGAGAGGGGGAGAGGGGAAGGGGGAGGGGGAGAGGGAAAGGAGAGGGGGAGAGGGGAGGGAGAGGGGGAGAGGGGAGGGAGAGGGGAGGGAGGGGGGAGAGGGGAGGGAGAGGGGGAGAGGGAAAGGAGAGGGGGAGAGGGGAGGGAGAGGGGGAGAGGGGAGGGAGAGAGGGGAAGGGGGAGAGGGAAAGGAGGGGGAGAGGGGAGGGAGAGAAGGGAAGGGGGAGAGGGGAAGGAGGGGGAGAGGGGAGGGAGAGGGGGAGAGGGGAGGGAGGGGGGAGAGGGGAGGTAGAGGGGAGAGAGGGGAGGGAGAGGGGGAGAAAGGGGAGGGGAAGAGGGGAAGGGGGAGGGAGAGAGGGGAAGGGAGGGGGAAGGGAAGGGGAAAAGAGAGAGGAGGGGAAGAAGGAAAGATGAGGGGAGGGAGAAGGAGGAGGGAACAGGCAGTGGAGAAGGGGGGGAAGGGGGAGGGAAGGGCCATACCTACATTTTAACCCCTGGACCCCATTTGTAGGTCGAGGGCAAAGGAAGGTTCTGGTAGAAAACTAAAGGCTGATCAACCAGCACGATGATGCGGGGTACGGGGTTCTGGATCACCCACTGTGCAGGAAAGGCCAGAGGAGAGTAGGTCCAGGAATGTTATGATGCTGAGATGGCCCAGGCGTGTGGGCAGCCCCTGGCAGCTTGAGAGCAAGGTAGGTGTCTCCTCCAGCGCCTGCCTCCCAGGCGGCCCCACCACGTGCTTTCCGACTAAAACTCCTGTGTGGGCATCGGCCCTTCGGAGCAGCAAGGCGCTAAGTCTGAGCTGCCCTAAGCCTTTCTCGGTTACGAGAGAAAATAGAAACATACATCAGGTCGTATTGGGAATGGGAGTCCTCCGGAAGGACCCTGGAGGTCATTTTCTGCTGCTTGGGGAAGAGGCCATTCCACGGGGTCCAGCCCAGCTGGAGAAGAGGGCCTGTCCTTCTGAGGTGAGGGGACAAACCTTCCTAGGAAAGGCAAGAGTCCAACCCAACTTTGAAGACTGCTCATTCAGCTACCCTGGAGGGAGCGTGTGGTGCCTGAGTGTGGATGTGATGGCCTCCCAGGGTGCTGATGAACTGTTACAAGAAGAGCACCCACCCTCCCCTGCAGCGGGCCTGAATAATTCATAGTGGGCACCTTTGAAGGAAGCCATGCAAGGCAGGGAGCTGAACTGGGTCAGGCTGGCCCAGCCTGCTGGAGCAATTCAGCCACTAGGTCATTTTCAAACAGGGGGATAAGCAGTCACAAGGATTAATTATTGGCGTCTCGACTCTTCCTGAAGCCCAGTGGCTAAGAAAAAAAATCATCGCAAATTGATGTCTCTTAAACTACCTCTGAACAATCCAGCCTTTCAGGAAAAGAAGGGCTTAAAAGGGGGAGAGGGTAGGAGCCCTAACTGTTCAGGGTCAAGGGATACGTGGCCCCGAAAATGTGCTCTGCTCCTTGTTAACCGTGTGCCCCCCACCACACGCCCCCAGCAGCTCCTGGAAGCGAGTATGTGGCGGTATCAAGGTTTCCTGAGCAAATTAAGCTATCACCCAGAGTCCAGGAGCAAGATCCAGGAAGAGACTGAATGAATCACTTGAAAGTCAGATAAATTGGAAGCAGAACCGCCCCGGGCTGTAGCTAGCTCATTTCCTCAATGACCAGGGCTCCCTCTCCAACCCACCAGAGACAGGAGTGTCAGAGGCCGAGTCTACACAGTAAGAACCAAACGGAATTGGCGGCACTGAGTCCGCTCCACTGATTGTCCCTTGGTTCTGTCTGAGAAGGGTCGGGCCACCACAGTCCCCAAACTCTTAAGGACTCTGCTTTGCCACTCTGGCCATCAGAAAGATGATTCATCTTCCCATGTTTACCTAGCAACCGGACTAGTGGTCTGGGCTGCCATAGTAACCACAGACCACCCAGGGACTGCAAATGGGTTTCCACGGCAGCTGTGCGGTGGCTTCTGAGGCTGGCTCCAGCACACAGGAAGACCAGTCATGTGTGCCCTGGGCACTGGAGGACCAGGCACGTTTGCCACCCTGAATCCATCTAGCCAGTGTGTGTGCGTGCGTGCGTGCGTGTGTGTGTGTGTGTGTGTGTGTGTGTGTGTGTGTGTGTATCCACACACATGCATGTGTGCATGAGATGTGAGATCAACTTTGAGTCATTTCTCAGGCACTATCTCCTTTGATTTTGGAGACAGGGTCTCTTGGTGTGCTTGGAATTCATCAAGCTGTCTAAGCTGCACAGACAGAGAGCCCAGGGATCCTCGAGTCTCCACCTCCCCAGCACAGGGGCTACCATGACCATGACTGTTTTTTTATGATGAACTCAGCTCTTAATGCATACACAGCAGGCATTCTTACAATGGCTGAGCCACCTCCCCAGCCCCCATCCATCCACTCATCCAGGAGAAGAAACGCGAGTTCCAGAAGGGGAAGCGTGGTTCTCTGTGGGTTCTAGGCCAGCTCTGCCACGATTTACCTCAGTGCCTGGCTTCTCACCTAATGTGTGATGATGACAGGTGGCATCTGAGTGGCTCCCCTGTCATCCCTCCCCTGGAATGTACAGGCTGTGTGATCCCTCTCCTGACAGGGACTGGCACCAACAGGCTCCCTTCTGAGAAAGAGTCTGCAGCCAAAGCGGGCAGATGTCACCTGGAAGATGAGCAGGCAAGGAAACGGCTCCTGTCTGCCAGCTGCTATGTTCGCACCCAATGAGCAAGGCACTGAGGGCAGCCCCGCAAGAGCCCAGCCCTCACAGGGACCTGAACCCCCCATTCGCATGTGAGTCAGCTTGGAAGTGACCTGGCCCCCGATGAGATGGTCACAGCAGCTATGGGGGCCTGGAGTAGACCTTACCCAGCAGGCACAGAGAAAGGATGGGCACATGCTATTCATGTCATCAAGCTTTAAGGCATTTGGGGCTCTCAGTTCAGCCTCCTGGGCACATCTGCCTCCCTGGATAAGCTCCTCCCGTTCTGCACACTCATCTGATAACTGTTGGAACCCAGGCTGTCGATCTCCCCTCTTCCCTCCCTGAACCTCACCTATTATCCCAAGTACAGACGAATCACTTGGGTGGTCAAGAATATGAGTCTGAGCACTCAGGAGGCAGAGGCAAAAAGCCAAGACCAGAGACGGCAAGATGGTTCAGCAGGCCAAGGTGCTTGCCACCTAGCCTGGTGAGCCACATTCCACTCTGGCAGAGACACAGTGTAAGGACAGGACCAATGCCCAAGAGGTGCCCCCCATGGGCTGTCGCAAGGGTTGCAACATGGCACTTGTACATCCACACAAATGAATTTCTTTTGATTTAAACTCCTGTGCTCAAGAGGCAGAGGCAGGAAGATCTCGGTGAGTTAGAAGCCAGCATGGTCTACATAGACAGCTCCAGGCCAGTCAAGGCAACGTAGTCAGGCCTTGTCTCAAAAAAATATTTGTAAAGAAAGTTTCAGCCTGGGCTACACAGGGAGTTCTAGGTCAGCCAGAGCTACACACCCTTGAGAGAGATGAAGAGAGAAAGGTGATATGAGACAGGGACAGAGAGAGAAAGAGAAAGAAATCATACATTATATGATAGTGACTTGGGACCTTGGCCATCACTGTGTACAACCTAAAATGCAGGAGCAACAGAGCTGTGTGTGTGTGTAAATGTGTGTGTGTGTGCATGTGTGTCTGTGTGTGTGCGTGTGTGTCTTGTGTGTGTGCATGTGTCTTGTGTGTGTACATGTGTGTGTGCATGTGTATGTGTGCATGTGTGTCTGTGTGTGTGCGTGTGTGTCTTGTGTGTGTGCATGTGTGTCTTGTGTGTGTACATGTGTGTGTGCATGTGTGTGTACATGTGTGTGTGCGTGTGTGTGTGTGTATGTGTGTGTGCATGTGTGTCTGTGTGTGTGCATGTGTGTCTTGTGTGTGTGCATGTGTGTCTGTGTGTATATATATCTGTATGTGTATATGTGTGTGTCTATGTTTGTGTATCTGTGTGTGTATGTGTGTGTGTCTGTGTCTGTATCTGTATGTGTGTCTGTATCTGTATGTGTATGTGTGTATATGTGTGTGTCTGTGTATGTATCTGTATGTGTATGTATGTGTGTCTGTGTGTGTCCGTGTCTGTATATGTATCTCTGTGTGTATGTGTGCGTGTCTGTGTGCCTGTTTGTGTGTCTGTGTGTCTGTGTCTGCTTGTGTATATGTCTGTATGTGTGTGTCTGTGTGTCCAGAGCCTAGGGCCACTAGGGACTCTGAGCAAATCACCAGGGACACCTTCATAGTAACTATGCTGTAAACTCCCAGTGTGCATGCTAAGTGCTGGGTGTACCTCCTTCACAACACTAAGTACCATCATCCTTTCCACTAGGCAAATGAGGAAACTGAGGCAGGGGGTTTCCCTTGTGGGTACAGTGGTCACTTGGAGCCAGGGAATACTTGGATGTAAAGTGTTTTTCTGAACACTGTAGGACGATTGTGAGTAGTGAAACCTTGGTCAACCAGATGCAGGGAGCATGCCCTCTCCCATCAGGACAACCTAAATGCCACCCGCAACATGGTCAAATGCCACGTCAGAGGAAAGACCTCCCCCGCCCCCCAGGTGAGAGTACTGCAATAATCTAGGGAGTCCATCAGGGTGGCCTTTAAATGTTTCTATCCACACTCCCTGAGATGCACAGAGACATGAGGATAACTGAGTCTTTTGAAATAGACCACCATGGGGTGGGATCCTAGTATGAAGAGCTCTCTCACCCATGGAGTCCCAGCCTTGGTAACCCTCTCACTTCTGGGATCCCAGCATCTGGAATTCTTCTACCCCTGGGGCCTATGTACACAATCAACATGTGGGGGCATATCTGAGCTTCAAGGGCATCTTTGCACTATGGTGAGCTGGTCTGGCAGGGCCAACCTGGCTTCTTTTTTCAGGGCCTGCCAGACTCCTGGCAGCTGAAACACAAAGAAGCCATCCTGCCAAAGCAGGCCTCTTCCTCAGTGCTCTTTGCAAGGTCCCTGGCTCACAGCCCCTCTCCCAGCATCCCTTGGCCCCCAGAACCTTATTATCACTGATGCCAAAGACACCAATTACCCTGTTCCCTGTGGTCTAAGGAAGAGAAAAGTCCAAATGCCAATCCTCGGTGCCTTGTCTTGTCAGCACACACCATCCCCAGCACAGTCCACGACCTTCTGATTGACACTCACCCTCACTGCTGTGCTGGTTTTCCGATGAAATCAATTGCGTCTGATTGATCCTGACCTGGTTCTGCCTTCCTTCTCCAGCTCTTGTGTACACACACACACACACACACACACACACACACACACACACACCACATGTACCAAACTTCTGTGTGTGTGTGTGTGTGTGTGTGTGTGTGTTGTCTAGAGTGCTCTCTGGTTATCTCCAATGTGTGTGACCTGGCTCTCCAAGTAGATTGGGGCCATGCTATCTTCTCCCACAGCAGCCCCCACAGCCCTAGGTCACACACAGGAGGCACTCCAGAAAGGACAGGCCCGACCGACCGACCGACATTGTGGAGTTACCCTTGAGTGCCTCCTCCCTGCACCACTTGCCATCTGCTCTCCCTACCTCACAGGCCGTCCCGGTGGGTCAAGACCCCTCCCCAGAGGCAGCCAATTCCATCCCTATAATAGTGATTGGA
The DNA here is from genome assembly GCF_049852395.1 of Peromyscus maniculatus bairdii. Taxonomy (NCBI): domain Eukaryota; kingdom Metazoa; phylum Chordata; class Mammalia; order Rodentia; family Cricetidae; genus Peromyscus; species Peromyscus maniculatus. The sequence goes on from NC_134853.1 coordinate 168,753,691, forward strand.
TCTTAACTCCCAAATTAACCAGACCAGTCTCCCAAACCAGAACTAATCCTCACGCCTCCTGAGTCGCACCAGAAAGGCGAGAGATTAAGCCACCTGCCTGTTGGAAGCCTCTTTCCAAGCCAATTAGGAATAATATGGGGAAAGTGGGTTCAGGAGCTTCAGCATCCAGAGCTCTCCTCTGACGCAAAGGCTTAGTGTAGGATCAGTGTCCTCACAGAAAACAAGTTCTACTGGAAAATTATAATGAGCAACTCTGTGGGGCAGAGACAGCAGGGCCCACAAGCTTCTGAACACTTCTGGGGGCCCTGCCACTGAGGGTGGGTGGGTAGAGTGATTTGAAGCCTTTAAAGAGAGATGAAGTCTTTTAAAGGCTCCCCAATAAGAGTCGGAGAGACCTAGGCTCCAGCCCCAAATTCTGTGGCTAATTAGCAGATTAGCCTTGGGCAAGCAATACTGACTGAGCCTGCTGCCTCACTCATGAGCCAACTCTAAAAAAAGACTCTCCCACCCCGTCCCCTCTCCCTTCTCTCCTCTCCTCTCTCTCTCCTGCCTCCTTCCATCCCTCCCTTCTTCCTCTCTCCTCCTCCCGCTTTCCTTCACCCTATTCTCTTGCTCAGTGTATCCCACAGGCATCACCTACTCCTCAGAACTATGAAGACTTGAGACTAGATTCCAAAGGGGTTTGCAGAGTCAGAAACAGCCCACCAGCCTCAGCGCCTTTGGCAGGGCTGTGCTCTTAGCAAATGAACATAAACCAGATCTAAAAGGAATCAGCTTGCTGGAAAACACAAATAAACCGGAAGCAGCTATTGCCCTGTGCTGAGGGCTTTGACGGATTAGGAAATCCCTGCACACACCTGGGGAAACTTGGTGGGGAAACCCTACAGCTATTTCAGATAGAAACACACACACACACACACACACACACACACACACACAAAAATCATTTCTTTCCCAGGATCCAGCCCTTCTTCACATCCGGCCTGGGCTAACACATCATGCTGCAATTTGGGAACAAACAACAAATAGCTCAAAAGAGCAGCTGAGGCTAAGGGCAGAAGGAGCCCCGCTCTGCCTGTCACACGATGCTACCTCACCCTGTGTACCTCAGTGTGGGTCCCAGGGAAGCTCCTCACAGACCTGGTGAAAGTTACTAAACCAATGCTCCCGTGACTTCTGTCAAAGGACCCTTCTCCAGAGGAAAGAGCCCGGACTATCTGGCAGGGGGTAAACTCACAGCACAATGACCTTAACTCAGTAAATTAATTCCAAAGCACAATTGTTTTCAATCTTCATTTAAAATCAGCCTTCGTTAATCTAGATTTAATGACATAGGAAATGGAAATTCCCTTAATAAAATAAGTTATGAATATTTATCATCCTATTTTACCTGAAAATTGAATAATTCATCAATTAACTTTACTATTAATTATTTAATGCAAAATTAATAAACTGAGAAACTCATACGTATCCTCACAGACCCTCTGGCACCAGCTTAAGAAATTAGGCCCTAGAGAAACAGTGTAGCTATGGGAAAATCCCAACAGACACTGATGGGATGTGTAGCTAAGACCAGAATCCTTTTAGAAGCCGACCCAACCTGCTTACTCATAAAGTGAACAGCGAGATTTCAGGCCCCTCACCTTGGAATTCTGTACCACAGGAAGGAGGAGGAAGAGGAGGAAGAGGAAAAGGAGGAGGGAGAGGAGGAGAAAGAGAAGGAGAAAGAGAAGAAGGAGGAAGAGGAGGAGGAAGAAGAGAGGAAGGAGGAGGAAGAGAAGAAGGAGGGAAAGAGGAAGGAGAAGGAGGAGAAGGAGGAAGTAGAGGAGGAAGAGGAGGAGGAGGAGAAGGAAACAACAACAAGTCCAGGTTTGGCGATTCCTCCCAGAGCAACCGTCCCTAACATTCTCTCTGCTGTCCATCACAGTATCGTCAGTGGGAACACACTCAGTGTGCAGCAGGCCCAGAGCTGGAACACGCCTGCTCTGCCCTGGGCATCCATCACTCAGGACACCCACTGATGAGGAAGAACAAAGCAGGCAGAGGAGGGGAGGCAGGTTACAGGACTCACAGAAGGACAACGGGTTGGTGGGTGTGACACCTGAGCCCTTGCACACCAGCTCCTCCACGCTGCCGTGGGTCTTTCTGCTTCTGGAGTGGTTTGAGTGAGACACACCTCCTACATACCAGCAAGAAGACAGTTCATGCCAGGTCTCTACTCCACCTCATCCTTCCAGCTCTCCAGAGAGCAAGGCAGCCACGTTAACAGAGGGCACTCATTGTTTTGTTTTGTTTTTCCTTTTTCTGCATGTGTATGTGGAGGGGGTGCGTGTATGTGTTCATGTGGGTATGTGTGTACATGCATGTGAGTGAGCACATATGTTACAGTGTGTGTGGAGACCACAGGCTGATTCTCTTGGGTGTTTTCCTCTATTGCTTTCTACCACAGTTTTTGAGACAAGGTCTCTCTGACCCTGGAACTCGCTAATTCAGCGAGACTGGCTGAGCTGTGAGCTCCAGGGATTTTTCTGTCTCCTGAGCAGTGGGGTGGCAGCCCACCAGGCCCAACTTTTACACGCCTGTTGGGATTCAAATTCAGGCCCTCCTGCTTGCTGGAAATGTACCTTCCTGACTGGGTCATCTCCCCACCCCAACATCACTTATTGCCCCATTCAGACTGTCCGCTGAGAGCCTACACTCCACTTCCCATCCTCTCAACCCTCCACCCCTACATCCCCGGCTCCCCATGCATCCCCACCCGCCCTGCTCTCCTGCGAGGACTTTTAATCCAGTTTTACAATCGCTCTTTCCTGCACCCGGGACCTATGCAGGCCGTCCAGCCATGGCCGGACCGCTGGCCGGGCTGTTCCCCTACAAGTTCACTTGTGTACCTCCAGGTGGTCCCCACCCTAAGCCTCGGGAGGGTGGCCTGGCCACGCCCCCGTCCACCGGCTCAAGGGGCCACCTCTCCCTGCACTCTTTCCTCACCATCCCAGTTATTAGAAGTCATTCTGGTTTCTTCATTTCCACCCAAAAGCCCCGCACGGTGGTGCGCAGCAGAGGCGCTCAAAGATCTGAGTGACTCAACAGAGCGGACACCCGCCAGCAACCACGCAAAAGGGGGCGACACGGGTCCTGCAGCTCCAGAAGACGGGAGGCTCGTTCTTAGTCATGGATGAAGGCAACGCTTGTTTCCAGACAGAACTCTGTCCCTCTGTCCACCTCAGAACCAGAGGACACATCTCGCAGTGCCTGCTGTATCATGGGACCCCGTGACACCAGGCGGGGGTGCGGCGGCTGGATCTCACGTGGCATGCGTGAGGACCGCACATTCACAGTGCAGGTCTAGAAACAGGACTCATTTGTTCGCTCCTCCAAGTTTGCTCTTTGCACAATTTCACCGTCTTTCTCCACAACTTTCCCACAGCCTGGCAGCGGCTCCTCCAGCTGATCCCTCGGCCTGGGCAACTGCTGCCGTTTCACACACAAACTCAATCCCGCCACGGTCTAAGCCCGGCTCCTACTCAACTGCCAAACAGAAAAAGCAACCTGGCCCAGAAATCCCTGCAGATGCAGGCGGGAGGGCGCGGGGAAGCCAGCTCCCTTCTCCCCAGGGGAGCCCAGGCGCTAACCAGCCGGGACAGAAGGTCCTCCTTTAGTAGAAAGTTTCCTCTTCTCTGTAAACTTGTTAAAACACAGCATGAAGAAGGCGCCTTCCAAAACCATTGCTTTCACAAGGAGTGATCAGCTCGGGAAGGTGTGTGTGTGTGTGTGTGTGTGTGTGTGTGTGTGTGTCCCCGAAAGCACGTGCATGTGTATGTGGGTGTCATATATTTGTGAATGTGTAAATACACATGTACTGTGAGTCTGTATATATTGGGTATTGTGTATTTGTGCTTCTATGTTAACATATGTACACATGTTTTTGTATTTACACGTTATGTATACATTGGTAATACATGGTTATGTATAAATTGGTAAGGCCTGTGTATTCATGCCTGTACATACTTGAGCATGTATGTACTGTGTACAAGCACATATTGGGTATCTGTGCTTGTGTCTGCACATATGTACATGTGTGTTGTGTGCATGTGCATACTATGCTGTGTGTATATACTCATGTTTATGTCCTCATGTCTGTACATGCCCCAATGTCTATATATGTATATGTGTGTATTAGGTATTGGGCATTTGTGCATGTGTGTATAAATGTGTGTTGTGTGTACATGTATGTTGTGTAATATCTTCATGGATACACCTGAGCATGTATGTACTGTGTGTGTGTATATTGAGCATTGTATTGGATATTAGTGCTTGTGTATGCCCATGTTGTGTTACGTTGTGGAGTGCAGACATCCATGTTTCCACATACCTAGCATACATGTATCAGAAGTATGTGTGTGCCCATGTGCTGTGTTTTTCTGTGTGTGCATACAAGAGAATGCCTGCTGTGCAGAACACATGCTAAAGCTTCTGGCGGGGGGGGGGGCACACAGTGGAGCTTTCACTGGGAAAGCTGGCCAAAGGGGGAATCCAGGATCTGCAGGATCTGCTGCCAGAGCGCCAGACCTTTGGGAGGTCACCAAGGGCGTGTGTGGAGACAGGTCTTCCTGCCTTGCCATGCCATGAGCCCGAGGGCCAGGCCCACTTCCCTGCACCCAGCAGCAATGTAAAGGTGAGCACTGACCAGAGACACAGGACACGCCAGCACAGGCTCCCTGCAGAACCGCGACAACCACAATCCTCTAGTTCAGGATGGGGGGCGGAGATGCTGAGACAAAGGCAGCCTAGAGTCGATGCCCCAACAGGACAGCCCAGCTTCCAGGGTCCCTGTGAGCACACTGGAGCTTTGCCAACTCTCAGAACCAGCCTGCATTGCCTAGGGGGCCAGAAGGCAGCGTCAGGTGAGCAATGTCGCATACATGTGACATGCATCCACATGCAACCCAAGAAAGACAGTCACACCCGTGTGAAGATAAAAGGCTCAAGACATCACTTCAGCTCACATGTACAGCTCTTTAAATGACCTGAACCCCAGAATTTGGGCCCAGGGGGTGGTCACACCACATCCCCCTGCTGAGGCCAGCAGGGCTTTGCACTCAGGGCGCTGAAGAGGCTACAGCGTGATCAGGCCCCTTCATGTCTCCACCCTCACACCTGTCTCAGCTCCTCCAGCTCCCGAGGTCGACACTGGACCCTGGGGCGTCTTCTGCTTCCTGGAAGTGAACTCCGAGCAGCAGCAAAGCTGAGCACTGGCATCTGGCAGGGCCATGGAGCAGGGATGATGAGGGGTGTAACTACTCAGGGGAGCCCCATGGAGGCCAGTCAGGAAGGGATGGGCCCTCCCAAGGAGGAATGAGCTGTGGCCTGCTGAGAGATGATGGCAGAGAAGCAGCAGGTACCGTGGAAGGCAGAGGGCGAGATCTAGGAAGCAGGTGAGGGCACAGGCCTGCGTCTCCAGTGTATTAATGCACCAGGAAACTACATCTGCCCGCAGCACCAGCTGTCTCCACACAGCCTCTGCCCCACATGAGACACCAGGGGTTAAATGACTCTGGACCTGGAGACAGCTCCTCCCAGGAGCTGGGAGGATTCAGTAACTGGAGTGAGTGAATGTGTGTGTGTGTGTGTGTGAGAGAGAGAGAGAGAGAGAGAGAGAGAGAGAGAGAGAGAGAGAGAGAAGGGAAATATCACAAGTTTCCATGCTGGTTCCCAGGCCATTGGCCAAACCAGCACCCTAACAGCTCCATTTGGAAGAACTCAGTGGTACTGATGGATCTCTTGCGGGTGAGACCCAGGGAACTGAGCTGGACACTGTCGCTATCAAGGAGCACACCCTGGGGAAGGAAGGCAGCCACTCGCACAGTGAGGAAGCTATGTATGTCCTCTAAGCATACAAGACAGTCCGTGTCCATGACTGACAGGTCAGGAACCTGTAGGATACACAGTCGAGAGGTAAGAGTCAGGACCAGGACAAGTGGCCATCTACACACACACATATAGATAGGCACACACATATATACCCACACATATAAACACATACACACACATATATAGATACACACAAATGTACATGTATGTATACACACACATAGCAGTGTTACCACTTCCACAGGGAGCTAGGCATGGCCAAGGACACAGGAAGCTCACCAGATCTCCAACAGAGCCCAGTGTGGGTGACACCCTCCCCTGCTGGGCACTTAGAAGACCGCCTCTGCCTCTGCCATGTTGTTTCTCTGTTGGCATTCTATAATTCCAAGTAAAGAACGAGCATCTAGAATGGAAGCACCACTACACAGAGCTTAGCGAGGCCCCCAGCATCACAGAGACCCCACCAGATATGTCATCAGGATCCGGGTTACAGCTAACTCCTCTCCTCAACCCCAGAGGAGGGACCTCAGACAGCAAGGGGTCCCTGGAGTCCTGACAGGACCCCAACACACACTCTGAAGGGACACTAGCCACTGGAGCATGTGGCTCTGGCAGGCCTTTCCTGTGGAGACCCACGGAGGTTTCCTAGTGAGAACTTACTCAGGGTCTGAGAATCTGAGCTTGCTTTACCCAGCAGGGCTGCATAAGGGGATGATTTGGCCATGGGCATGGTTACCAGGTGTTTGGAAGGGTCTGCACTTGGCTGTGCAATGTGCTTTGATCTTGAAAGGGGGAGGTCTTTTGCCCCGCCCCTTGGCATGTTATAAAAAGCCCTTTTGAATAAAGCTCGAGTTGGCTGGGTATTGACCCAGGGCCCTCTTGAAGCTATCCTGTGTCTCTGTCTTTCTCGTCATCTAGATCTATATTTCTATCTAATACTTCCTCATTCCTCTCTCCTCTCCTCAAGAACCCTTCAACAGGTCGGAGCTGGTCTCTGACACTTGCCCTTCTTCCCCTTGCTAAAAACTGTTAGATGACACTCCTAAAGCTAGACCCCAAGGTCTCTTCCCTCATTTGACCACGTCCTCCCCCTGAGGCTGACTGCCAAGGTCCAGCTATCAGAGTATCGAAGTCCAGCAATCAAAAGCCCCCTTGTGACTACCCTAATTAACATGCCCAATCAAAATCAACCACCTCATCCTAACACAGGGTTTCCCTTTCTACCTTTATAATCTGCCATTTGGGTCACATCTGTCTCCTCTCTGTCCAGAGGCAGTCATTTGTCCCTGTCCCCTCTCCCTTGTTCCCCATCTGCGTTACCACCACATCCTTGCCCATTCTAACACAGACCCCCCCTCCCCTTCTCCTCCTAAAAGTTATACCTGCAAGGTCACTTGCTGCTGTTTTCTGCCTGAGTCAGAAATCAGCCACTTCAACTCTTCTTCCCCTCTTAATAAAGGATCTCTGTGAAAACAGGTGTTTGGATGTGGTTTGTGCCTAACCTGGGGTCCAGGAGGAAGCCCCCACTGTTGGGGGTCCCCTTCACACTCCCTGGTTCCACAGTTGCTGCTTTGCTAACAGTGGTAGAGTTTGTACTTGCTCATTCACACATGAGGGATGTGTCCAAATGCCTGTGGCAGTGAGCACATGACCAGGTCTCCATTACATTGCAATGCAAAAATTGCCACATTGGAATGAATGTTTTTCCGATGTCAGTTCCCTGAACTAACATGCTGTTGTAGAGCTATTCCATCAGAATTGAAACATTCCTTGCTAGAGGGAGGCAGGAGACAGCCAAGACTCCAGAAGTGAAGGAAACATACAAGTCTCCCGAAGTAAACAAAACTTACAAGGCTTAGGATACACCTGAAAATTACAAGACTTGGAAGGCAGCTGCCCAAGATCTGGAGGTTATAGAAGCAGTAACAATTACTGGGGAGGGGAGACTCTGACCCCGCCCTGCTGCTGGCAAGCCATTCAGGGAGCCCCAGGGATATGGCTTTTGTGAGGCTTTTCAGGTGTGCAGCTGCCTAGGTCAGCCATGTCTCTCTAAGCAACCCTTCACTCATACTTACTCCTGTAAGTAACCCCGATACACTCATTGGTTCATTAAGCTAGACTGAAGTGGAATTGTTCCATTGGTTTGTCCTCAGTGACCTGTCCGGAGTGGGCAGACATTTGCTCACACAATACCTGGGTAAGAGAACACCCTCCCAAACTGGCACCACCCACCCCACCCCCAGCACATGCAGAAACAGCCCCAGCCCCACCAGAAACTTGGAGAAGAGCTGAAGCAACATAAAACTTTACAATCAACAGTGACGTCACCGTTGTGGCCACTTCAGAGCATACAGTTCGGTGGCATTGAGTGCTGTCTCACCTTGTATAGCTGTCACCACTGGTCATCTCCAAGACACTTTTTCTCTTCTCCAGCCAAAACTCTGTCCCGTTAAGCACTAACCCCAGACTGAGGGAATCACTCATCTTTGTCTCCCTAGTTCAACTCTTCTAGATTCCTTATGTGTGCACAGCTGTGTGGTGTTTGTGTCTTGGTACCCAGACCAGGTCACTCAGAGGACCATCTTTAAGCTCCATGTTGTAGCTAGTGTGTGAATTCTGCATCTTGCTAGCTCTGGGAAGTTTGGAGCATCCCGGTGGAATCTGTGTGTTATTTTTATTGTCCTATTCTGGTCACTTGAACACTTTCATCATCAATGAGTTCTCCATTTTCTATCCCAAAGATCTAATGCTCAAAGGTGGCCTGTGGGTTGTCTCCCTTTGTCATGCACACTGGGCCTGAGCAAGGCAACATCAACTTCACAGGTTCCCAAGCCCTCTGCTCCCAGACTGACCCCACGCCCTGGGCCCTGATTGCCACGTTTTCTCCCAAGCAACACCCTTGCACTATAACAACTGTGCACACTGCACACACTCCTGTCAAAGTGACCCCACCTCAGTACCAAGTTGTTAGGAAACAGACAAGGCAGCCCGGCCTTGTCCTTGGAAATGTACCTTCTCCCTGGGAGGCAGACTTACAACTCTAGACAGACAGACAGACTGTCGACCCACTGAGATAAGCAAAGGGAGCCTTAGGAATCTAGTGGGAAGAGGCTTGGGGAAGTTTCCAGGACCACAGAAGGCATCCAATGAGAGGCAACCTAGCTTGGATGTGAGAAAATGTGAGACCCACGGCAGAGTAAAGGCAAAGATGGGGCAAGGAAGATAGATGATGGTGGTCAGGGCAGCCTACTCTACCCACAGTGGGTGCTGGGAGGTAGGTAGTCAGGGGTACAAACTGAGAGGAGCAGGTTGAGACTGGGAAACAACCCGGTGAGTATGGACCTTGTCTCCAGGGAATTCTCCAAGACTCTCAAGTAGGACCTGACGCCAGACAAGGCTGATGACAGGAAAGTTTATGGCCAAGGAGCACAGCCCTATGCCAGGGAGAGCCCAATGCCCTGCATACCAGAAGAGCAGTGAGTTCTGAGCCTACAGAAAGCAGAGGGGGATGATAAGTTCGCAGTGCAGGCCCAGTGAATGGCCAATCAGAGTCAAGGGACCAAGAAGAGTCACAGGGAAGAGCAGGGCTGCCCTTAGTTGTCTTTGAAAATAAAGTGGCTCTTGGGAGAATCAGGGACATCAAATGACACAAACCAGGGTATGACTCAGGCAAAGAGGCCGAGTGTGGTGACATTTTATTTGTACTCTAACAAATAAAGCTTGCCTAGAGATCAGAGGATAAAGCCAGCCACTGTATTAAACACAGAGGCCAGGCAGTGGTAGCACATGCCTTTAATCTTAGCATTTGGGAGGCAGAGATTCATCTGGATCTCTGTGAGTTCAAGGCCACACTGGGAACAGAACCACGCATGGTAGCACATGCCTTAATCCCAGCACTAACCATAGAGGTCTGGAGGTCTGTGCAAATAGACAGGAAGTGATAGAGCTGGGTAGAAAGAGGAAGTGATGTAGCTGGGTGGAGAGAGGAAGTAAGATGCAGGGCACAGAAAGGTATATAAGACATGAGTATACAGGAAGTAGATCTCTTGGGCTGAGGATTTCCTAGCGGTAAGAACTTGTGGCTTGGCTTGTTCTATTCCTCTGATCTCTCAGCTTTCACCCCCAATATCTGGCTCTGGATTTTGTTTTGTTTTTAATTATGAGACCTTTTAAGATTCATGTTACAGCAGAGGACAGCTGAGATAACAACATGACATCCAGTGGGCCCTAGAGAGAGGATCTATGTCAGTGATGAACAGAGGAGGAAGCTCACCCAAGACAAAATGTCCACTGATCATTAGGGGCATGGAAGAGCAGGACCTGAGGCCTAGAAAACCTGAAGGGGTGAAAGGAGCCCAGAGCACCTCATCTTCCTGCTGCCGTTTCTCTCCTCTCCGCCCTCCCTCCTCCTCCTCCTCAGTTTTACTGCTTAGCCACCAAGAGCGTTTAGTGTTCACCATAGGAAAATTCTATTACTAGACCCCGATGTGTCAGTGCGAAGGTGCTATCTATACAATCCAATTAATTAATTAGATAACTAATAGCATTTTGCAGCTCCCCTCTCACCGGCATAAACAGGATTCCTAGGAGGAGGCTCTCACCTCGATCTTCAGCCTCACCCGTCCTGGCTCACAGGGAAGGCTGTATGCTTCCCAGGGAATGGGAAAGCAGTTATTGGGATTTCTAAATCATGCTCTTCTCGGCTATATTCCACACCCTATGCTGTGCAGGGCCTGTTTCCACCGTGCTGGTCCTGCCTGCCTGGGCCTCAGGGTAGGGATGGGGGAACCCAGCCCAAGGAAGCTTTGGAGCCCCACCTGGCTGGCACAGTCAAGCCACACTGGCCCACAGAGGGAGGAGTTTCTGGCACCGCTGTCTCCCAGCTGCTGCTGAGGAACAGTGGAGTGACTTCCTAGACTGCTTCCTTACTGCTTGTCACCGTGGGCCATGTCCAGAGAGGATGAAGGAACTCTTACGCCAGTCAGCTCGAAAATCCTGTGGCCTTATGGCAGGGCTTTGGTACAGATTTTAAGATTGTGTGTGTGTGTGTGTGTGTGTGTGTGTGTGTGTGTGTGTGTGTGTGGTGTGGTGTGTAGTGTAAGAGTGCTCACAAAGGCAGAGAGGATGTCAGATCCCCTGGAGATACAGTTACAGGTGGTCGTGAGTCACCCAGTGTGGGTGCTGGGAGCCGAACTTATATCCTATGGAAGAACAGAAAGTGCTCTTAACCTCTGAGCCATCTCTTCAGTCCCCGTGGTACAAATATAAACCACAGCGGCTACCCATAGCACGCACTACAGGTTGCAGTGCCGGTGGCTGGCCAATCCTGAGGCTAGATGTGCAAGAAAGAATAACGTGGAGGGAGCCCAGGGCTCTTGCTTCCCGGTACTCTGATCCCCAGTTTTTACTCATTCTGGTTCATCTCACAAGTGGACGTGGAGAGAATGTTCCAGGCATTTGGATCACCCAAGAACAAACCCAACTGAAAATGCCCCCATTAGCACATGGGTGGAGCCAGATAAGGAATAACTACCCTATAGAAAAACGGAAATGCTGCAAAGCACTCTGAAAAACAGCACAAGGAATAGGCGATGGGGCCTCTCGGGATAGGTGTGGGTGGTATTGGAAAAAGACCTCACAGAGAAAGGGGACACCCAAACCAAGGCCTGAAGGAGAAGCTAGGATAACATTCTAGACAGAGGGAGGACTCTATTCCAAGATCATACAGCCACATGGCAGGGTGGGGAGGGCAGAGGCCCTGTGGTCTCCGAATGATATTATGATCCTGCCGAGCACACAGCAAGTGCCAAAGAAAGATCTCCCCAAGGCTGAGTTTTCAGGCTTAAGATCCCACCTGCCTATAGCACCATATGGGCCGTTTGAGCATTCTTCATTCAGCCCTGTGGCGGCCACACTGCCACCCCAAGGTCCCAGCCCTGGGAGCATCTTTGAAACACACCTCATTATGAACAGGTATAAGGGACTTCCAGGGCCTTCTCTATAATTATGATGAGCAAGGGCAATATTTATCCCTGGGGCCCCCAGCAAGCCTCAGAGACTGCAGTGGGGCCCTCTGTAGTTCCTATACCAACATCTATATGTGGGCTGATTACAACAATTAATTTAATAAGGATCCTTCCACACAAACAATGTATCATTTTATTAGCAAACTCTATAAATGTCAACGGTGCAATTCATTCTTATTAATTTTCTAAAATGAAATTAACAGTAGCTGCAAACAGAACTTGCATTGCCTTGCATTCAGCGGAGTATTGGTGCCATTAATTCCTTAATATCAGGAGACTGGCTTGTAGGAACTCAGCAGTTAACTGCACCAATTAATTTGAATACTGGAAATGGTGGGGGAGGGGAATCCAAACTCAACTCAACAACTAATTTAGGAAGGTCCTTGAACAACCAGGGCAACTTGTCCTCCTGGGACCAGAAGCTTTCAAGCGTAAACAGGGAGCATGTATGAGAATGTAACAGGAGTCCACATGTTCACTGTGCCTGGAGTAAAAAAGTTAGACTCCCAGAGCCTGGAGGAAATCCTGTCGCTGCCTCCGAGGTCCAGGCCTCCAGCGGGCTGGGGGAATCCACTCACAGACAAGTGCAGTGATAGCCTGTGACAGACAGGGACACTCACACCTGCAAAGCAGGGTCACAGATGTTATCTCCCCCGTGATGCTCTTGATGACTCAGGAAAGACAGACAGGACGGGAGCTCTACTTTCTAATAAAGAAGAAAAAAGGGGAGGCAGGGCATGGTAGCACATACTTGTAACCATAACACTTGGATAACTGAGAAAGGGAAGGAAAAAGGAAGGGAGGGAAGGAGGAGAGAGGAAGAGACAGAGAGACAGAGACAGAGAGGAAGAGAAAGAGAGGTGGTGCTTTTTAAGAGCTTAATGGATTTTCACAATGCTACAGAACCAAGCCTCAAATGCAAATCTGTCGATATGGGACTTTAATTCCTTCTCTTGCTTCGCATGTCCCTATAACTCATAGGGAAGCAGAGCCAGGTGGATCTCTGTGAGTTTGAGGCCAGCCTGGTCTCCAAAGCGAGTTCCAGGAAAGGCACAAAGCTACACAGAGAAACCCTATCTCAAAAAAACAAAAAAAACGACAACAAAAGTCTCTTGATCCATTATACTCCAAAAAGTCAGAGTCCAGTATGACCAGAAGTTAAATTCTCTTCTCAATTAACCCCCAAATTCCTGGGCTGAAATGTGAAGGAAAACTCCAGCCTTTCAACGTTCTAAATTACTGCAGGCACAGCGTGCATGCGTGCGTGCGTGCATGCGTGCGTGCGTGCGTGCATGACCGCCATGTTCTGGAGACTTTCACTCTGTCTCATACATAGCCCTTTGCTCCTGCTTGGATTCAAGGAGTGTGGTGGCTAATATCATTAACCAAACAATCTAGACTCACCTAAGAGAAAAATTTCTGGGTATGTCTCTTAGCAAGTTCCCACATTAAGCTAATGGAGGCGGGAAGATACACCCTAACTGTGGGTGGTATCATGCGAAGGGCTGGAGTCCTGTACTGCATAAAAAGGAGTGAGCTGAGCGTCAGCATCCATCTCACTCTGCTTCTTGAAGACTCACCGAGGCCCAGCAGCCTCACCCTCCTGCGCCGCTGCCGCCATCCTTGCCGTGATGGACTGTTAACCTCAAACCTTGGGCCAAAATGTGCCTTTGTTTCCTTAAGTTGTTCTACAAGAAACTAAATGAATGTACCTTGTCATGTGAAGGAATGTTCTAAAAGCCAGAACCCATTCCAACGTAGCTCCGAGGGGATGGATGGGCCAAACTCAGGACCTCGGGTGCAGAGAACCCTTCTCATTCTGATCCTGGTTCCAGCTGGCAATGTCAAAGACTTTTGTGCTTGTCCATGATTACAGACTGAGAACTCCACCTATTCGCCTCAGCCATGTAGTCAGCGCCCTGCAAGCCACCTTCCGGCTAACATAAGTACCTGGCCCTGTCACTGCTAATAGAAACGTCGTGGCAATTGGAAGAGAGTGGCTGCAGATCTCTGATGATTTGGCATGAAACATATCAAAAATAAAAACTTAAAGAGTTGGGCAGGAAATAAGATGCTGTCTTTAAAATAAGCCCCAAATCCCAGGCTCACCATCCTTCACTGATAATAACATCACTTCCATGGGCAGGACACGGGTCGGCTATATTTTCACCAATTTCCTCCAGTCCCAGGTGGCAAGAGAAGTTAAGTGTTTGTGGCAGTTAGTGGGTTCAAGGACATTTACTGCGTAATATTTAGCCATTGCTCCTGATTTGGGAGCTCCCTCTCCCAGCAATCAAGAGTAACCCGACTTTATTGATGTATAAAACACACTGAGATCCAAGCAGCAGTTAAGCTCGTCTTCCTTTTTAAAAAGTATATGCCACTGATGGCAGGTGGGCACTTTCCCAAAATAAACTGCCCCTGCCCTGAACCTGTCTGATAAGTTTCTGAATGCCTGGCTGAGGGATGGAGCCTAGAGCCATCCTGTGAAATGTTCCGACAGCTGTTGCCCAGCATCTCACCCTTCTCGTTGCATTCACTACCACCATCTTGGACCAATTAATGAGCGTCCCCTTCACAGGCCATCGAGCGCAACATGGCACTGTCAACTTGTTACCCTGCATTGAGTGGCCGAATCTGGAAATCCACAAAAATCAAGCATCTAGTCTCACCATACAGAGTTGGAAAACTGTGATAGCCGGGACATTACCTTGTCTTAGGGGATGTGGTTAGCCATTCTTCATGTTTCTCAAATGTTATTAAATAAGCCGCAATTTCCTGAAACAGAAAAATAAAAAGATCATGATAGCAATTAGTTCATGTTGGACCCTGAGAAGCAGAAATAAAGAAGTAGTTATTTTTCCCCCGGCTGTTGTGCAGCTTGGCCTGGCTGGAACTCGGACTCTTCGAGAAAAATTGTTGACCGGGACTCAGCCTCTCTTTTGATTCCCTGAGTCCTTTTCACTCAGCCAGCCACACAATCACCATCAAAGCCTGGGTTTCAAAGGAGGAGTCAGTAGCAAGGACAAAATATTTCTCTGTGGAAGGAAAACATCAGAAACCCTTTGAGATCCCAAATGCCATTCATCTGAGGGAGGGAAGCCAACAGGTCCAGGTGTGCACTCTGCTTCTCCGAAACAGGATGTCTTTCAGCTTCCTCACCAAAGAGCGGTGTCTTCTCAGCTTGACTCCAAACCCCCACTCTGGAGCCAAATCACAGAGAGTCAGAGAGAGAGAGAGAGAGAGAGAGAGAGAGAGAGAGAGAGAGAGAGAGAGAGCAGTTTTCCCACTGTTAACTTGATTTATTGAGCAGAGCCTCAGAGAGCCAAGTCAGCTGAGTTTCAGGCAAAGATGGAAAAAATGTGAGCACCTGAAGGTAAATCAAATATTTATAAAGACACAATAACATCATCACAGATAGAATTACTGATTTATTAATAATTTCCACAAGGAGCCAGTGAGTGACACAGCATAAGTCATTGCCCCATCTCTCAGGCATGACATGGCCCATTACGCCCAGATCCAAACAGATCTGCTAACATGAAATTGGCTGGGATCGTAAGTTAATTAAAGTCAGGCTAGCACACATTTCCCTTGATCTTGGTGGCAATATGACACAGAGACGCTGCCATGGACTGTCAGGGAGACGCACAGCATGGGTCTGGGGCTCTCTCTCAACTCTGCTGCAGTCAGAGCTGCTCTGAGCTCCTTGGAGTAGAGCGGACCATGTGCCCAGAGACCAGCAGCCTCTAGGGCTTAGACGTAATGGGTCTGAGCCCTGTGACCAGCAATGACCCATGTGTCCTTGGGGAAAAGGAAGAGTCATTCTCAACATCAGGTAACAGGTCAGTTACGGGTAGAAATATGACCTGCCATGCCATGAAGATCACCAGGGCCAGGGACGACCAAGACCCTCTGTAGTCATAGTGAATGGCCATTGCCACATACGTTGGAACCAAGAGCCCAAACCACCAGAGCCTGGAGACTGAGCCTCACAGCAGAACTCAGGAAACAGCAGCTGGTGAGAGGAGCAGCTGCTCCCTTGTCCTGGTTCCTATCATTGACTTTTCACTGAAGAAAGAACGAGTCCACTGGGCTGTCATCCCTCAGCCTCCTGAAATTTGCTTCTTCTCTTTGAGTAAATCCTTCCCTGGGGTCTCACCATAGCTCAATAATCCCATGCTGAGGCCAGCCCTGCTTCTCTGTTCAGGACAGGACGAGTTGTCCATCTTCTACCCTCCCACAGCACCTTCCTCAGTGCCTAGGCTTCATCACCATGTGTCCTAATTGTTTGTTTACTCGGGTAGCATCCCCATCAGACCATGCAAGAGTAAGGGCCATGTCACTGCTGGTGCATTCACAGGACTTAATGGTGTCCTGGGCATGTGTGAGAAACCTGAAAAAGATGTCTGTTAGATGCAGGTTGAGTTGGTAGATGGGTAAGTAAATAGGTGGGGGCGTGGATAGGAAGTTAACTAATTAAATAGGTGGGTGGATGGGCATGTGCACAGGTGGATGGACATGTGTGCAGGTGGATGGACATGTGTGCAGGTGGATGGACATGTGCACAGGTGGATGGACATGTGTGCAGGTGGATGGACATGTGTGCAGGTGGATGGACATATGTGCAGGTGGATGTACAGGTGTGCAGGTGGATGGACATGTGTGCAGGTGGATGGACATGTGCACAGGTGGATGCACAGGTAGATGGACAGGTTCACAGGTGGATGGACATGTACACAGGTGGATGGATGTGTACACAGGTAGATGGACATGTGCACAGGTGGATGGACAATGTGAACAGGTGAATGGACATGAGCACAGGTGGATGGACATGTGCAGAGATGGGTGCACAGGTGGATGGACAGGTGCACAGGTGGATGGACAGATGTGCAGGTGGATGAGCAAGTGTGCAGGTGGATGTACAGGTGTGCACATGAATGGACAGGTGCACAGGTGGATGGACAGGTGTGCAGGTGGATGAGCAAGTGTGCAGGTGGATGGACAGGTGTGAAGGTGGATGGACAGATGTGCAGGTGGATGAGCAAGTGTGCAGGTGGATGTACAGGTGTGCACGTGAATGGACAGGTGCACAGGTGGATGGACAGGTGTGCAGGTGGATGAGCAAGTGTGCAGGTGGATGGACAGGTGTGAAGGTGGATGGACAGGTGTACAGGTGGATGGACAGGGGCACAGGTGGATGGACAGGGGCACAGGTGGATGGACATAGGTAGATGCACAGGTGGATGGGTGGGTAGATGGGTGAGCAGGTAGATGGATGGATTGATAGGTGGCTGGATGGGTAGATGGTTATGTAAGTTGGTGTACTGGTATGTGGGTGGATGGGGGGAAGAAGAGTGGACACTGTAGAAATAAATATGCATTCATAAGTGAAATATGTATGTCTCTCTGTGTAGCAGTACATGTGTGTGGTAGTGTGTGTATATGTATATATATTTATGACTGGAGATAATGAAGTGAAAGATGAAAAGCTGCAAAACAGTGGTTCTGGAATAAGGCCTTGCAGTTATTTAATTAACTGAGTTGCTACAGAAAGGCTGATCAACCTCGTTGCAAAGTGCCTATCTGCTGTGAGCAAACAGACCTAGCCTTGGGTTCCAAGTCTGCCAAAGATCAGCGGCCTCATCTCGAGCACATTGCTTACTCCACCTAGACCTCAACTCCCTGTGCACAGAGGAAAATATCACCTCCCAGGGCAGTTACAAGGAGTGGTAGTTCTTATATCACACTGACAGCCATAGCATGTCTGTGGACAAAAGCTTCCATGGTCAGCATTACAAGGTCTACATGGTGTGACCTACCTGTTTAGAGCCCCCCCAAGGAGGTCGCAGGTGCCATGATGGTCCAGGCCACCCTGGGTTTATGGAAATCTCTCCCTAGCCCCTCCCTGTCACACCCAGCTCCCCCACACTCACACTCACACTCACAGTGGATGGTAATGACAGGATGACTGTTCAGAGTTGCTGGATTCAACCCTCACAGTCAACCATTGTATCCCATTTGTTTACACAAGATGCTGAGAGCAGACCATGGCTACCACACACATGGTCAGCCACATGTTAGGTAGCAGCTCTCTGTCACAATTTCAGACTTGGTATCCAGAGTAGCCCACCATGCTGACCAGATACCCCATGGAATGACTAGTTTTTAGGTCGGCTTAACACAAGCTGGAGTCATTTGGGAAGAGGGAGCCTCAGGTGAGAAGTGTACCCCACTAGACTGAGTGGTACATTTTCTTTATTGATGACTGATGTGAGAGGAACTCACTGTCTGGTGTGTTCCTGGGTGCTATAAGGAAACAAACTGCATAAGCCACGGGGAGCAAGGCAGTAAACAGAATTCCTCCACGGCCTCTGCTTCAGTTCCTGCCTCCAGGTTTCTGCCTTGACTTCCCTGGATGATGGATTGTGCTATGGACTGGAAGATACATAGACCCTTTCCTCCCCAAGTTGCTCATGGCTGTGGTTTTATCACAGCAATGCAAACCTTAAGACACCCCAGATCCCTGCCCTAGCCAACTATCACACCCCAGTGACCCAGAAGATAAGGACACATAGTACATCCCAACACCCTTACATATATCATTTTCCTCCACAGACCCACACACATGCTCCCACCCACATCCTCCACAGTCTTGGCAGGGTTTCCCACTGTTGCTGTCCTCCAGAAGGGAAAACCTCTCTGGTCCCTTGCTGCACTCAGGTTCTACACTAAAGACACTCAACACCTACTGTGTGGCAGCTCAGGCATAAGGGCACCGTGGAGGCTCTATAACCTCTGAACTCACAATCCAAGAGGGGAGAAAGACATGTCAGCAACAGAGCAGTCACCCTGATACTGCAGGGCCATGGTGTGTTCAACTGTAGAGCCAGAGGGTTACCACAGGCCTACTAGGCCAGTATGTAGACAAGCAAGGGACCAGGAAATCACGCTCAATAATGAGCTTCCTTTGTCCACTGGCCACTCTCTCCTCCTCCACCAAGGGAGGTGTGTGTGTGTGTGTGTGTGTGTGTGTGTGTGTGTGTGTGTGTGTGTGGTGTTTCTCCTAATCTGTGACACCTCCCACACGGCCTGGAAGAGCACCCATCCCACTTAATACTAGCTTTTCTGAACGAGGAAACTAAATACCTGTAGCCAGGTCCTGCCTCTGCATGGTCAAGATGGCTGGACTTGACACCAGGGGACTGTTGCACGCTACTGCTGGTCTCCACGTCTCAGAAGCATCTGGGTCACCTGTCTAACCCCAGCTTCATGTGATCCAGTCTTGCCAGCCCATTGCCCTTGCCAGAGTTCATCCTTCCTCTCCAGATAGGCAGGCAGGGGCTGGATGGTGCCCTCTCAGAGTTGAAGAACTGGCTGAGCAGATAGAGACCCCAAGGAACCAAACACCCTCGTGGAAGTTGGAGTTCAATGAGATGAGGCAGTGTAAGAGCCATGGAAATTCAGAGTAACTGGGCATGGAGAGCTGGCTCAGCAGTTAAGACTGTGTACTGCTCTGGCAGAGGAACTGAGTCCAGTTTCCTGCACCCATATCAGGGAGATCATAACTATAACTCCAGCTCCAGGGAATCTGACATCCTCTCCTGGCCTCCACAGACACCTAACTCATGTGTACATACACACACGGACACACAGAAAGGCAGACTGTAATAAAAACAATTTTTAAATTAAAAAGTACAGACACAAACGTTCATAGCAGCATTACTCACAAGAGCTTAGAAAGAGGCAGAGGCCACCCAGTCCGTAGATGGATGAATGGGTCTACAGAGGGCGACCTCTTCAGAAACATAAACCAGAGCAAAGTCCTGTTCCAGAGGACTATCACATGGACATGCCGTAATGAAAGCACACGCTTCATGAAAGCTTACCACAACAGGCCATGTGTTAAGAATGCTATTAATGAACTATGTAGAACATCCCAATCAATTGGCAGAGGATATAAATGTGTGGTTATTGAGGATTGGGGGTGAGGGGGATGAATGACTGATCAAAGGACATGGGGTCTCCTTCGGGGGCTGGTACAGATGTTAGGAACTAACAGGAGTGTTGGATGCTCACCACTAATGCTACAGCACAGTGGTTCTCAACCTGTGGGTCATGACCCATTTGAGGGGTGACCCTTTCACGGGATTCGCTTAAGAGCATCAGAAAACATAGATATTTACATTATGATTCATAACGGTAGCAAAATTACAGTTATGCTGTAACAACAAAAATAATTTCAAGGTCGGGGGTCACCACAACATGAGGAACTGTATTTCAGGGTTGCAGAATTAGGGAGGTTGAGAACCACTGGGCTAGAGTTTATATAAGTAAATTTTATCACAATTTTTTAAAAGCAAGAAAAGAGTTCATGCATCCAGCTAGATGTGGCAGGTGATGGAGATACCAGCCTGCCCTGCCTACCGAGCAGACCCGGACTGAAAGGGCCATCTTGGCACATCCACCGGCCTCCTCCAGCCTCCTGCTATCCCAGCATCCTTCACTCATCCCAGATCCTGCATTGACACTAGAAAGAATGACTCCACTGTCAAGATGAAGAAAGCCACGGCAGCCTCCAAAGCAAAGACTGTCCAGCTTGCAGATTTTAAATGCTCACTTTGTCCTTTGGATGTCCAAACAGAAGAACTGCTGCCAGAGTACAGTGCGTGTGTGGCCAGGGCAGGGGCAGCAGCCCGCGGGAGAGGGAGCCACAGCAATGGTCCCTGCCAACAGGAAGGCAGAAGGGCTGCCCCAGGGGTACTGTTGTGAAGGGTGAGGGTACAGTACAGCTCTTCATCCCACTACCCAAGCACATCATCCAGGGGTCAGTGATATCCTCAGGGTCTGAGAGGACTTCAAAGCTATGGCAGTATGAGCCAGTGGGGGGACTAGAGGCCTGTGGGTGAGAGGGCACTGCTGTGCTGACCTGGATCCTACGGCTGTGCGTCTCCTTGCACCCGCTCACCGTCTCTGCCCACACCCCCCTCAGGTCCTGGTCTCTCTGGGGAATCATCAGGCTGTCCTTCACCGCACAGTGGTCTGCAGCTCCAGGAACCTGCCCTGCAAGGACCGTGGTCCTCCAGGACCCCCAGCACATAGCACCCTCTGTTGTACAGCTTTGCATGGAGAATCCGAGTCTGCGTCCCTATACAGCCATGGAGCCCTGGAGTTCTTGGATACAAGGGTGACTGGTGACTCCGTGAAAAGCTGCATGGGGTCTACAAAGTCCTTCTATGCACAGCAAAGACACAGAGTCGCCCTGGAGCCTCCCTTAGTGCGGGGGGAGGGGCAGAGATCGGCAGTGTGGGCTGTTGCTGTGGGACACCATGCCCATGCAAAATGCTCTACAGAAATGCCCACCCAGGGAGGCCCCCAAACCGCTCAGGGCTGGAGCCCCACTCTCCAACAGTGAGTAGCAGGGCCATATGCCACCCTGCATCATCCTGAAATTTCAAGGAGCTACAGTTTTTAAAGTTAAAAAAAAATGAGAACTTTAATAATAGGTTTTATATTTTAACCCAAATGTATTCAAAATAGAACCTCCCTAATTTTAGAAAGCAGTCGAGCTGTCTCCTATTCTTCATACTGTTTTCTAAACCTGGCATGCGTCTCCACTCCAGCCCACCTCAGTCGGGCTCGGGGGCCAAACAAGGCTGGTGTGTGGGATAGTGGCCCTAAATAGACACTGTGGGAGCCTGTGACAGACTGAACCTTCTGGCAGTCAGGTGGAGTCCGGGTGGGAAAGAGGGGGCCACCATTACCAGACACTTCCTTACGGCAGGGCTCACTGTCACCTCAGGTTCCCTCAGAGTGGAGAAGCTGTGTCCTCCTCCAGGGTGGGAGAGAGAGCCCTCCGCCTGTCTGGTGGAGAACTTACGAGTCTGGTGGGAGTGCTTTATAGTGCTGTGGGTCTCTCCCCAGGAGGCACACACCTCAAAGACACACACGCACACGCACACGCACGCGCACGCGCACGCGCACGCGCACGCACACGCACACGCACACGCACACACAGTCTGTTTCCAGTCACACACAACAGTCCAGCACAGAGGCAGCAGCTTGCTTTCCAACAATCACACTGAAAATGGCTCTCAGAAAAGGGAGAAGTCCTGCCCAGGCAGCCTGCCCATCCCCCTTACTCCATCTTCAAGACACATGTTCAATGTCAGGGAAGAAAGGTCTGTGGAGAGGTCCTTAGTGCATTCTGTTAAACAAACAACTCTGATAACATGTACAAGTCTGTAAACATGTATATTATTGTATATACATATGTATGTATATTGAGTATTCATGTGTGTATATGTTTGAGTAGGTATTCTGTTTGAGAGTGTGTAATATATGTGTGCATATATATATTTGAGTATGTGTATGTATGTTCATGTTTGTGTGTGTATGTGTATGCTTAGGTATGCATGTGTATGTGAATGGGTGTGTATTTGTGTATATGTGTTTATGTGTATTGGGGTATGTATATATTATGCATATTGGGTAGTATCATATATTTTTATGTGTATTTGGGTATGTGTATTTGTGTGTGTTTCGGCTGTGTATATGCTTGTGTGCATATATATTTTTCGTATATATTTGGGGATGTATATATGCACATGTGTATTCATACATGTTGGTACATGTTTGTTCTATACTCTCCTGAGCCCCAGTAATAAAAACATCTCTGTGGTTTATACAGTCTCGGCTACCTTTTGCATAAAAAAAAATGGGTTTTCAGCCAAGGGGTAATTTTAAAAGTTTGGTTTTTATGAGAGTTCTGCACAAGGGTTTTATCTGTGAGGACGGACGCTAAGGGGAATCGGCAGTGCTCTGCTAGCAGCTGGCCCCAGCATCTGCTGGAGCCACAGAATGCAATTATATTACTCCCAAATGTGAAGTAAAAATATCTTGTTTCCAATACTCTTGGTTTTAAGGCTCATAGCGAGCGTCCTCTGGGCAATTCAGTGGTGCCAGCTCTGGTGCCAGCTCTCCGTGCTGTGTACGTTATTAGGGATTGTGTGGATGTCATGTTAATGACTTCTAACCAACGTGTTTACAGTGCAAGAAATTTTCCCAGAATCTGCCACTCACTGCACTTCACTAAAAATAATTGGCCCTAATTTAAATAAATAACCATTCAATACCCCTTCCCAGGGGCAGTTCTCCTGGATAAAGCTAGCAGGTCCATTTCTGTGACACGGAGTCCACCTGGGTCTAGTGGAATAGACTCCCATCTAAACTCTCTGGACTGGTCCTCCTGTCAACAGCCGGGGCATCTTGCCTTCATGGGATCAGGCCCATACCTATCTGGGATACTCCGGGTCCCCACCCACAAGTTAGACCAACACCCCAACTCAAAATGATGAGCAACCCTATTAGAAGCAATGAACATATGGACGCGTGGCTTCTCTCTTTTTGTTTCTCCAGGGTGTGTGCCGTCATCCCACTCAGGCAGGCCATGTGACACTCATAGTGATGGCCTCTGGGAGGCGGTGTCTGAAAGACTTCCAGGGTGGTGTTGAGCTCAGAGTTCGTGCCTAACAGCCTGGACTTCTGCAAAAACCAAAGTCTAGCACAGCTGTCTGTCTGTTGTGGGGGATGGGGAGGCACGCGGTGGCTTTCCCAGTGCCAATCGGTGAAGAAGTAATGAGCCGCCAAAGATGCTCGGAGACAGAGCAGCAACTCACACCATCACAGTTAAGTCTCCTATCCACTCACCACTCCACTTAGGTGGTGAATTACTGAGGGCCCACTGAATACCAGACACTGTGTCCTAACAGTACAAAGGAAAGTGAGTGATGGTCCTTGGGAAAACAGCTGGGAAGACAGATGGGGCCGTGGGGTGCAGGGCTACCTTGTCAAGTGCAAGGCCTGTGAGGAGGTTCCATTAGCAGTATGAACAATGAATTCACACTGCGGAGAAAGGAAGGGAAGGTTGAGCCAAAGACTAGCATTTGGACAGCTCCGGAGTGAGCAGGGGGCTGCCAGGTGTGTTAGAGGCAGAGACTTTGGGGCAGGAAACAGCATGTGGACAGACAGGAAATGGGAAGAGTAAATGTGTTCAAGGAAACATCAGCAAATGAAATAGCGGGAGTTGACAGGGTCTGGGGAAGATGAGCAGCACCTAAGCAGGGGGGTGCGGAGGCCCCAGACTGGGGAGCAATTAAAATGCCAGGCAAGTGGAGTCTCAACCAGGAGAGCCGGGGCCGGGAAGGCTTTTAAGCAGAGGGGAGATATGGGAGGGGGTCAGGGAAGGCTTTTAAGTGGAGGGGAGACATAGAAGGAGACATGCTTTGGAAATGTCCCTTTGATGGCTGTGCAGGAGAGGGGCGACTGCTGGGAGACTGTGATGACAATCCAGGAAAGGGATGGGAGCTCCTGAAACTCGGCAGGCAGAGGCGAGAACACAGCACAAAGTGAACATCTATAAAAGAGAAGCCAGTCTGGGGCAGCAGTGGTGCACGCCTTTAATCCCAGCACTTGGGAGGTATAGGCAGACAGATCTCTGAGTTCAAGGCCAGCCTGGTCTACAGAGTGAGATCCAGGACAGGCAGCAAAACTACACAGAGAAACCCTGTCTTGAAAAACCAGAGAGAGAGAGAGAGACAGAGAGACAGAGACACAGACAGAGAGAGACAGAGAGAGGCAGACGGAGAGAGAGACAGAGACAGAGACAGACAGAGACAGAGACAGAGACACAGACAGACAGACAGAGAGACAGAGAGAGGCAGACAGAGACAGAGAGAGAGAGACAGAGAGAGAGAGAGAAGCCAGTGAGATATAGGACCCTGTTGACTGGCAAGTGGCCAGGGCACCCACAGGCAGCCTTGTGGCTGGACCGACAGAGTCAGGCTGGCTGGCTTCCATACGACATGTCTCTCTTTTGGCTTTTCTGCCAGTTGAAAGACTGGGTTGGTGGTGGGAGAGCTGTTCCCAGATGCTCTAGAAAAACAAAGTTGGGCACCGGGGGTGTTGGTGTGGAACACCTACTGGCTGGTACAGAGGAAGCCCATGGCCCCATGGCTGGGCCTGAGCTCTATGGCCACTGCATTTCCACCAGCTGGCTTCCTTTACTAACTACATGCTGCAGGCATTTGATCTTGAGGCTCCTGCTGTGGAAGTTATAACACTGGGAACTGAGTGGATTGGAAGACCATGGGTCAGCAGAGGCTATCCAAAAACACAGCTTAGAATGCAGATTTTAAAGAAACCCGAACATACCTGAACACTTGCCGTTCCTTAAGTCAGTAATCTGTGCTGCTTTGGAGTGATCAAGAGATTAATGCCACCCCAGTCGCTACCTTAATGCTATGCCAATTGCCTCATTATTACTCATCTCTCTAAACTCTAAGTTCACCCTTCGTCCTGCTCACGGATGCTGAAACTGGGCCCTGGAAACATTTCCCCTCTGCCAGCTTAGGAAAATGTGAAGATTTATAATTAGGGAGCCACAGGGGGCCAGGAAGATCATTCAATCAGTGAAATGTTTGCCACATAAGCATAAGACTCTGAGCTCAGACCAGAACCCCTCTTTAAAAGAAAAATTAAAAAGTTGGACATGGTGCTGCACATTTGAAATCTCTGTGCCAGAGAGGCGAGGACAGGCAGATCCCTGGCTCATGGGCCAGCCATTCTAGCCTACATGGTGAGTCCCAAGCCAAGGAGAGACCTCTCAAACAAAAGGTGGACAGTACCTGAGGAATAGTACCCCAGGTTGTCCTCTGGCTTCATATTCACATACACACGCATACACATACACACGCATACACATACACACGCATACACATACACACGCATACACATACACATGCATACACATACACACATACACATACACACACATACACATACACACACATACACATACACACACATACACATACACACACACACGCATACACATACACACATACACATACACATGAATACACATACACATACACATGCATACACATACACATGCATACACATACACATGCACACACATACACATGCACACACATACACACGCATACACATACACACGCACACACAGTGACTCTGTACAGTGATAGAGGGGAAAGGCACAGCCCCCCAGTTCCTGGAAGTCTGGGGTGATGTTACTACTTCCAGCTGTTACCTAGAGATGGGACCCAGTAGCAGGCAGGTGGCACAGCTGTACCCACGGGACCTAAGCCATCCACCACAGGCTGCCTCAGCCCGCTCTTTGCCCATTGATGCCCTCAAGAAGCAATGGCCACTCCTGCACACCTTAGTTCATCTCCTTGGCAACAGCATGTTCATTTGGAGATTAGGCGCTCTTTTTATAAAGGTCTGGACTCCAGCCAGTGGGGTGCATCTACTGACTCTCCATCTGTGGGCTAGAGGTCATACCTACTCTCTTGCACCTGACACTGTAAGAACCCCTAGGATCATCTTTTATCCCTATGAGGAGTCAGCCATCTTCTACTGGGTAGATTTATTTTATATATTTGTCTATTTATTTTCGTGTGTGTGTGTGTGTGTGTGTGTGTGTGTGTGTGTGTGTGTGTGTATGTGCAGATGCCCATAGAAGTCAGAAGAGGGTGTTGGATCCCCTGTAGCTGGAGTTATTTATGGTTATAAGCTTTCCAACATGGATGCTAGAAACTAAACCCAAGTCCTCTACAAAGCAGTATGAACTCTTAGCCCCTGGGCCATCTCTCCAGCCCTGGGTAGCAATTCTTCACATCCCTGCTAAATAACAAATGTGTGTCCTAAGTGGATCCTGGCCATTGTGAGAACCATCCCCAGCCAGTCATATCACTGGTGTCCTCCATCACTCCGCTCTATTATTCTAGGATAAGGCCTCTCACTGAACCAGAAGCCCAAAGAAAGGCTAAAGCATGTAGTGGAAATGAGGAGGGTGACATGCCCTTGGGGATCACCCAGTGTGTCCCAGTGAGTCTACAGCAAGTTCCCTCAATATCCACCAGATGGTAGTTTGAGGCTCCTGAAGGGGTGTGTGCAATGGCTGATGATTTTCAAATCTGAGTAAAGAAGTAAACTCACTGATTCAAGAGGTTCAGCAAATAAAACAAATATGAAAAAAACTACAGAAAGGTATCTTGTCAGCGATGGAGGGTGATGCTTATCAGACAGAAAAGGATAAAAGACAGATGACGGAGGCCAAAGAGAGACACCTCCTGCAGACTTCCCATGTGAGTGTGTGTGTGAGTGTGTGTGTGTGTGTGTGTGTGTGTGTGTGTGTGTGTGAGAGAGAGAGAGAGAGAGAGAGAGAGAGAGAGAGAGAGAGAGAGTATGTACATGCCTAAGATTCAATAAGTCAATTAGATCCTTGCAAATGCTGTAAAGGTTTTATATTTTGAATGTGATGATGGAGATGAATGCTCACATTTGTATGTTATGTCTTTGTTAATATTCACTGATTGTACATTTAAAGGCAGGATGCATCTTACTGTATGCAAATTATACCTCAATGAAACCGATTAAGCACAATTAACTCTTGGGGCTAGAGAGATGGCTCAATAGATAAGGGCATTTGCTGCACAAGCGTAAAGATCTGAGTTCAAATCCCTAGCACCCATGTCAGAAGCATGCATGACTATGCATGTCTGTGTAGGGTGATGGAGATGGTCAGGTCTTAAGAGATTGCCAACTGGCCAGGCTACTCAAAGCAGTGAGCCTCTTATTCAGTGAGAGACCTTGTCATAAAGGGATGTGATAGAGAACAATGGAAGAAGGCAACTTCATCCTCTGACCATGTGAACACACATGGACACGTGTAGCTATACACACCCCACAAGACAATATATATTAAACTATTAAACCATATATATGACAATATATATACACATATGCAAGACAACACACACATATGGCTTAACCCAATGACCTCTAATCTGTATCTACATATATTACCTAACTTCATTATAATTGTGCTGTCCCAGCCGAGGCACAGAGTGATGATCAGAAGTGAAATAGTAGCTTTCTTATCTAGAGGAAATGCTCTTTCTCCACACGTAGGTAGATTCAGAACTAATAAGCTCTCCTGTTCAGTGCTGGGTTTAGAATCCAGGGCCTGAGCACATGCTAGCCAGGTTCTCTACCACTGAGCTACCCAGTGGTCTTGGTATCTTTACATTAGGAGTATAGACTAATCACTGTGGCAGATTTAAGGTTCTCATGGATCCACTCGGGGCTTATCACTAACCTTTATATAAGGTAAAGGTAGGTTCTATAGACCTGTCACCTAGAAATATTTCAGCCCAGTCGCTGCCATGGTTGGACATTGCTGAATGTCCCAGGTATTCAAAGTGAACTTAGCAATCTGGTAGTCAAAACTGAGCCCCTCAAGGATAAGGGGGTTCACTTGGCAAAGCACCTGTCTTGTAAGCATGGAGACCTGTAGTTCAATCCCTAGAACTCACATTTTAAAAAAAGCCCAGGGATGGTGATATGCTAGTGATGGAGTGCTGCTGGGAACGTGGAAACAGAAGGACTCTGGGACTTTCTTGCCAGCAACCCAGCCTGCATGATGAGTTCCAAGCTGGTAGACCCTGTCTCACTAAGAAAAAAATGATCAAAACCTGAAGTTCTCCTTTGGCCTACACACACACACACACACACACACACACACACACACACACACACATACACACACACACACACAACCATGGATACTTCCATTCCTACTTGAGCTCTGTGGAATTTTCACCTTCCAGCATCCAATTGCTCTTTGTCCAGTCCGTTGAGTTTCACCTACATACACACAGGCCAACAGAACAACCCAGGGGAGCCATAGAAATTTCTGGAACAAAGCCCACTCCTACTTAATAGTCTACCCTGAGATTCTGACCACCTCAGCCTCTCCAGTCTCTGCGTTATGTCTCCTCCACTGATCGGGATCTCCACACTCTGCTTGGAACAGTACCCTGAACACAAGGGCTGGAAATGCAAAGAGCTGCATGGCTCACAGTCTTCGCAGTAGCTGCAGCATGGCTCCGTAGCCCAACTGCTAAACATACTTTTTTGTGCATTGTGCCCAATTTCATCACAGCAAGAGGGCAAATCTGGTTCCAGCTATTCCAACAGGGCCCGCAGCAAAGGTTTTGTTGTAAGTTTTTACAGATTTTACTGACTCCCAGGCAGGTCAGCCATCTTTGGGTAGAGGATAGAGGTTGCCTCAATAAGCAGGGTAAAAACCTTAAGTGTACCCTGTGGTCTCAGAGAGAGCCTGTCACAATGCCTTTGGGGAGCTAGGCAAGTCTGAGTTCCCAAAAGTGGAGCGAGAGATGGTATCAGGCATGACTCCATGCTGCCTCTGCCTCCCCTGCCCACCCCCCAGCACCTGTCTGTCACCAGTGCCCCCAGACAAAGATGCAGACTTAATAGGTTCTGCTCAAGAACGGGAAGAGCCCAAAAGAGCAGAGCCTGTTGCTTCTAGAGCCGTGATGTAAACCCGAAGAGGAAGCAAAAGCTGTGCTGCATGAAGCTGGCTGCTTCCTCAGCCTTGGCAGGAGTCTGTCTGCACAGAAAGTGTCACCAACAGCCGCACACTGCCAACTCCCGTTAAGAGTGAGGGACAAGGGAAATTTGCTGTATAAAAATGGGATGCATCCACTTGGGCTTTGTGGAGTCACTTCCCTTTGAGATAAATTCTGAATTCCTGGCTCAATAAATCAAAAAGTGTGGTGTGTGTGTGTGGTGTGTATGTGTGTGTGTGTTTTCTCTTCCCACCCATAATGGTCTGCTCTAGCATATTAATCAATATAGCTCCCTTTGAAATGGTTTTCCATCACTCAAAGGGGTCGGAAAAACCTTGAAGTTTGTTGACAATAACTGGTCCCATGGAGGCAGCAGAAACAGATAGTGGATCTTCCCACCTCCAGGACAAGCAGAGCCACCATGTCCTCACAGGACGGACACCAGGTTCATCTAAAACTGCACCATCACCCAATAAGACTAATAAGAGAGACAGAGAGAGAGAGAGAGAGAGAGAGAGAGAGAGAGAGAGAGAGAGAGAGAGAGAGAGAGAGGCAGAAGCCATCTTAAAATTAACGCTTCCAAGATACAAGCGGAAAGCATTGATCAAACGCTCCTATCGTCCCTCACGGTCGACAGCCCCAAAGCCATCCTAACACCCCATAATGGAATCCCATTATCTACAAAGAAACTCGTTCCAGAGAAGAGTCGCAAACAAAGAGAGAATCAAAAGAGGACTGCAAAGGGGGAGACTCCTGCCACACACCTCCCTTGCCACACACCTCCCCTGCCACACACCTCTGCTCCTGGAGAAGGGGCATAGCACTCCAGCTGAGCCAGACACGAGTGTGCAAGGAGCCAGCTCATTTCTGAAGTTGCAAAATTGAGCATCAAGGGAAGGCACAGCCTAAGGGAAGCAGGACAAGAGACCCTGCTTCTCTCTTTTCTTAAAGATTTATTTTGTTTGCTTGCTTGTATGTTTGTGTGTGTGCACATGTGTTCTTGCACACCAGAATAGGAGCTGGATCCCCTGGAGCTGGAGTTACAGGTGGTTGTGAGCTGCCCAGTGCGGGTGCTGGAAACCAAACTCTGGCACCTTACCCTCTCACTAGAATGTGGAATTCATCATTTACTGGCTAGTCCAGGACCCTGTAAGCTCCAGGAATCCTCT
The DNA here is from genome assembly GCF_049852395.1 of Peromyscus maniculatus bairdii. NCBI lineage: Eukaryota > Metazoa > Chordata > Mammalia > Rodentia > Cricetidae > Peromyscus > Peromyscus maniculatus. The sequence continues at coordinate 168,784,213 of NC_134853.1, forward strand.
TGTCTCCACCACTCCCCACCCCATGCAGCCCTGGGGTTACAGGCACATATGTGGCATGTCTAGTTTGTTAGGTGCATGCCAGGGCTCTGAACTCAGGTCCTCAGGCTTGTGCTGCGAGCATGCTTGCTGTCTGAGCCATCCTCACTCCCACCCCACCCCAGACTCAGGGCCTGCCTTTTTCTTTCCAGGAGAAAGCTGAACAGATGCTGACTGTACAGAGCGAGAAAACAGGCAGACAGTTACCTACCCCAACATTCCATAGGTGTCTGCTTTAGGAAAATATAGGGGTTTCCACTAAAGCAGGGAGCAAGGAAGATTCATTAGCAAACACCTCAAAACCTTAATTCACACTTCAAACAAACAAGTTAATTGTGTAGCTAACAGAGTGTGACTTGATTATAGGCCACCAGCGGCCATTAATAGATGGAAGGTGTCTGGGTTTCAATAGTGTTTGAATTTCATAACCCACCTGCACAAGGGGAGGCAGGCTTAGACACCGGCTCCGTTTGCTAACACCTGTAATCAGGAATCCCATGTGGAAAGCAAGCACCCCAGCTTGGAGCTGCTGGGAGCGAAGAGCAAACAAAAGGAGAATTCATGAATTGTAGACAGGCAATTTCTCTCTGCTGCTTTGAAGGAGACCCTAACATATGCAGAACACAGCCTTTGTATCTGACTCACAACTCAAATGGGCCACTGTGAGGTGGCTGCAGAGGGGGTCCCCAGAGGGGACAGCCATAGGACCAGGTGGCAAACATCAAGTACACACACCTTGTTCTAGCTGTGAATAAACTGCCTCAAGTTTCCTATGGTGGGTCTAGAGCTCAGACCCTCAGATTCCATCAAAAGGCTAAAAGCAGAGGAGGGGCTGGAGAGGTCTCTAGTTGGTGAGGCACCCGAAGTACAAGCATGGGGGGCAGCACTCACATAAAAATCTGGGTGAAGTAACATGCACCCATACTCCCAGTGCTGAGACAATGCAGAGGAAGGTCATCCTGGGTGACTGGCTTGTCAGTCTAGGTGAGTAACAAAGCTCTAGGTTCAGAGAAAACTGCTGCCTTTTACTAACCTGGAGGGTGATCAAGGAAGACACCTTAGGTCAATCTCTGGCCTGTCCACACACACACAGATACCCACAAGCACATTTGGAGAGAGGAGAGAGAGAGAGAGAGAGAGAGAGAGAGAGAGAGAGAGAGAGAGAGAGAGCGCTAAAACGAGCTGCTTTCCCTCTTTCCTCACTTTCTGATAACATCGAGGAACTAGATTAAGATAAGGAGCAGAGCACTCCACAGTACGTCGCACCAATCAGCATGGCTGCTGGGCACAAGCCTCAGTCAATCAAATCCATCTTTGTAAGGAGATAGTGCGCGGACTGTAGAAACCATAAAATGGATCCTGCTCTCAGAAGGCTATAACCGGGCAGCACCGGCAGAAAGGGAAGCCTAGTGCCATCTTCTGTTTTCAGTTTTTGCTTTGCTTTCTTTGTTTCTTGTGTGTGTGTGCATGTGCCTGCTCCTGTGTGGGGGCGCACATGTGTAACAGTGCATGTGCACGTATGTGAGTGCATGTACAACATGTGTGTAGAGGCTGAAAGACAAGCTCCGGTGTCATTCCTCAGGGTCCATCCACCAATTTGGCTGGGCTGTTTGGCCAGTCAGCTCTAGGGATCCTCCTGTCCCTGCCTCTGAGTTCTGGGGTTACAGGTATATGACACATCTGTGTTTTTTAAAAACGCTCAGGTCCTCACGCTTGCATGGCAAGCACATCATCGACTGAATCGTGTCCCCAGCTTTTTCTGTCTTTATGTGAAAATGAGTTTCCAGCAAAGGGAGGCCCTCGTTGTCCAGTGTGGTCTACAAAGTCAATGCCAACGATTTGCAGCCATCTGCACCCCAGAGAGCCACTTGGATGCAAAACTCATCCTCACTTGCAAGCACTTGAAATTCCCTGGGGAACTGAGTCCTGCATTTGGGGAAACGTGAGCCTCTGAGATCTCGGCATTCTCTCTAAGGTTACAGCCTTCGAAGGCAAGACACCTCAGCACAGATTCTAAGGCCACTCAGAAAGAATGCCCAGGCCAGACTTCAGACTAAAAAACCGAACTGTGAGAAAAGAAAGAGTGCGCTGTCCCTGGTCCTGAACCAACAGGGCCGCTGTCCCCGGCCCTGAACCAAACCGGGGCGCTGCCCCTGGTCCTGAACCAAATCGGGGCGCTGTCCCTAGTCCTGAACAAACAGGGCTGCTGTCCCTGGTCCTAAACCAACCCGGAGCGCTATCCCCGGTCCTGAACCAACAGGGCTGCTGCCCCTGGCCCTGAACAAAACCGGGGCGCTGTCCCTGGTCCTGAACCAAACCGGGGCGCTGTCCCTGGTCCCGAATTAATCGGGGGTGTTGTCCCTAGTCCTGACCCAGCAATGGTACGGTGCTGTCCCTGGTCCTGGATAACACTGCCAGAGACTGATTTGTGAGAGTGGAGTTTTCTCATACCTGTGACCTGTGCACACTGGGCACACACCTATAGAGGCTGTAGGAAGGTGTAGCATGACACCATGTCCACTTGAAAGGTGGTCTCACACTGAACCTAGAGCTTTTTCTCAGCTAGGGTGGGCCCCAGCTATTCCCCATCTCTGTTCCCCACAGTGCTAGGATCACAGGCATACACATCCATGCTCGACCTTTATGTGGGTACTGGGGATCATGACTTAGGTGTTTGCACAGCAAGAGCTCTTTTCCACCAAGCCATCTCTCTGGCTCGGGGTGACTTTTTTGGTAGGTCTTAACCCATCAATAAGTCCTGAAATCATTCAAGGTACACATGGATCTCTCCATGTCGAACGGAGTGCAGGAGAATGCAACTGGAAAGAGAAGGTCAGAGGGCACACGCACGTACTGTTCTCCTGAGACTCCTGTCCAGATATTTCATTCCAGGTGAAAATATAGGTGTATGGTCTGGGTCAAGACATAAACTATATCGTTGGCTGCTTGCCAAGGACAAAGTATTGAAAAATTGCTTCTCTGGACTATAGTTGCTGTACTATGTTCTTGAGCATGAAGACCCCTAACCCTGTGCCCAGAAAATGGCCAAAATGTCAGTTAAGAGGTGGTGGTCATTGAAAACAGGATATAATCCAGAAAAGCACAAAAGCCAGGACTTGCAAGCCCAGGAGCTGGAGCAATGAGGAGTAAGGAGTGGGTACTGCTGCTTTTGAACCACAGTTATCAACACCATGAGAATTGTTCCCTCCTGCAGAGTTGGAGTAGAAGGCAGGCTTCCAACTCTAGCCAAAGCTCCATGGTGATTTCAAGAAAGCAGCTGCATGCTGTCCTGCCACACGCAGCCCTCAGGCAGAGAAGGTGCTGGCTCCAAGTGATACAGAGTCCTTGCCCTCCGCTCCCTGGGCTCAGCGAAGGGCTTTGGTTTAGTGTTGAAGGCATGACTGTATGGTAGTCATGGAAGTGTAAAGGTGCAGGCCAGGACACCTGCACCTTTACACAAGCTGTTAAGGGGCTGAAGTAAACAAATTCATGTAAGTTACTTAAAAACAGGACCTGGAGCTTACTACTGAAGCAAAGGGGTTAAATATTACTAGAATTTCACTTAGCTACTAAATTAGGATGGGACCTGTATAAATTCCACCTTTTCCAACTATTTAAACCATTTGTGGGAGGCTGGAGAGATGGCTTGGGTAAGAGCACTAGTTGCTCATCCAGAAGACCCAGATTCAATTCCTGGCACCCACATGGCAGCTCACAGTCATTTGTAACTCCATTTCAAGGGAATATGACCCCCCCTCTTTTGGCCACTATAAGTACTACACATATGTGGTGCATATACATGTATGCCAGTAAGCAAAATAGCCATACACATCAAACAAAAATTTGAAATATATATGGGCTGTTCAGAGGGTGGAGCAGGTAAAGCATTTACTGTCCAATGACGTCAGCCCTAACAACCTGTGTTCAACCCCCCAAGTCCATGTAAAGGTGGAAGGAGAAAACTGACTCCATTAGGTTGTCCTCCAAATTATATACACACTCTTTGTCATTCCCCACCCCATCACACACACACACCACACATGCATGCATGCATGTACACACACCATACACACACAACATGCATGCACACATAAGCATATAACCCCTTACACACACACACACACACACACACACACACACACACACACACATCCCTCACACACATGCACATGCATTAAATTTTAAAACCATTGAGGAATACTTTAACACATGAGAATATTGAAAAAGAAAATTCGATAAAAGTTGTGTAACATAATCTCAAACATATTTTTGAAGACATTTTGTGAGAATATTAACAGTGGTTGGATTCGGGCATAAGTACTTAGATCAATTCCACTTCTGTACACTTTCTTCTATTTTTCAATTTTTTTCTACAATTAGCATATGTTTTATAATTAGGAGAAAACTATACTTCAAAGACTCTAACTCAAAGTCAAAATGGCTTTAATCTTGAAATGAAAATGTGCCATTCTGCAAGGCACGCAATAAAGCTGGATAGACAGCTGAGGAAGTCTGTGTCTTTCCTTGAGACCATAGTACAAGATGTTTGCTGACCCTCTGATCTCTCAGTGACACTTCATAGTGATTAAAAATGGAAATTTTACCCCAACTTTTGATCTACTTCCAATCCCAGAGTGGCAGTGATAACCTTAAAAGACCCAGGATCCAGGCACCACAGCTCACCTGCCCACCCCTACGTCCAAAGGACCAGGATGCTACTGGGAAACATATCTCAAGCCAGGCACTGAGCTCCCAATAGCATTTCATGTAACCTTGCCATAACTGTGGAGTGGGTGTTGACCCTGACCCACTTCACAGACACAGAATAGAAAAGTTAGACATTTGGTCCCCAGTAGATGATGATGTCTAGGAGTTGTGGAACCTTTAAGGGGTGGAGCCTCACTGGAGGAGATCTCAGAGTGGATAATCTGGAGGTCATACAGCCTGCCATGCTCCCTGGTCATTCTCTGCTCCTTGACTGTGGACACAATACACCTGGGCTCCAAGGGCTCCCGCCGCCATGCTTTCTCCACTCTGATATGCTGGACTCTGGATTTATGATCCAGAACAGACCCTTCCTCTCATTCCCCACTGTGTACTTGGTCACAGCAACAAGAGCACACTACACAAACCGGCTCTCTGAAGACCTTCCCCTATAGCCCTTCAGCAGGTGAATCCCACCTTACCAGTGGCTCCTCCAGTCACTCAAGAGTCACCCTGTGTCCTCTGCTTCTGTAGCAGCTACAGCAAATCCATTTGTTATGCCTTTAGAAATGGCCACTGTCCAACACTTCTCTGCCTGCCACCCACTGGAGCCGAGCCAGTAGTGCCTCTCATCTGGATGGCTGTGATGTCCTCCTCCCTGCTTTCCCCGTGACATCCCGACTCCCCCAACACCAGGCCTGTCTCTCTCAAAGTCAAAATGAAGGTCTTTACAGTGGCCTTCTGGTCCTGGATGATGTAGAGCTTCTACCTTACCACCCTGTCCTGCCTACTCTGCCCTTTGATGCCTCCTCAGCACCTGGCATGTCCCACTACAGGACCTCAGTGTCTACAGTCTCAGAATATGTCCTGGCTCTCTTCCTGACTTCCTCTGATCCCAGCTCAGATGCCCCCTCATTGGCAAGGCCTTTGCCAACCACTGGAAAAAAAACAGTGACATCTTACAGAGCCCTGGCCTCTTGGTCCATGGAGCGTATATTCCCATCTGACTTTCTGTGATATTCTGTGGCTTTTGCTATGGTTTGTTGACTGCCTTTCTCTATCCTTACACACACACACACACACACACACACACACACACACACACACACACACACATATTGGGATGCAGACCCTCTCCCTTTCAATCATTGCTGAACTTCCCAGTACCAAATGAGTGAAGGAATGAATGAAAAACTAAACCTTATTAAAATCATCTATTTGATAAATTCTAAATACCTTCACACTCCACATCCCTCTGCCTCTGGTTACCAAGATGTGCTGCCTGAGAACCTCACAATATCAGAGATGCCAACTAGCATCCTTGGCCATAGAGGAGGCTACTGTGATCCTCCTTGGGGTCTGAGTGTGGTCACAGAGCCAGTCTCTATGCATATAAACGTCAAGAAGCATGGAACAAGAATCTGCCTTTAATCCCAATGAGGCTCAGAAGATGCCATGAGTAGGCCAGCACAAGCTCATCCTCTCTGCAGGAGAAACTGCCACAAACAGGGACCCTCCTGACAGAGCCACAGGCCTCTGTAAATCCTTCAAACACCTCCATCCCACTGCTCATGTGGGTAATGATCCCCAAGCAGGAGACCACAGTGTGGTGTCAGCATGTTACAGCCCAAGCTCTTTGTTTTAATTGGCCCCATGCATTTCTGATTTTAGAGCAACCTTCACTTACTTGGTTTAAAAAGTCAGTCTCTGCATGATCCAATAGAAGCCCAGAGATTAGGTGAGGGTGAGTATTATGCACAGCGTTTGTGCTTAATGGTTAGATATTAATTGGCTTTTCCTCTAAGTGTGTAAATCATTTCAGTCTTTGTTCATTCTCCTTAATGAAGGAGCTATGCTCATCAGTGGTCCACATGCCACATCACCTTGTAAAACCACAGCCCATGTATTTAAAAAATAAAATAAAATAGATTTATCACAATTTGAAATACATATAGTCATTAGAATAATAATTAAAATATAACTACAAGCACAATAAAAGTTCCATGATAACAGCCTACACCTTAATGTATATTAATTCTCTTAATGATTTACTATATACATCTCACAGGGTCAAATCAATGTCTGTGCCAAAAAAAAAAATTCAATTAAATCCTATTCACTGTGTCTTTCAAGGGAGTCTATTGTTTGGTTGTGTCTCCACCAGGCCATTTGTCAGTTGATCTCACCCAAGACTACAAACAGAAAGGACATGACCCATCAAGGTCGGGAGGAACGCGTCCAAGTCTGGCCAATCCACCTTCACCATCTCCGGCTCATTTTTCACTAGCAACCTTGTGGAGGGGAGAGAGGGGGAGGTGCTGCCAGGTCCACATTCTCAAATAAGCCTTTGGCCTGCAGGCTGTGACCTGCACCAACTCCCCATCTCACTCACTGGACCGGCCCAAGCAAGCTTCTGCAAGCAACAAACTGGCAGCCCCACCCCCAGCCCAGAACTTCTTGCCCTAATGCACAGACCAGTCATCTTGTCCTTCCCAAGCTCACCCTCCCCCTAGGTTGAGAGCCAAGAAAAAAAATCTGCTTCCCCAGTCCCTGCACAAAAGCCAGCGGCTTACCAAGCTTTTCCCTTGCCTGAGTGCGTTTACTAAAATTAAAACCCACAGAGACTATTTCCATGCTTGGAGAAAATGGACTGCCAGGGACAGTTTCTCAAAGCAGAAGGCTAGAGGTCAAACAAAGGCTTCCTAGAATCTCTCCTCTGGCCCCTCCCTGCCATCCAGCAGTCATGTGGTGGACAGTGCCCAGAGCCTGCAGGAAGACCCCAGGAGTCCCGGGCTCTGGTTGGAATTTAAGGTCCTCTGCTTGGCACGCCCTCTGTCAGTGACCACTAGGGGGCAACCTGCATCCCTGCATTTGTAACAGGTGAGGTCCTCCGCTCCCAGGGCATCTATCTAGACAGCTTTGGGATTTGGAAAGGGGAGGAAGCAACACAGAGCTCCCTCTGCAGCAGGGGAGAAGTCCACACAGTGACTTGACCAGCAGTGTCACACCCATTTTGCAGGTGAAGAACACTGAGTTGCTGACTGACAGTTTACTTTGGGACCCAACCTTTAGAAAGGATGCTGAATGAAACATAGCCAGAAGTGGATGTTGAATATGCATGCTTTCTCACAAATGGCCTGGAAATGCTAGATGTCACATTCCTTTTTGCCCTTCCCAGCTGGCATGGCAGGGGTTTGGGTGTATGTTTAGATGCCCCCTCTCACTGAGACACCTTCCCTCTGCCATCCCTCCTGTGTACAAGGCCTCGCCTCTCAGAAGACCCTTCCTGGTTCACAGAACACTGAACTTGAGCACATAGAAGATGGAGAGAGCTGGAAGGGAGCTGAGGAAAGCGGCAGACAACAGAGGTTCTCATTAACCAAGATGGCCTCATGCTACCACCAGGCTTTACAAGACTCAGCTGCACGAATATATGCTGTTTAAAATATAGGTGCAATTTGGGCCTGTGCTTAATACTGTTTAATTTTAGTGTACCATGTAGTATTTCCCCAAGCTGGGCCTGGACTGATTTGAATCTTGGCTCCAGGCTTTGCTGACTTGACAGATTCGCCTAGTTAGGGTTCCTTCTGCCAGGACCCTGTGGCCATGCTGGACTCATGGTCCACAGCTACTGTCCAGGGTCACTTCAAAAGCAGGACACACAGCTGGTCCCCTCGAGGGTAGAGGGCTGAGCCATGCTATTGGCAAGAGCTCTCCTATCTACTTCTGGAGCTCACTCATTTGCCTATTCCTCCAACCTCTGTGCCTTGTCTGTGTACACCAGGCTGTGAGCACAAGATTCATGATTTGGAAAATTTGATCACATGGTCCTGGGAGGATGCAAGGCTCCAAAAAAGAAATCATATTTTCTATTCCTGGCTCCTCTGGTTGGAAGCAATATGACCCTGGGCAAGCCACTCCACATCTCAGGTCTTATTTTGATCCCAGAGGGTCTCTGTGAGGGTTGAGCAAGAAGCATGGAACTCCCTCTGCAGAGTGAGGCATGCAGTAGGTACTCAATAAGTGACCAGTGACGGGCTTCCCCTTGGCCTTTGGCTCAAAGAAACACTTGTAAAATAAAGATGTTTCCAGAAATGGGAAGGTACAAGAGGTCTCTGGGGGCCCTTCAGGAAGCAGGGTGTGACAGGCAGATATGCGACCTTCTGGATCTGGAGCTCTGAGAGACCAAGGCTTCTGCCAGCCCTGCCCCTCCCCTGCCCTGTGGTTCTTGAGCAACTCCCTGCACAGAAGTCTGGCTTCCTTCTTCGCTGTCAATTATGTACATGAAAACACGTCAATAAATCTGCTCAGCTGGAACACCCCATAAACACCAGCATGTAAAAAGAAAGAGAAAAGAGATTTTCATGCCCTGCATGCTGAGCAATAAGAAAGAGAAAGAGACTGCTGGTCCCTTGGCAGCCCTTGAGTGGCCAGGAGGGTCTTGTTGTCAAGAGGTGCTTCTGGCACACTTACGAGATCCAGCAAGTTGGATCAGTCAAATGTTGTGGAGCCATGAATTTTTCCCCATTCCAATAAAGTGCCTTTTACTTTATTTGTCCAGATTATGTAGAAATGGATTTTTCCATAAAAAGCAGAGCTCAGGAGACATGATGGATTTTCTCTGGCACCTCACGGGGGCATGTCTATGCCTATTGCTGTCCTCCCAGGCCAATAGCACACGCCTTGATCAGCCTGTCCTTCCTTCTGGCTGCTCATTGGCTTTCAATAATTTCTCAGAAGCCCATGGGTAGCCACTAAATTTAAACTCCTGTCCTGAAAACTCAAATTCAATTCAATAAGCGCTTATTGACATCCAACTGCACACGGGACATGAGGCAAGGTGTTGTGCTGCCAAGAGGAATTGGAGAGAGGAACAGCCTCCGCAGCAGGTCAGCACTGGAATACTCTCTAGTTTGAGCCCAGCACAAGGAAACTCAAGAAGGACTGGCATAGGACATGAGGACATAAGAATGCAGTGCCATTCACAAGAGGATACTTGGGGCTACGAAACCACAGAAAATTCTAACCTGGAACATCTTGAGAAGGAAGACAGGTCATTTCAAGCCATGAGAGGTTGGCAGATACAGCTCACCACCAAGAACCTGAGGCTGGGGGGTGGGGAGGCGGCTCAGTGGGCAAACTGCTTGCGGAACAAGCATGAGGACCTGAGTTTCATTTTCAGAACCCACTGAAAAGCCAGAGATGATCGCAAAACAGATAGGTGTAGACAGGAAGACCCCCCACACATATCATCTGGCCAGCCAGTCTAGTCTAATCAGTGAGCACCAGGTTCAATGAGAGACCCTGTCTCAAAAGAGAAGGTTCAGAGCAACTAAGGAAAACACTGACCAGCAACGTCTGGCCTCTACATACACCTAAATGAGCTTATGCACACACAACTGAAATCCTGGTGGCAAAAATCAGAAGAATGGTGCTGGGTAAAGTGTAGAGGGTCGTCGCTGCTAGAACAGACACTCTTGGGTGTTCTGAGAAACTATCAGAATAGCCACACACTAAAACCAGCAAGTTTTTTCATCTGTTCCTTTATGTGTCCTTTGCAAGAATCATAGTACCTGGCATACAGCACCCACTCAAATATTGGATGGGTGGATGGGGATGAATGAATGGATATCTAATTAAACCATGATAATGGGAACAAGTTCAAGTGCATTTCCATTACCTTCTAGGGTTTCAGAGAAGCAGAACAAGAAGGCTATATTTAAGAAGAAAAAACATGATGCACACTGTTTTTAAGACAGTGATCAGAGACAAGGGAGATGAAAGGCATTCTCAGGGGTGCCTGACCCTGTTTGACCAGTGCTGTCCAAGGAAGAAAGGCATTGAATCTGAGGAGTCCGCAGCTGAAAAATCTTCCACATCCCTCTACAAAACAATTCCAAAGGCCAACCAGCCTCATGGCTAGGTTTGTCACAGCAACAATCTCACTCATGGTACAAATTTTCTGAATTCATTATCTTTCTTGTCATTGTGCTCAAACACCTGACAAGAAGCTAAAGAAGAGACGAGGCATCTCAGCTCATGGTTTGGGAGGATGGAATCTGCCAAGACGAGAAGGCAGCAGGGTCTGCATGCAAGATGTCTCCCACAGAACTGTATGCTTGAAGACTTGATCTCCGGATAATAGCAATGTTTGGAAAGTTGCAAAAGCTTTGAAGGATGGAGCTTAGCTGAAAGAGGTGGATGCTGGGGTGGGCCTTGAGGTTTATCACCTGGCCCCACTTCCTGTCCCAAGTCTGCTAAGATGTAAGCAGGTTCCTACCACACAGATCCGCTCAGTGCCACGCCTTCCGCCACTGTGCTGGACTGTATCCCTTCAGACCAGAAACCAAACTCAGCTTCCCCCTTAAGGTGCTTCTTGCATTGGATCACAGTGACAAGAAAAGCAATGAATACAGAACATTGGTATCAGGAGTGGGGCTGTCGCTGTGATAGACCTGATCACGTGGCTTATAGTTCTGTGGAAGTTTTTTACAGGTGGGATATGAAATAGTTTGGACCTACAAGCTAGAGAAGTCCTAGAGTGCTGTAAGTAGAGTTTAATGGGAAATTCTGGTAAAGTTCAGAAACTTGAAACAGCAATAGAAATATGACAGCGAAAGCCAGGCTCATGAAGGGTCAGAATAAAAGAAGTGCTCTTAGCAATCAGAACAGAGGCCATTCATACTGCATTCTGGCAAAACCTCAGCTTTCTATGTCTTAACTTTTGAGTAAGGCTGAATTCACAAAGCAGTGGGCAAAGTTCTTTAGTTGAGGAAATTTCCACAACATAGCATTCAAGCTGCGGCATGGTTATTGCTCCCCACTCTTAGTTAGATTCACAGTTGCAAGAGACAGAGAAATGTGAAAATGTACAGCACAGTGAGGAAAAGAGCATCAACATGGTTAGAGCCAGAGACAGGGCGGACAGGTGAGTTCAACAAAGCAGCTTCCATCGCCAAACACGATAATCTCAAACTTTGTCCTGGGACGATAAGAAACGGGCCTTGAGAAAAAGACCACTGCATTCATTGAGAGCTCCAAGATATGACAATATAACTCATTGAAAAGAGAGTTCCTGAATAAAGACGGCATGTAGGGCCCCCTGTTCCAGCAAGTCCACTTAGGTAAATGCTTTTTCAGGCTTCCCCATCAAGGCACATAGATGCAACTACAACTATGGTCCAAAGTGGGCTTGGCTCACCTCTTGGGCTGGCAGCAGAAATTGGCATTGTCCATGTGGTGCTTGTTTTACAGGAATGCAAGATGATACAAGAGTGTGTGAGTCACGAGGGCTTATGCCAGTGTTCTAGAAAGCTGGGTCGGACAAGCTGTAGCAGGTTAGATTACCTACATGGAGCTCCTGGGCAAGCTTTCCATGAAGCGTGAAGGTGAAGTCTAAGTCACAGTGGAGACCCTGAGAAATCAGACATGTCAGAGTGTAGGACAACTACTGAGGAACAGGCAGACCCCAAAGGGCAGCTAGCCCAAGAGAGGGGTCATTGGGCTGCAGGCAACAGAGCTGGCAAGGCAGGACTACTCAACACTGGTGGAGCCCAGAGGATAAAGCCACAACCCCCAAATGCTGGACAAGGAACTGTTGGGTTTTGGGTTTACCCTGATGGACTTTGTTCTTATTTTGATTCTTACTTCCTTACTATTCCCTATTCTCTCTTTTGGAGTGGGACTATTTACTTTATACTATTGTAAATTGGGAGCATGTAACTTAAAAAAATAAATTATAGGGGATTACAGTAAAGAAATTGCCTTGAGTCTCTGAAGAGATTTGGACTTTTAAACAGTGTTGAAACTGTTATGTCCATGGAGAGTTTTGACACTGGTGTGACTGCACTTTTCAGTATGAAATGGCTGTGAGCTCATGGGGGTGAGGGGAGGAATGTCACAGTTTGAATATAAAATGTCCCATGGGGTCATGTGTTTGAATACTTGATCCCTAGCCAATGGCGGTACTTTAGGTGGCTGTGGAACCTTTGACAAGTGGGGACCACATAAAAGTGGATCTCTGGAAGTGAGACCTAAGGTTTACACCCTGCTCCCACTCCCTGAACCATCTTTATCTCCCCATTCCCTGCAGTCTGAGCAAGCACTCACTCTCACCGCCATGGAACTACCTGTTCCCACGTCTTAGCCACCATGACTAACTGTGTCCCTTCAAACTGTAAGCCAGAATGGCCCTCTCCCCCATTAAAGTACTTCTTGTTGGGCATTTGGTCAAAAGTGAATGAGCAGAGTATGTGAACCTTCCGGTCTCAGGAGGGACTTTTACTCCACTCTGCCTCTGTGTGGTGTGCCACTCTCTTAACCTGATCAGCTGTCTTCCTGACACTCCATAGAACCACCTCATCACTTCCTTCCCAGCTCAACTCAAAGATTCTTCCTCCCCAGAGGCGCCAGGCAATCATTTCTCCCTCTCCTACACCGGTCTCCTACACGCTGTCTTTCCCTACACCCCATCTCACTGTCTTTCCCTACACCCCATCTCACTGTCTTTCCCTACACCCCATCTCACTGTCTTTCCCTACACCCCATCTCACTGTCTTTCCCTACACCCCCATCTCTCTGTCTTTCCCTACACCCCCATCTCACTGTCTTTCCCTACACCCCATCTCACTGTCTTTCCCTACACCCCATCTCACTGTCTTTCCCTACACCCCATCTCACTGTCTTTCCCTACACCCCATCTCACTGTCTTTCCCTACACCCCATCTCACTGTCTTTCCGTACATCCCATCTCACTGTCTTTCCCGACACCCCATCTCACTGTCTTTCCCTACACCCCATCTCACTGTCTTTCCCTACACCCCATCTCACTGTCTTTCCCTACACCCCCATCTCACTGTCTTTCCCTACACCCCATCCCACTGTCTTTCCCTACACCCCCATCTCACTGTCTTTCCCTACACCCCATCTCACTGTCTTTCCCTACACCCCATCTCACTGTCTTTCCCGACACCCCATCTCACTGTCTTTCCCTACACCCCATCTCACTGTCTTTCCCTACACCCCCAACTGTCTTTTCTCATCAACCAACTTATCTTCACTGTTCTTTTGTTGAATGCCTACAGCCCTACCAGTGCCCTCCCTTCACATGAGCCACTTCTGGATGAGCCGGTGCTACAGGGGAGTGGAGACCCTATGTATGTAGGTGTCTTAAGGATTCCAATCACAAAAGAGAAACATCTCCATCACACCTTAAAGCAACTCCTTGTTATGTGTCCATCTCATGGTGACCATTGCTCACCTCAAGTCAGATGTTGCTGGACTTAGGGTCAGACAGATTAACTTTGCATATTTAATGTTGGCTCTTTCTCTAAGCGAGATCAATTTCAACATCTGGCCATCTGCCTGTGGTGCAAGCTCTACATAACCCACCCAAAACATAGGAATTGGGCGAACCATCTCTTTTGCAGAGATGACTGGAACTCTGTAGCTGAAGAAAGCATGTGTGTTTAGATGGCAGGCAAGTGTGATCGCTGGGTATCCAACCAAAGTGCTGCTCAAAGGCCATACAAACCTACCCCTGCTCTTTCAATGGTGTATGGCTTACTCATCCACTTCAGCATTTGTGCTTCTTCATGCTCTGTGGCTACTTGGGGTGGCTTATAGCCAAGCATCTCAGGTGAGACGCTGAGATGGGAGAAAGTCGTGACGATTCTGTCCTCCTGGGCAGGAGCCTCAGGAACAGAGGAAGATAACGGAAGCACTGGGGGAGGGGAGACAGTGTGTGGACAGTGAGCACAGGGCAAGAGAAGGGCAGTCCCTGAGTGTGAGCAGGGCTTGGAACGAGCCCCCACCACTCCATCGCCATCTTCTCCCCCTTTCCCTGACCTAAAGTGTTGGCACCTCCTGGATGCTGCTCCTCTTCACTCTGTCCTGCTTTCAATTCCACCCTCTCCCAGCCTGTGTTCCTAAGGGCAAGTCAGCTGCAATGACTTCCCTTTCAAGCCTGAGCTACTTCTCTGGGGACCTACCTCTAAGACAGCCCTCAACTGGTACCTAGCATCTCTATTAGGTGTACTGGACACATCTGAAATCCATATTTTTATTTGCCTCCTCAACCCCATGTCTCCCCAGGATTCATCTGCTCAATGTGGACATTGATTGCACAAGTTGGCAATCTAAAATGCCATTGGATTTCAATGCTAAAGATGTCTCAAGGTGGTCTGCTTCTCTTCCTCTTCTCTGCCAGTCCCTGATCTGTGGCTGCCATATTCTGTTAGACAGTAGCAGTCACTGCCAATCAGTGCCCAGACTTACCTCATGCCACCCCCCGAGATCCAGGCCTTGGAGACCATCACTTTCCAGCCTCCCACACCTTCCTACTATACCTGAACGGGGCTTCTGTGGCCTCCCTCAGCCTCTGGCACCGTTTCTCTCCATGATCTCTGGGTTTCTGCCCCAAGCCACAGCATCCCTCTGTTCTCCATTCTTTCTCCTCTCTCTCTTTCTCTTCCTTCACCCCCCCCCCTCCGACACACACTCTTTCATTCTCTTCCCCTATAAGGATGATGTCCTGGTTGTGGTGGTTTGAATGTAATTGGTCCCCCATAAGCTCATAAGGAATGTCACTATTGGGAGGAGTGGCTTTGTTGGAGTAGATATGGCCTTGTTGGAGGAAGTGTGTCACTGTGGAGGTGGGCTTTGAGGTCTCATATATGCTCAAGCCATGCCTGGTGTCTCAGTTCATTTCCTGTTGCCTGCACATCAAGATGTAAAACCCTCAGCTCCTTCTCCAGCACCATGTCTACCTGCATGCCATGTCCCACCATGATGATAATGGACTTGACCTCTGAACTATAAGCCATCCAATTGAATGTTTTTCTTTATAAGGTTGATGTGGTCATGGTGTTTCTTCACAGTAATAGAAACCCTAAGACACTGGTACTCCACAAACCAAGTGTCCTCCTTCCCAGCTCAGCTCAAAGATTCTTCTTCCTCAGGGGTCAGCCTAGGTGGGTACTCACCACCCTCCTACCCCACACCCCTTCCTATAGCACTTTTCATCAACAAAATTACCTTGGTTATTTACTTGCTGACTGGTATAGATTGAACTGGGTCTCCTGACATTCATATGTTGAAGCATTAACACCTACTATGACAGTACTTGGAGATAGGGGTCTTTGGGAGGTCATTATGGTTAAATGAGGTCAGGAAGGAGGCCCTCGTGATGAGATTAGTGACTTTATAGGAAAAGAGAGGGGGAGCAAGGGGTCTCCCTCTGTCCTAGTTAGCTATAATTATCAACTTGGCATAGCCTAGTCATCTGAGAGAATCCTCAACTGAAGAATTGCCTAGATTAGACTGGCCTGTGAGCATGACTATGGAGGACTGTTTTGATCTTAACTGATGCAGGAGGGTCCTTCCCACCGCAGACAGCACTGTCCCAAGCGGGTGGTTCTGGGCTGTATGAGAAAGCCAGATGATCAGGAACTGTGAGAGAGCCAGCAAGCAGCATCCTCCATGGTTTCTGCTTGAGTTCCTGCCCTGACTTGGACTGTGACCTGGAAGTGTAAGCTGAAATAAACCCTTTCCTCCCCACGTTGCTTCTGGTCAGAACGCCTTATCATAGCAACAGGAAGGAGACCAGAGCACCTCCCCCCACGTGATGACAGAAAATAAAAGCAGCTGTCAGTCAGGACAAAGGCCTTCACCAGGGACACAATCAGCAGAACCTGGGTCCCGACCTTCCCAGGCCCCAGCACTGTGAGAAATCAATGTCTATTGTTCGCATGCACATTCTGGTCTGCGGCGGTTTGTCGTGGTGGTGGGAGGAGACCAGGGCATTGACTTACCTTTCTCTCCCCGCCTCACTAGAATATAAACTACAGGATGCAGAAAATGCCTCTAACAAACTCGCCATTGTTTTTCCAGAGCCGGCAGGATGCTCGACCGAGGACAGGTGCCAAAAACACAGCCACAAACTTGTTCCCCTGCATAGCTACAACGGACAGTTGTGTATGCGCAGGAAATGTCTAACAATCTACATCCAAATGCAGACAGTAGAGCTGGGAGGGCGTTCTGGATACCAAATCGCTTCAAAACCTAAAGGGGCAGCTATATTTCTTAAGAAATCTTTCCTTTTAAGAGTCGGAAGGTTCATCTGAGAGGCGATCTGCCTGTCTGCTTCCATCTGCAATGCAGCCAAGCTGAAGTTTCCTGAGGTGTGCTCTGCAGAACATCCTCTCCACAGACGTGCCTCCAAAATAAAGGACAGGGTTGGGGGTGGGGTGGGGTCTACTGTCCAAGAGGCAAGGAAAAAGGCCGCACGCCACACCTGCTACCCGGAGCTATGTCAGATGGATGCTGCAGCTGGAGATGACCCTTGCTCTCCTCTTCCCACCAGCAACTCCGAACCAGTTTGATGCATGGCTGTGAGCCGAGTTGCACTCCCCACAAAGACAGATTAAGATTCCTAGCCTGGTAGTAAGTCTGCCCTTAACGGGCAGATGTTATCGGGTTAACAAGCTCACAGGCCCAAATCCAGTATGACTGTGCCCAAGGCCACATGAGTCAGGGACAACCCAGAAGGCAGCCACCTGAAGACGGGAGCAGAGGACAGAGGGACACAACTGCAAGCCAAGGATCACCAAGAGTCCGTGGCCAGCAGCGCAGGCTGGGAAGAAGTAAGAAAGGGCCCCCCGGGGCCTCAGAGGGAACACTGCCCTGCCAGCATCTCGATTCTGGACTTCTGTCCCCTGCCACTTGCAGAGAGCACAGCCTCGCAGTTTCCTGCTCACAGGACTATCAAGCAGTCACAGAGGCGAGCACTCCAGACTGCCCTGGCCACCCACTCCCCAGCCAGAGCCCATACTTCAAACACACCTGGTTGGAGTCAGCGCCTAGGACATGTTGCCCCTCGGCAAGAACTCCTTAGAAAATCTCAGGAGGCTCACAGGTCCCACACACTGCCCTCTGCGAGGGCATCTCCATGGCACAGGCGGCTCCAAACCAAACCGTCTCCATGTGGAAGGCTCCACATCACACACTCTACGACATCACCTTGCCTCCTCGTTTTCCTTTCCCTCCCTTTTATATCAAAGAAGTTTCGGTAACTGCGCTATAGATCTCTTTATAACTTACCCTCTGGATGCAGTTCATTACATAAACTCCTACAGAGCATCTGTGTGCTGTGGAGGGGACCCTTGCCCCCCTTTCTCCTGGACATTCTAGCCCAGTCTGACCCAGGGCAGAGGGTAGAATTGTAGCTAAAATGTTGGATTCCTAGCCTGGCGCCTGTTCACGTGAACTTCGCTGGCAAGAACAACTCACACCCTGCAGGCGTACATGTGATTCAGGTGAGGTCATATGGCCCTAACCCAGGGACAGGGTGCAGAGGAAATCAGAGTATTTCTCTCCCCCACCCCTTACGGTCTTGGCTCCATAGCAGGCTGTCCAAAGATGGCTCATCCAAACCCTGCCTTCTTTCCACTGTGCCTTCAGCAGTCTCTGCTTGGCCACGGCTTCCCACCATCTCTTCCCATCTGCCTGTCACCAGGCTATCATGCCCATGCTCTGCCCTACCCCAGTGCCTTTGCACAGCTGTTTCCTGTACTGAGAACGGCATTCCAATCTTCCCTGGAGCGTCTCTGAGCTCCTCTGAGAGGCCCTTCCCAGTGCTGAACACTCAGCCCACACCCTCCTGCCCATGTGCCCCCCACCAGGAGAGAAGTTCAAGCTATTTGATAACTGGTCTGATAGAGATACTGCTTGGGGCAGGGTGCAGGGCACTCCCCCACACCCTGCCTCACTGGGGTGGCATTGTGGGAGTGGATTCAGCTGAATAGCTCAGGTCACCTGTGAAGACAAGCTAGTGACCACGTGTCCACCGCTCTGTGGAATGGGAACAAGTCTCACTCCTGGGCCTGGCACAAAGGAACAGTGTGATTAACACTTGTCTTACTGAGCCAGACTCTCTCAGGCCAAGACAGAAGGGGAGGCCGAGGGGTTTCCCAGACGGTTGCATCAACTCGGGAGCCAAAGGAACCCCGCGCCCGGATAGTCTATGTGCTCAGATGGTGAGTCTGCCAGATCTCACAGCTTCGAGACCTTGGAAAGCCCTGAGAATAAACTGAGAGGGAATCAAAAGGGAAGAGGAAAGCATGAGAGAGAGAGTGGTGAGCAATGCCTTCTAGGCCATTCGCCTGGCAAGCTCCATGCAGGCAGTTCCAGCATAACAGGGATCTTGGTGGCTCACTCTGGGGCCAGTGTTCTTCACGCTCCTGAGAAGTTAGGACCTGATTCCCCAGTGACTGAAATGCAGGAGAGCTTGTCTTATGTTATACAAGGGACCACGAAACTTCGCACTGTCTGAGGCTTGTGTGCTGCGCTGACGACAAGCAAAATCAGGGGCTAGAGGACAGAACAGTGGTCACCCATCCAATGCACCTGGGCCTGAGCCCAGGGCTATGTAGGAAAGGCACTACATCCTACAATCCCCTACCGTGTGAGCCAGGAGGCTCCTGTTATGACTCCTGTTACCGTGCCCCTCCCCCATTTAATTGTTGACTTCCTAAAGCCTGGGATCTTCAAATATGATTGCATTGGGGGGTGGGGCCTCAAAGAGAAAATGATCCCCCATGAGATGGGTGTGACCCAACGGGACTGGTATCTTTCTTGTAAGATACTGAGACACAGAGGGACATCAAGATGTACACATGGAAGTCAGGTCATGTGAAGAAATGGTGTGAAGACATCGCCAACAATGCAAGGACAGAGGCCTCAGGAGGAAACAGACCTGCAGACACTTTCATCTTGACTTCTAAGATCCGCCTGGCTGGGACTTGGCTGTGGCTGGTCTACCAGGCTCACACAGCTCCTTGGGAGGAGAACCCAGCAATATTAAGGTTCTCAACATGCAAACGTCCACTTAAGACTCATGGGCACTGTAGAGGCAATGTATAAAAGGTTAAATGAGAAGCTATGGAGTCCTGAGGCTGGCCTGGGGGGCAGCCGGAGTTGCTCCGCATTGTGGGTCTGTGACTTTGGCTCACATCCTGGTTCCAGCGGTTTGCTGTATTACTTGAGCCTCGGGCTGCTCCTCTCTAAAGTAAGGCAATAATAGCAACTGCTTCTTAGCATTGTGTGAGATTTAGATCTGATTATAGCTTTACAGCATGAAAGTAAGTGCCCAGCACAATAAAAGGCTCAATTAATACCACCCAGTATATTCTATTTTCAATCCTTTCTCAACGCACATGATCCGCTCTGGTTGCTTCAGGCATAAGAAGGGGAGAGCATTTTTCTAAGAAGAAAGGCAAAAAGAGAAAAAAAGATACCATCTGACCAAGCCACAGAACATGGGACACAAAGATGATCAAGTTTCCTGGATTCTCCTGACTCCCCACAATGTGCTGTCTTCCCCAGCCCTTGCTCCCCACCAACCACTCAACAAGCAAAATCCACAAACTGAGCCGGTCTCTCATCTTTGGAGGTCAGTAAGGGAGCGGGAGGCTGATGGAGTCTCCCTGACCTGCCTGGAGAGGGAATGATCTGAGATACGGTGAGCAGCAGCCAGAGGTGGGGGAAGGTGTAGAGATCATGGGTCACACAGGAAAGAGATAAAAAGGGGAGCCTGGGACCTGCATGGTGACCCTGGCCACAGCTGCCCAGAGGACCTGTGTCGAGTTGATACAAATGACTGGCCCACACTGACTCCTGTGACTGCAGCTCCAGGTCTCACCGGAGCACAGGGGAGATCACCCTGCAGAGCCACAAAAAGGTCATGAGGACCAACAGCAGAGAGAAAGCAGTGTGTGGGCGCACATTCACTTTCTGCCGTTCCCTAGGGCAGCTGCAGCCACTGGAAGCCAGACTTCCTTTCTAGTAGTATGAGTAGGGGTGGGAGTGGGTAGTGTATGATGTCAGAGGGGCGTGCACACCCATACATAAGTGTATGCAAGCAAAGCTTAATGTCAAGTGTCTTCCTCCGACACTCTCCATCCTGTTCTTCAAAGCTCTCAAGGCAAGGTCTCCTGCTGAACCTACAGCTCACTGATTGGCTAGAGCAGACAGACACCACCAAGGGGCTCCCTGTCCCTGCCTCCCAGCACACGCTGCTGCACCTGGCTTTGATGTGGGGGCTGGGGATCTGAACCCAGGTCCCCACGCTTGTGCAGCAAGCACGTTACCCTGGCCCATCTCGCCAGCCCCAGAGTTATTGAATTTTTCAAAACTACCTCTCACCCTCCCAGTGTCGGGATAAAAACGCTGCTGTGTAGGCAGAGCAGGGAGCCCTGGCTGCCATGTTCAGACCTAGAGCCTGGCAAAGGACCTGTAGGTCCAGATGCCACCACTGGGAGGAGATGTGGCCTTCACTTGTCCACTATACCCGGATGTCCACAGAGGCCGTCTACCTTTCTGTTCACTGAGGGTCACTCCTTTGTTCTTCACACGTGTGCGCGCACACACACACACACACACACACACACACACCAGGTGTCACTCCACATAGAAAAACTGAGCCTCTGCCATGGCCTCTGAGCAGTCGCAATGGATGCCACCTACTTCTATCCAGCCCAGAGCCTGGTTCTAGGGGGAGATCCCAGGGAGTTGAGTAGCCAGCCCATGAACTTGGGGTTCTTAACCTTCTCCCCCAAAGATAGCACACCTGAGACAAAATGAGGAACAAGTCACAGGAAACAGCCAGACAAGGGCTTTCTGGCCAAGGTGGGAAGGTGGGAAACCATGCCAAGGACATCAACGTTTGTTCTGTGGACAATCCAGCTCTGGACACGCAAGACATGGAGGCATTTGTGGGAGGCATTTGTGGGTCTAGGGAAAGGTCCCATACAGGCCAAAGCTGGATCCCCTGGGAAATGATAGAATGATGCAGGTTCCCATCCACTTGGACACCATTTCTAGAAGTGACACTGGCCCAGGTGTCCTCTGTGGCCACTGGGATGAGAATCCTGGAGTCAGACCCTGGAAACGCCAACTGCTGAGCCAGGCTATACCTGGGAGCAATGATGCCAATGGACCCAACCCCTGGGTCTTAGTTAGGGTTTCTATTGCTGTGAAGAGACACCATGACCACAGCAACTCTTACAAAGGAAAACATTTAATTGGAGTGGCTTGCTTATAGTTCAGAGGTTCAATCCATTATCTTCATGGTGGGACATGGCAGCATGCAGGCAGATGTGGTGCTGGAGAAGCAGCTGAGAGTCCTGCATCTTGTAGGCAACAGGAAGTGATCTAAGACACTGGGTGGTATCTTGAGCATATATAAGACCCCAAAGCCTACCTCCACAGTGACATGCTTCCTCCAATGAGACCACACCTACTCCAACAAGGCCACACCTCCTAATAGTGCCACTGCCCTTGGGGGCTATTTTCTTTTAAACCACCACACCCTGAAACAGACATTTTCCCTTGCTTGTCCCATGGCCTGCTATGGACCGGCTTCTGGGGCTCAGGGCTCCCACAAAGAGGACATCTTTGCATGGGAAGTCTCTTTCCTACCCTGGCTTGCACTGGCTTGGACCCACTCTAGCTGGGAGGGAAGGCTCCAGCCGGAGTGGTGAAGAGTTACTACTCGTGGACCAGAGGTCTCACCTCACCAAACCCTGGCTCTCTGGATGCTGTGAGACCAGCAACCACAGGAGAAAGGAAGACAGCCCACCCCATCTAACGAACTCCCAGACGTGCACACCTCCCACACTCTTGAGGGATCTGTCTCGTGGTGCAGACCAGTCACACAGGCAGATAAACATCTTCCCCGGTACCTACAGAGTCCTCGAACCCTCAGTCCCACAGGCAGGGATCTGAATTTCCACAAGTGTCACCCAACATCCTAGAACCACCAAGCCTGTTGCACACGAGGGTGTCATGAATTTCACTTCTTTTTCCTGTTTATATGCCTATGAGGTTGGCTTTTTAAAACACTTTGCTCTGGCTGTGATGCAAGCTCTTCCAAAGGTCCATTCCCCAGGTGGCTCCTGCTGAATCAGTCTGTATGTGAGACAGTTCACATACACTGCAGGGCGCCAGGCTGGGACCAGGAGTGATCCCTGCCCAGGTGTATTTCCAAGATGAGAGACATAAGGCAAGGCCGGATAGTGCACCTGTCACCCAGAGAGCCACCTTCACACGAGTCCTGGATTGCAAAGACAGAATGGTGATCACCTCAGGCCAAGCCGGAGGGCAGAGTGCCGTGGGCCTGCTTTCTCTCACTCCTGGTCCCCAAACCAGGTTCTTTGTTTACAGGAGTCCTGCACTCCTGTCACAGGAGGAGACAGGTGCAGAAGCAGGGTGAGGTAAGCCTTGAGAGGAAGCAAGCCGATTGGAAATGCTGGCACTGACTTCCCCAGGAACCATGCAGAACCTTGGAGTTCAGTTCGCTCTCTCCCTGCCCTGGCTCCACCCTCACGGAAGGGGAGTAAGATGCCCATCTCAGTCACCCAGGAGCCAAAGGTGAAGCGTTCCAGCCACATTCATCTGTCAGCACATCCTCAAATCTGGCACTCGGCGACATTTTTCTGTGCCGCTGTTCTAACAGAGCACAACTTTTATCTTCAAAAAGAAAATGAACTGGGGTTAGTGAGATGACTTACTCAGCAAGGCGACTGCCACTCAAGCCTGAGGACCTGAGCTTGGCTCTCCAACACCCATGTTTAAAAGTCAGACATACACATACACAGCACACATCTGTAACCCCAACCCTGGTGAGATGGAACAGAAAGACCTCTGAAGCTCACTGGCAGCTGGTCTAACCAAATATGTGAGCTCCAAGTTTAGTGAGAGACCCTGCCTCAAAATAACAAAGTGGAGAATGATACAGGAAGACAGCTGACGTTAACCTCCGGCTTACACACACACACACACACACACACACATCACACATGCAAAAGTAAAAGTATATCAGATAAAAAGAGCTAGAAAATGGCTTTCAGGTGACACACAGCCAGGGTCTGAGAGGTCAGACCACAGCCCCCTTCCCCACCTGGCAGCAGTGTCTTCTAACTGCAGGTCACTATTTGAGGAGCTCGAAATAAATTATTGAAATCATGCCTGTAAATACTCAGAAGTGTCCTAGCGACATCACAAGAGGTTGTAAAACTACACACAAGCGTGTGCGTGCATGTGTGTGTGTGTGCATGTGCGTGTGTGCGTGTATGTGTGTATGTGTGCGTGTGTGAGTGTGTGTGCGCGCATGTGTGTGTGTGCGCGCGCACGCGCGTGTGTGTATGAGAAATGGTGAAATATGGCTCTTATGGATGACCCCAGGTTGGGGAAAGTCTCAAGTTCCCCAAGCTGACTTACACCTCTGGGCCTTAGAGACCAGCTGTACAGCCCTCAGTATCTATACTGACCCCACATGCCAGGAAGTGATGCATGTAAGACTTCCGGGACCCTACAAGTCAAGTAGAGAGAGTGGCAAAACAGAAACGCCCAGAAGGGACAGTCCACCTTGAGCAGAATGAATAGGGACAGAAGGACAGAAACACCCAGGAGGGACAGTCCACCTTGAGCAGAATGAACAGGGACAGAAAGACAGAAATGCCCAGAAGGGACAGTCCACCTTGAGCAGAATGAACAGGGACAGAAGGACAGAAACGCCCAGGAGGGACAGTCCACCTTGAGCAGAATGAGCAGGGACAGAAGGACAGAAACGCCCAGGAGGGACAGTCCACCTTGAGCAGAGTGAGCAGGGACAGAAGAACCTGTTTTAGGGCCACTCTTGACCAAATCTTGTCCTCAGGGAGGCTGCTGAGCCCTGAAGTCCTGCCAGCCAGGATTCATGGCAGAGAAAGGAGTGTGAGAGTCCCTGAGTGCCTGGCCCAGATTGCTCTGGTGTGAGAGAGTGAGCACGGGTCTGAGGCCAGCAGGCCAAGCCAGAGAAACAGGCTCTTGCCCTGGGGTGCTGCTGTAGCCCCTGGGGACAGAACCACCCAGGTAAAGGGGACCCAGGATACTCATGATGGAAGATACTGTGAGGATTCAAGAGTGCTAAGTCACCCTGGAGCCCCCAAGATGCCAGACATGTATTCCTCCCTCCGTCCCTTCTCTCCTTCCCTCCCTTTCTCCCTCCCTCCCTCCTTTCCTTCCTTCCTTCCTTCCTTCCTTCCTTCCTTCCTTCCTTCCTTCCTTCCTTCCTTCCTTCCTTTTTTAAAGAGAGTCGTTTGTAGCCCAGGCTGGCTCAAACTTGCTATATACCCAAGGGTAACCTTGAACTTACTCCTCCCTCCACCTCCTGAGTGCTGAGATTGAACTTGTGCCTCTACACCTGGTTTATATGACACTGAGGACGGAACCACACATGCTAGGCAAGCACTCTATCAACTGAACGACATTCCCCTTCCTGGGGTGTGGACTCTTAATGATGCCATAAAGAAAAAGTATGTGGCTCCTGTTCTGGGGCTTTGATTTAAACAGTAGGAGGTACCATTGCTATAAAGTGCTGACCACACATTATCATCAACCCCTTGAATAGCTCACGGAGCAGGCACAGTTACTAACCCATTCTGTGGATGGCAACACCGATGAGCTCATAGAGAGCAGGGCATGGTGGCACTGATCAACCTAAGTCTAAACCTACACCTCATCTGTTTTCTCATCACCTCATGGTCAGAAAAAGACACTCCCTTCTAACCTATGTCCACAGCCCCTAGTTCTTCAGACACTTAGGGGTCCACCGCATCCTGAGCTGCAGCTGGCCTACTAATTGGCTCTGACAAATAGTAGAGGGGAAAAACCCGCAAAGAATTGAGCCAGGGTGAAATAAATATGCATGGTACCCAGAAGGCCTAAGATCCTAAGCCATCAATCACTGTCACCTACAGCTCTCACATTCACAAGCCCAACAAGGATGCCTAGGATTGGACCAGCCTGCTTCTCATCCATCCATCCATCCTGAGGGAGCAACTGGCAGTCCCCAGTGGGAGACACCCAGTAGCCTGTAGGAGAGCTATAGGTCTCCATGTCCCTATTCATTGTGGTAAACTTGGGGTCCCCCCCATCCTGGAAATCAACTAGACACTTCAGGAGGCTCCTGCTTATGTGGCCAAATTGTCAGCCTTGAGAAAGTCAGGGATGGGTCTTAGTAGCAAGAACTTGTGAAGGATAACAAAGCAGGCAGAGACCACCAGGCCTTCACTGGTGAGAATGATACTGTGGTTTCCCACATATCTCCTCAGGATGAGTTCCCTGGTTGTACCCCAACACTGTGTCCCTCTGTACTACCGCCCAAGGAACTCCCCAGCCTATAGCAGGGCACTTCCCTCTTCAAGCCTGAGCATCTACCTCCCTTCTCCATGAAGGCAAAGGCTTCTCTGCTGCTTTCTGCATTGCAGATGTCTAGAACAGAGCACAGCTGATCTTATTGGCTACTGGTTCTTCTTTTGAAAACAAGACACACAGCTATGGTGGAAGACACACAGAGGCACAGCAGGACCTTTGCATGCCCCTAGGACTGAGGATTTGTGTAAAGGAGAGTTGAGTTGCCAGGCACAGCTCCAGCAGCCTCCATCTCTGCTTCCTCCTTTGGCTGCCCTAAGGAATAGCTCTGTCCCCAACTCGGGGTGTATGACCTCAGAACCAACCAAGTTCCCCTGCATGTGTCTCACACAGCCCTGGGGTTCTTCCACGTGGGCTGAGACCTTGGAGTCATAGATCAGTTCATGTGCAGACCTGCAAGCTTAAAGGAGCTCATTTCAGAAGCCAAAGATGCTGTTTGGTCCTGATGCTAATTAGCTTGCTGTTGGGGGACATTTGCCTCCGTAAAGCCCTAGGGAGCTCCCACTACTGACCTTCCTTGGCTCAGTCTGCATCTGGGAAGATGCAGCTCATCTGCAGCTTTAATTCTGAACTTTCCTAAAGCGGCAAGAGCAATGCACCACAGAGCAAGGGACCATGGGAGTGTCTCGGGAGTTCAGTGAGTGACACCAAATGCCCTTGAGGAAGGCCTGGTCAAAGTTCAGCTGGCCGCCCACCATAAGGAACCTGCCAGAGCAGCCGTGTCTGACAAATGCTCAGATTGCAGTACCTGAGTGTGGTGGCAACTGAGGTCAGTGATGCGCCCTGTGCTGTGGAGCTAACTCCAGAGCAGCCGAGAAGAGGACGGGGAAGCAAGGATGCAGAACAGATGCTTGGAGACAGGCGAGTATGCTGGGACATTCACGGAGGAAGGCTGTGTTTGGTACAGAGCTCTCAGAGAGAGTTCCCTGCTGTGGTGTCTACAGACAAAGACTCTGGAAGCTGGGTCCATCTCACCCAGATATGCATAAAAGCAAAGATGAGACTCTCCCTGCCCCTTCCCAAGAAAACCCATGCTTGACCTGGAAATACAAGCCAGTGGTAATGCATTTGCACCCTGGGTTCAATTCCCAGAAAAAGAAGTTCCTGAAACTCTTCACTTACTAACTTCATCAATAATTAAACTTATTTATTTCACTTTTAACTATGTATATATAGGAGGGGTGCATGCACATGTGTATGCAGGTGCCCATGGAATCCAGAAGAGAGCATCAGATGCCCTGGAGCTGGAATTATAGTTTTGAGCTGCCTGAATTGAGTGCTGGGAACTGAACTCAGGTCCTCTCCATGAACAGCATGTGCTCTCAACCACTGAGTCATCTCTATAGCCCCAAACTTATTGACATTTAAAATATAAACACTATGCCTCGTGGTGGTGGTGCATGCCTTTAATCTCAGCACTTGGGAAACAGAGGCTGGCAAATCTCTGTGAGTTCAAGGCCAGCCTGTTCTACAGAGCTAGTTACAGGACAGCCAGGGCTACACAGAGAAACCCTGTCTCAAAAAACCAAAATACATACATACATACATACATACATACATACATACATACATACATACATATATAAACATTATTAAAACCTTACTGATTTATCATCTATATGGTGAAATTGGCATTTAAACTGCAAGGAAGACCTTGCCTATGTTCTCTGTATATTGAAAGCTAATTAAAATATTTAAGTCATTCCCAAAAAGATTCAAGGAGGTGAGTTTGTAATGCAGTTTTTTAAAAGATTTATTCTTATTTGTGTGTTCGGGCCACATGTGTGGGGGTGCCCACAGAAGTCAGAAGAGGGCGCTGGATACTTTGGAACTGGAATTACAGGCAGATGTGAGCTGCCCAGAGTGACTGCTGGGAGCCGAACTCAGGTCTACATCGAGTGCTCTTAACCACTGAGCTGGCTCACCATGAAATGGTTCATAACATCTAGAAACTGGATGAACTGTCAGCTTTTAACATACTCACTTCTGCCTTTTCCTTCTCAACTGTACAGTAAAAGCCCTACGTCTTGACTATAAATTGGGATTAATGTAGCCCACCTTTCTACAATTCCATACTTGATATTATTAAACTTCAAGGTGTAGTTCAGTGGTTGAGCACTTGCCTACATGCATGAGGCCTGAGGTCCAAGTCCCAGCAAGCGGGGGGGGGGGGGGGGGGGGGGGGGGGGGGGGGGGTGTTTGGGGCAGAGATAAAAAGAGAGAAAATCCATTCTTGCAACTAACTCTTAATTGACTAATTTCATCAACAGTCAAACTTCTAAGGCTGTGGTCATAGCTCAGTGGTAGAGCATTTGTCTAGAATGCTCAAGGCCCTGGGTTCAATCCACAGCACCACAGAAAAAGTTCAACTCTTGGTTGTATTTTATGTTTCAAATGTCTCCTACTGTGGCTTCCCTCACTCCAGCAGTTACCTAGGCTTCCCAGGCAGTGGTCCATCTTCCTTGGAGTGGCTCCCCCTTTTCCTCTGCCACACTCAAAAACTTCTTGTCATGGTAATTAACCCATTCTACTCCTCGAACATTAGATTCAAATTCTCTTTACCCACAGCTCTGAGTACCGACCAGCAAGGGAGCAGATCTTGATCCCTGCTTAGACAGGATCCCATCCTCCTGTCCTCTGTGTCCTAGGCCCACAGAAAGCTTGCCTAATTATAAGAATTCACCAATGGTTAAACAGGGCAGGCTGAGCCGAAGGGGCATAGCTCCCAGCAGCCTTTGTCTAGAAAGGCTACAGCAGAGCATCTTACACTGTAGAGCACTGCCCTGAATCCAGTGTTCCTCCACCAGTGCCCTGTCTCCGAGCTACGGTATTGAATCCTTGCCTTCTTCCCATTCCCTCCTAACTGCACTGGAGACCCCTTCCACCTCAGGAGTTGGAGGACACAGCTCCAATGTCAGCTCTTTCCATGCACAGGTATCAGGATCTGCAAATGTGTCTGACGTGGCTGCGTTGGCAGTTTCCACAGTATCGCTGACAGGAGATGGCCACTTGAAGCTGATCTTTCAACAAGGACATCCCCAAGTGCATTTGAAGCCTCTGCGGGAGGGCAGCTACTTCAAGTCCTAAATCTCGTCTTTGTCAAGGGAAACTGGAGCAAGCCACCTGGCAATAGAAACACGGGATTTTGTGCAGCGTCCTTTCCAAGTCACAAGAGCTCTGTTGCAAGGAAAGATGACATGGACATGGCTGGATGACACTTGAGCACATCTCCTGCTGGGCTGACACCTCACCATCGCCCAGCAAGTGGAGGCTCTGTACTTAACAAGGGCTTTGCCATCTAATCCTGGTGATCTGTCGGTGGGGGGTGGGGGGGGCAGCAATAGGAAATCCCGGGGAACTAGAGAAAAGGAGCTACAGAGAGCTCTGAGACAGTCTTTGGGGACACAGCCCAGTTAGAGGACAGCAAGGACAGGGAGTGGAGGAAGGAGGCAGGAACATGAGGGAGGATGCTACACGGTTGTGCCCTCCAGAGTGAACTAGCAACGTCGTCTCCTGGAGCAGAGAGGCACAAAAGTCTCAGAAAGTACGCAAAACTCGCAAGGTTCAGGATGAGCTGAGGACTCAGGGAACTCTTGAGAGTTACCGGATTCACAAGGCCAGTCGCCAGGGTTACATAAGCAGTTACGCCAAATCGCTGGGGGAGGAGCCTCAAAGTGCAGCCATCATGCAGCCATGTCCCTGGAAACAGCCTCAGTACACGCTCGGGTTACTAGGCTGAACTGGAATGGAACTGTCCTTTTGGTCTGTTTGGTGCCTTGTCTGAGGTGAATAGACATTTGCTCACATCTCCCCAGGAAAAGTCAAAAGAGGAAAGAGAAAGGGAGAAACGGGGGATGTGAATCTGGATACCAGGAGGGCGCCATCCTTCAAGGCTGTGAGGGCCAATTCCTCCACAAGGTTCTCTTGTCTCTCCTGCACCTGTAAACATTCAGTCCTGACTTCAGTCGTCCAAACTGCCTTCTCTGTGGTGCAGCCGCCTCACGCTGAAGGGAGAGCGCAGACCCTCCGACACATGTTCCCTGAGCAGCCTGCAGCGGTAACAAGTCATCGCTCACATCTCCGTGAGAGCAAACAATATTCGCTTCTTTCCCATACCACACTGCGTGTTTCAGGGGAGGGAACTGCTCCCTGTGGTCATCAGGGATCCACGCTGATGAGGCACCACTTCCACACGTATTGAGCCAGGGAGGACTCCCTGTAACCCCCACGCTAGCTTTTACAGCTTCTGCTCAGTCACTAATACCCCTCAGGAGGAAACGTAGAAGTGCCATTGATCAACAAGGGAACAGAGATGAGCAGGACTCCAGGACAGCCATGCCACATCAGGCTCTATCCTAAGTCTGGAAGAAAAGCATTTTTAGATGCAGAAACCAAGGCTCAAGGACACCAAGTGTAGGTATCAAGGCAGTGGTCCAGTAAGAAACGAGAGTAGCGCTCAGAACAGGACAAAGCTGCCCGTTCCACACTCTCTCCCCAGAGGAGTGACTCACTTCCTCCTCTCTCCCATCAGACCCTGAGTTCTTGAAAGGGAACTAGGCCTTCTTGGTCTAGCCAGCAGTGTCAGGTGCTCCAAACTGTCTGCAGAGTGAGCTTGTCAATTCCACCCCAGGGACACATGAGTCAGGAGTAGATGTTTTGCTCTTCCCTGCCGGGCTGGGGCTCTGCCAATACCAGAATCAGAACCACGGACATCTCTGAAATGTGTTTCCTGGAGAACCTAGGGTCCACTTGGGAGTTCTCTGGGGATACGGGAGGGTCTAAAGTCCCATCTTGCTTCTGCTCTGGAACACACTCAGTCCCAAACAAGCTAGCCAGAAAAATCTGGAAAGTTGTAAACAAATGTCTTCCAGTTTTTTCATCAGTGCGGGCTTAACCACATTGCCCGCGAGCTTATTAAATAAAGTAAATTAGGTCTCAATTATTTGCTTGCACACCAGGCAGGAAAAAATGAAATTTTCAATTTAAAAGTAATATTGCTATTAATATGCAGAAGCGGGTCTGAAATTGGACTTTCTGTGCCTTCCTGCTGAGAGAGGTCAGAGGAGAAAGATTCTCACAAAGTGGGCTCCTCCCCATCAGGCACCTGCTGGACAAGCCCCAGGCCTGTTCAGGGTAGGGGACACCAGGGTGCCTGGAAAAGCAGCTTGGGAAAGAACGGTATCATTAAACCATTTCATTTAATCTCCTTATTTTCCTCAGTTGTGAGAACCTCATCGCCAGATGCCCTGATTTAACATGGCCTTCATTATCAAAAAATCTAAATGGGGCACATTCCAGTGCCAGAATTTACAGTTTTTAATGGAAAAGGAGATCTAGGAACAGGGAAGGATGTGCTTAACTTATCAGCCCCACGTTCAAAGAGCAGCTCCCCCAGGGCATCTGCAAAGAAGAGGCCCCTCAATCACCTGTGAGGCTTGATTTGGGTTCCACCCAAGCTGTGAGCTCTGGAAGCCAACTTAGTATCTTGGATGGTCATGATGGTCACCTTTCAGGTCCCTCCTTCCAGAAACAGTTCTTCCTCAAGGACTTCGACCATGATAAGTATATAGTGAGTCTAATGGAATAAAAAGAACCTTTCCTGGGTAGAGGGGTTAAAGATCTGGAGGGTGGCCTGGAAATAATGATAAGTCACATGGGGTGCCGAGTGCAGGATGGTCCTAACTGGTTCCAGTCTAGCCAAGGACAGGATGAGCAAGCAGAAGGAATCAGGCAGACAGGCAGAGCCAGAGACAGCCAGGGACCTTTTGGGGACAGGTTGGTCTCATCCCTGGAGACAACGCATCACAATGGATAAAGAGTACAGCTCTGGGACTCTGCCGTCTCCGAGAGGGGTGACCTCAAGCAAGCCAAATGCTCTAAACCTCTGTTGTCACAGAAACATGGGGTGAACGCTGGTTCTGGGTCCTTGGGGTCCTCCTGAGGATTGAAACATTAAGCACATGAAGCGTTTGTTTTGAACGTGGCACATGGGAAAAAGAGAGGCTCACCATGTGGAGTGTTGGGGTACCCACCACATTTCTCGGGGTTGCTCTGTTAAGACATTATCATCAGTAGAAGAGATTTGCTTCCAGAGCATTCCAGCATCTGCACAGGAAAGTTTCTCGTGTGTGTGTGTGTGTGTGTGTGTGTGTGTGTGTGTGTGTGTGTGTGTGTGATCTATCTATCGTGTGTGTAGTCATGCACATAATCCTAGGTACATGGGCGGGGGTGGGGGGTGGCAGAGGACAACTTAGGGTGCTGTTCCTCACAAGCAGTCTCCCTTGCTTTTTGAGATGAGTCTCTCACTGGGATCCGGGGCTCCCCAGGTAACCTGAGTGCATCTACAGCATAGGATT
Source organism: Peromyscus maniculatus bairdii (assembly GCF_049852395.1). Lineage (NCBI taxonomy): Eukaryota > Metazoa > Chordata > Mammalia > Rodentia > Cricetidae > Peromyscus > Peromyscus maniculatus. The sequence goes on from NC_134853.1 coordinate 168,816,558, forward strand.
ATAGATGTCTATCACGACACCCAGTGTTTTTGTGTGGATGCCAGAGATCAATCAGGTCCTGATGCTTTTGTAGCGAGTGTATCAGCTGAGCTATCTCCCCAGTCGTTTCTGTTTGTGATGCGGGGATGAACCCGGGGCCTTGTCCCCGCTTGGCAACCGTTACATCTCTGAACTGCGCACCCGGTCGGTCCTGCTTAGCTTTCACTGAGATGGCGACGATGTTAGAGGGAGACATGGCAGGCTGATGGGGAGGGGAGGAGAAACACTGAAGGGAGGGAATGAGTGTTGAGAGGGAAGATACCACCCCAGGTGGCCCCAGTGATGAGGGAATAAGTTCCCTCTCCAAAGCAAGTGAAGAGCTGACGCCTCAGAAGGTCGCCCGGAGTGGGGAGGGCTGAGCTTCCTCCCGCTGCTCATTCAGGCTCCAAATGCCAGGTCTTCAAGGTCGGCGAGGACGGCTCCTCTTTCAGTGCCTGCCACCAGATCTGTGAGCGAGGTCCTATTACTCATCTAGCCACACCTACATCTTCCCCAGTTCAGACCCTGAGTACCTTCTGAACGACCCCCTACCCTGATGACCCCGGGTCCTGCTCTCAGTCACACAGGATAAACAACGGAGTGCCCAGCCACTCAAGTCTGCACCTGCCATGTTTCTCTGCTTCCTGACCAGTTGGCCTAATCTCCCGTGGCCAGTCCTACCACGACCGAACCACTGCAGCGGCTGCAGCCACATGGCCCATGCTCTGCAGCACCGGTGATTTTCCATGTTTATGTGACACCTCCGCAGAGACATCCAGGGGAAATTAACACTGAGGCGGATGGCTGCCTTTCTCCTATACATCAGCTCCTGGCCTCCTCCACCAGCAGCCCAAATCGCCCCCTAGAGAACCCAGGTAATTCATTCAGCTTCCCCCAAAACCCATACATCCTCCAAACACTCCCAGGAATGACCGTGTGCACCTGCATCCCGCCTGCTCTCTGCCCTCACTGCCTGTCGCCTTGCGGAGAGACCACATGCTCCTCCAATGTCACTGCATGTGACACGGAAGGGAGCCAATGCAGGAGAAGGCTCACAGCAGCTCCAGCTGGCAGCCCCCTGCCAAACCTCCCATCCCCAGAGTCCTAAAGTCTCCTGCCAGCCACCCACAAAAAAAGAAAGGGGGGGAGGGAGAGAGAAGAGAGAGAGAAAGAAAGAAGATAAAGTGCTTCCCCTGGAACAAACCTCCAGGAGCTGCTGCTAAGGAAGACACGGGTATCTTACCCCTCACTGAAACGGCACACAAGGAAGATGACCAAAGAGACAGGGAGGGCCATGTCTGAGAATATACAGAAGCTATCCTGGGAAATTATAAATGTTTGCCATCACACCCACCTAACCCCCGTATACACACACACACACACACACACACACACACACACACACACACACAACTCTGGCAGTTGACCCTTCTCACCACTAGCCAGGAGCCAGGCACTACGACTTTATGCACTGTTGATTGCTGCTCCCCCCATGTCATAGGGGAATGAAGAAGAGGGGCAGTGGAGGGAGGGGGAGAGAGAGAGAGAAAGGTAAACCAGACTAGTCAAACCTAAGATAATCTCACCCCAAAACTGCTGCAAGAAAGGGACTCAAAGGATGCATCTCTGAGCTTGTGTGTAGAATCTGAGGGTGGCCCTCATGCATCAGGGAGCCAACCCATCCTGGGACCTTTACCAGGTACCGTGAAAGTCAAATGTTCCCTGAGTGGCCTCATCTCCTGGCCCTGCCAGGCTATGCTTCTGGTGGACCACTCACACATGAGAAGGAGTCAGAGGCTGAGGTCCATGTGCCTGAGCTCACTGTGGCACACCCACGTCACTAAGAACATTTGGGGGAATTCTCTTCCCATTTTGTTTTGCTTGCTTGAGGCAGCTAAAGCAAGACTCTGGAACACCTGCGTTCCACCTTGTTACAGTGACCTCTGGTGGTCACGAGCCAGACATTGCATAATTTCTAGCAATTGAGTAGCTAATGCCTTGAGATCGTCTAAGAGAAGGGCAGTACAAGGGGTAAGTGGGAGTCAGGAGCAGCTGGCAGCAGGCTGAAGGGAGAAGGCTGGCTTATCACCTGACCCCGAGTAGCCCAGTCAGGCTTTTGGACCATACCCCAAGCTCTGAGTGCCAGCCTGCAGCCATGCCTCAGCTACTGCTGCCCCTCCCCCCACCAGCTGGTAGCATCTCCATGCCAGGCTTAGAGGGCACAAGCTCACGGAGGTTTGGAAAGGGAGAAGGGAGGTTTCTAGAAGACTTGAGGTCTCATCTCTGTCACCAGTCCTGCTCTGCCTCCTTTGGAGCTCCTGAGACAAATCGGGGGGTTGCACACAAGCCCCCACCAAGAGAAAGCCAAGTGGGGCTGCTGCCTACAGACCATCCAGGCCAAGGGACCAGAGCTTCAGCTCGCCTCCAGAGGCTCATCCTTACACATGTCACTGCCCACAATGACAGATTCTCACAAGTCCCTGCAGGGACTGGTCAGGAGTGGCTTAGCCTCTGTGTCTGGAATGTGAAGACAGGATCACTCTCCTGGCGTTCTTGGGGACTCAAAATGGATGGAGAATTATTAATATTGCCTCAATTTTCCTTTCTCTATGAGAAGACATCAGCAAACCTTCCTGCCAAAGATGGTACAAGGATCATTAAAAGGAAAATGTCCATGGTAATTGCGCCTTTATGCATATTTCTTCACTCTGAAATTCTGTAACACAATAAAGCTTCCATTCCCCCAGAACTGTCTCTTCAGCATGTTCTTGCATTATGCTTAATTTCATAAGAGTTTCTCGGCCCCACATAACGACACAGTTCAATGCAAAATCAGATATAAATCTCGCTTAAGAGACTCTCAACAGGAATTTCATCTAAAACTGTAAATGTTAAAAGATTCTGGCTCTGATTTATGCTATGTTGTGTATGTGTTCAAAGAGAGCTCTTCGCCATCCCTCTCAGGCAGTAGGTTCTCCTAGGACCACAGTACCTGTGCCCTGGTCTCCCCAGGTCGGACTCCCCTGGTTTCTCTGTCCTGGATGTGGAAACAGAGACGTGGCCAAGTCCCAGCTCCAGTGCACCTGGGACACGGTGTGTGACATGAGCAAAGACTATCCTGCCCCTGAGTGGCTCAGGAGCAACTTTGAGGTCACTTCCTTGCTTCTCAAACAGCAGGACATCATACGGGGCCTCCAGATCCTGCCCCTGCTTGCCCCAATCTCTATGAAGACTGGAAAGGAGGTCAGAAGGAGATCCCTCAATCGGGATGCTGGAGTGAATTGTACCTGGCCATGATCCCGACTCTCAGCTCCCTAAGTGCACTGTAAACCCCAGCCAGAGACGGTGTATATGTCTGGCTGGGTCCTGGACAGGGCACTTGAGATGCCGGCTGTGAATCCATGATGAAACAAATGAATCCAAGGAGGCATTCATCTATTGTCTGAGCGTATTTAAGATGTTTTTAATATGCAGATTATTTACAGACCAGGCTGCTACAACTCCGAAGCAAGCATTACAGTCCGTCATGGAAAACCATATCCAGGCGACATTATTACAGCCTATCGTGCGCACGCCGTGCGCAGACAGCTTATAATACACAAATTATTTACATCGTGAAAACATCTCTGTGGCCCTGGCATTCCACTTTCGGCAAAAGACAACACCGCTGCAATAGATTACATTGAAATATGCTGGCTGGCTTCTGAAACTTCCAACTTTATATTCCAGAATGCTAAAAGCCAAAAAAAAAAAAAAAAAAAAAGATACAAATTCACAGTTAGTCTTTGAAGCCTATGTGAAGTTAGCATGTCTAAAATGCACTTGATGGGCAGAGCGATCATGAGCTGGAAGCCCCCCCCCAAAAAAAAAAAAACCAAATAAGTCAGGGCTCTACAATTGTAAAATCCATTTATTTAAAGAAGATTGAGGTTTCCAAGCCTTGTGATAGCACTTAACATATTTAAAAATATGCACTGCGAAGCTCTAAAAGTCCCTGAATTCATCCATAAAAAAAATAAAAAAGAAATGCCTTACCACTTCTAATGGACTCCACCCAACTTGGAGCAGAATCTGTGGGGTACACGCCCCCAGAAGAAAAGGAATCGAAATGACTTGTCTCCATATCTTTCCAGGAAAGCAGATTAAATATAGATATGCACTCCCCCCAACACCCGCTCTAGGCTGCCCATTTTCCTCCTACACACCACAGCCCACGAAACTAAGAGAAAATTAGCAAGCCTGTTTAAGTTCTTGGATTCCTGATGGTGACAAATCCAAAGGCTCCAGCTTTGTGCCTCCTAACTCTGTCGTAGACTTTAAAGCCATTCCATCAGCCAGGTTGACATGTGCCAATTAGCTCTGAGTGTTTCACAGCACGCATCACCCCTGAGATAATTCACCCCCATCCATGCACATCCTCCAAACCTCTCCCATTTGTTCCCCAATGTGCCACTAAATGAGACTTCTGCATGACAGTTCAGATGTGACAGGAAGTTCTACTATTTTAATTCAGACCCCTCATGCCCAGATACCAGGAAGGGCCCCAGGCTTAATGACAAATGTCTCTAAGTCGAGGAGTCCCTTTCTGTGCCCTTTGAAACATGAAAGGCAGAAGTTGCTTGAATGTTTTGAATCTTCACAAATGAAGGACAAGTTTCTAGAACTCTTCTAAAAGAGGGAGAATAGAAGGGGAGGACAAGAGAGGAGGAATGAAATAGAAGAGAGGGAAGGAAATAGAAGGGGAAGGACAGAGAAGGGGGAAGGAAATAGAAGGGAAAGGACAGAGAAGAAGGAAGGAAATAGAAGGGGAAGGACAGAGAAGAGGGGGAGGAAATAGAAGGGGAGGAAAGAAATAGAAGAGGGAAAGGAAATACAAGGGGAGGAAGGAAACAGAAGGGGAAGAAAATAGAAGAGGGGGAGGAAATAGAAGATGGGGAGGAAATAGAAGAGGGGGAGGAAATAAAAGGGGAGGAAATAGAAAAAGGAAAGGAAACAGAAGAGGGGGAGGAAATAGAAGAGGGGCAGGAAATAGAAGGGGGAAGGACATAGAAGGGGGAAGGAAATAGAAGAGGGGAAGGAAATAGAAGAGGGGGAGGAAATACAAGGGGAGGAAGGAAATAGAAGGAAGAAGGAAATAGAGGGGAGGAAGGAAATAGAAGGGGAAGAAAATAGAAGAGGGGTAAGTAATAGAAGAGAGAGAGGAAATAGAAGAGGGGGAGGAAGCCAGGCGGTGGTGGCGCACGCCTTTAATCCCAGCACTCGGGAGGCAGAGCCAGGCGGATCTCTGTGGGTTCGAGGCCAGCCTGGGCTACCAAGTGAGTCCCAGGAAAGGCGCAAAGCTACACAGAGAAACCCTGTCTCAAAAAACCAAAAAAAAAAAAAAAGAGAGAAGAAGAAGAAGAAGAAGAAGAAGAAGAAGAAGAAGAAGAAGAAGAAGAAGAAGAAGAAGAAGAAGAAGAAGAAGAAGGAGAAGAAGAAGAAGAAGAAGAAGAAGAAGAAGAAAAAGAAGGGAGGAAATAGAAGAGGGGGGAAATAGAAGGGGAAGGAAATAGAAGGAGGAAGGAAATAAAAGAGGGGGAAGAAATAGAAGAGGGAGGAAATAGAAGAGGGGGGAAATGGAAGAGGGGGGAAATAGAAGGGGAAGGAAATAGAAGGAGGAAGGAAATAAAAGAGGGGGAGGAAATAGAAGAGGCAGGAAATAGAAGAGGGAGGAAATAGAAGGAGGAAGGAAATAGAAGAGGGGGAGGAAACAGAAGGGGGAGGAAATAGAAAAAGGGAAGGAAACAGAAGAGGGGAAGAAAATAGAAGAGGGGGAGGAAATAAAAGGAAGAAGGAAATAGAAGAGGGGGAGTCAGCAGTGGCCACAGTGCCGCAGACCAGCAATATATCGCAAAGCGTGATTCACACACAACAATATAAAGTAAAATCGACACTACTGAGGAGCCGTGCTCCAGACAGATGACAGAAATATTTTGCCATCATCCTCATAGGTGAGCACCTTCAGCACCGTTATCGTTACCAAAGCCAGCACTTCTGAAGCTCCAGGAATGAGCAGCGCTCTCTGAGGGATGCTGTGCCCGTGTGCAGATAGATTTGAGAAGCAGCAGCTGAGCAGACGGGTATAAACTGTCAAAATTTCTGGTAACTGTGGAAGCTGGTTGATGGGCACATCAGGTTTTTTGAAAAAGAAAACTGAACTTTGTTATACAATCAAAACCGAAATGACCTACTTTCCGATTGAAGTCACAAAATACTAATTCTTCACTTAATATCGCATTGATCTCCTCTTGCCAATGTGTGCATGGCTCTTTGTTCTGTTTTACATCTGCACTAGGAACCACCATCTGGGAACCGTTCTTCCCTGACGGACATCTAACGTACCATGTGACTGAGCCACAACATTCTCCAAGCGTGTCTCTGAACACACAGAACGGCATTTCTGGAGGACAAATCCCTTCTTGTGGACTCTAAGAACAGACATGTGATCTCCTGACACAGTGACACCAGTTCACCATGGCTGTGAGTGACATGGCACACATTCTCCACAAACCGTTGTGTAGACCTCTCCCAAACATCGAATTCAACCTCAATTAAGGATACTAGAAAGTCAAGGAGAATGACTTGCCCAGGCTCTCATGTGTGTGCTTGTGTGTTCGTGTGTGTGTGTGTGTGTGTGTGTGTGTGTGTGTGTGTGTGTGTGTGTGTGTTGGGTGCCTGCACAGATGCACATGTGTGCAGGCAGGTATGTGTTCATGTGTGTGCATATGTGTGTGAAGACTGGAGAAGAACCTTGGCTGCCACTTCTCAGGTACCCTACAACTTGATTTTGTTGGGTTTGGGGGTTTATTTTTTGTTGCGACAAGGGTTCTCACTGGCTGGGTGACTAGTGAGCCAGTCTGGGGATAAAACTATAATCGTAGTGCTTGCTTCAAGAACTTTACTGACCTGGCATCTCCCCAGCCCTTCCCAAGAGCTCACAGACAGGAAGTAGGAACCTGACTCCAAAGCTGATCATTTTATTTGGTTGGTTTGGGGGTTCTGTGGGCTTTTCAATCTGTTTTGCTTTGTTTGTGGGTGTGTTTGGTTGGTTGCTGTTTGTAGGTCTTGTGTAGCTAAGGCTGACTTTGAACCCATCACTTTCCTGACCCCACCTCCCAAGTGCAGGGATTATGGGTGTGTGCCACTGGGCACCACACTAGCTGAGAAGAGGAACTCTTGTTGCTGGCTGTGTCTAGGGCTCTGCTCTGTGTTGTTCCATTTTGGAAAAGATGTGGGAAGAGAATCAGCAGAGATGATTTTCTTTTCATTTTTTTAGGATTCCTTTTTATTGCTTAAAACTGTGTGTGCGTGTATACAGAAGTCCGATGGAGATGAGACTTCAGATGGTTAGGAGCCACCTGATGTGGGTGCTGAGAATCCAGCTGTGGTCCTCTAGACGAGCAGTGTGGACTCTTAAACGCTGTTATCTCTTCAGCCCCCTTTCTATGGACTTTGCAGGAACCGATCCCCTTTCCTTTTGCTGTGTGTATACTTAAACATTCAGTTGCTGATGCTTCTTACTAGTAAAATACCCTGAAAACTGTGGGTCTTACTTTTTTACATTTTTATGCCTTTCTGTTTGGAAATTTGGTTTTGTCTTTTTTTTTTTTTTTTTTTTTTGAGACAAGTTTTCACACTGTATCTCAGGCTTACCTGCAACTCACTATGTGGCCCACCTTGCCTCAAACTCATGGCAATCCTCCTGCCTCAGATGTCCTAGGTGCTGTGACTACAGGTGTGCACCGCCTTGTCTGGTAGAGCTGATCACTTTAATCACCATAATTATAGATTGTGACAAAAAGATCAAATCCAAATGTTGCCTCCTCATAGCATTTGAGAGCCGCTGTATCCCCAGGCTGTTGGTTTTAAATTTATCTAAAATTCAAAGAAAATTCTCCCCAAGTACCTTGAAGACCAAAACTCAGAGAGCACCACAGGCAGGTTTGCAGGCAGGGAGGCCCCGCTCCTTGCCAGGGGGAGTTGGTCCACTCACCAAGCCCTCCTCCCCTGTGCATCACCCGCCTCTCTGCAGCACCGACCCTCTGGGTCCTTCACAGATGCTGCTCTACAGATACCCAGCCCATCTTCCCAGATGCATTCAAGTCATCTCAAGTATTTCTTTATCAGACAGCTGCAACCATAAAGGCTTAATGGGTGAGTAAGTACACCATCTTTCTCTACATCATCTACACAATTAATTCAAGTAAATCTTTAGGCAATCTTTGATATATCTGAGGGACATTATTAGCAATGACCTCAAAAGGTCTTCTTGTTTTATTACCTAAAACATTAGGAAAGATGCATTAAAAGGTTGACTAAGTAAAAGGTTGACTAAGAAGCCTTCCAGCGGTCGGCCACAGCACAAGGCAAATGACCAAATCTTCCAGGAAACACTGCCTCTAAGAGGCTGCAGGCCCTGGATGGGCTGGCTCATGACACACAACCTATGGTCCCAAAACCACTGCATCATTGTTACCATAGCAACAAAGGGAATGTCCCTGATAGCGCTGACTCACTCTTTGCAGCAACACAGCAAGCCACGCCAGAACAAAAATGGGTTTGGGAGACAATCAGAATGAGGAGAGGCAACAGCAGGATGTCTGAGCAGCAGAGAGCACCTTAGATGTGGACAACGTGGAGAAGACACAAGCCCCAAGTCCTAGACACCAGGTTCCTGCCATGACTTTATAGCTGACTGGCAATGTGACATTGGACAAGTTACTTGTCCAATGAATGGGAGACATCTTGGCTGCGAAGCCAGGGAAAGCCATGCATCCTGGGTGGCAACAGAGGTCAGATTGGACAGCTGGCATGTCTGTGGGGGATTGTCTTGATTGTTAATTGATGCAGGAGTCTCTGCTTCAAGCACCTGCCCTGACATCTCTCAACGATGGGCTGTGACCTGGAAGCAGAAGCCAAATAAACCCTTCCCTCCCCAACCTGCTTTAGGCCACCATGTTTCACCACAGCAATAGAAACCCCAACTAAGACAGAAAGCTGTGTTCCCAGTGTGGTGATGTCATCAAGGGGTGGAGACTTTAAGAGGCGTGGCTTAGTAGTGTGTTGTTAAGTCATGGGGACATGCCCTAGGCTGGGATTCATGACATTCTCAGAGCGGGTTGGTGTCATTTTCTCCTGCTGAGACCAATGCCTGCTAACAGGAAGCAGCAGTAAGGAAGGGGGTTTGTTTTGGTCAGTGTTTTATCACAGCAACAGAAGGCCAAGTAGGGCGGGCACATAGTCAAGCTTATATGGACTATAATACACAATATATTTCTTTTTAAACTTGTTTTATGTAACTTTTGATATCTCGACACGTAAATACCCTTATCTTGGTTTTCAATGCTGTGTACTAATCCATCCCAAAAATATGTTCATAATTTGTATGTTCATTCTACCACAGAAGACTGTTTAAATTGTTTCACATTCATCCTAGTGTAGACAGTGCTACAGAGAACGTGCTTGCACAGAACTCCAGGCAAGGGAGTAGTATCCGTAGTATCTGTGTACAAGAAAGTACTCTGATATGGTCCCTTGAGACCTCCCGTGAGACTTGTTTAGGGGTCTGAAAGGTCAAACCTGATTTTTAGGGCACTGAGGAGTGACTTTCTTTTTTCGACATGTTGACATTCAGATGGCTGGAGCCAAAGCAATGGTGGATAACACTCGGGTCTCAGCAAGAGAAGAACAACAGCAACCAGAAACATGTGTGCACTCTCTCCTTAGTTTACGAAGGAATTCCTTCAAGGGCATTGGGGGAGGGGAGATACTGTGGCAAGGAGAGTAGAACAGATGATACAAAGAGCAAAAGGAGAACGATGGGAAGGAGGTTTAGGTGAGGAGAGAGGTGGAGAGTGGAGCAGGGGAAGGGGGCGGGAAGGGACATTAACACTAAGGATGTTTGAAAAGGCCATATGCAAACCCACCTTTTTACAGGCTTTATAGAGGAGACAGACAGACAGACAGAGAGGGAGATTCATATAAAAGAGTTTCATTGAGTTACCTACACAAGAGATAATACTCATCCCAGAAGACATAGTTTGCCAAATAAAAATTCCAGTGCCAAGTGTGGGATACCTCCCCTCAAATTGTTGGTCAGGGGTGTCCCCAGAGACCCCCCAAACAATACAGGCTATTATCATTGCTCTTGATTGCCCACCAGAACTTGATGGACCCTAATTGCTAAAGACACCACATGCTTTGATCACAGGACACGGAGACATCAAGCTAGATGGCCAGGAGTCTTCCTCTATGGTGACCAGCTTTCACAGTAGTGATTTTGGATTGAATTTAATGCCTACGCCATGGAAGGAAACACATGCCCAGTACTGTAAATCTGCCCAGGGAGCTCCTAGGTCCCAGAGATGAACCTACTCCTTTTCTCCCTGGACATGGTATACAGCCACCCTCTAAGTTCTTGTTGCTTTTCTCATAGATTAGTGCAGCCTCAGGCCTCATCGGAGAAGGGGTAGACAGTGGTTGATTCAGAAGGAGAGGATAATTGGGAGAGCACTCAGCCACAGGGACATCTATACCAAACCCCTTCCCAAAGCTCAGAGACCATCATGGACGTAGGGGCGGAAAGACTGGAAGAGTCAGGAGAGGACAAGAGGGAAACAATGTCTTCTGGACAGGATGGGAGCAATGTACTCATGAGCTCACAGCATCTGTGGCTGCCCGCACATGACCTTCACAAGATCAAGCCAACCATCATTCTAGAATGGGGAGGGAAGGAGATATGACCAGTTGATGGATTCTGGGAAGGGCAGCTTTCCTTAAGGGTGTGGCCCCTGGTAAATTGACTACACTTCAGTAGGGGCCCCATGCCTATAAATATCCGAGCAGCACTAGTTGGACTCCAATGGGTTGTTTAGAAAGAAAGATGGCGTGAAGTTGGGAGGGAGTGGGAAGAGGGGCTGGATCTGTGAGGAGTCCGGGAGGAAATGGTAGTAAATATGACCAAAAACATCTCATGGACTTATCAAATGGTAGAAATACTGTTTGGTTGTAAAGAATTCCTTAATGGGAGTGGGCATGTGGCTCAGTTGGTAGGTAGGGCACTGGCCTAGCACACACCAAGTCCTGGGTTCAATCCTCAGCCCCACACATACTGGAGATCACAAGTTTGAGGTCATCCTTGGCTGCATAGTGAGTTCAAGGACACATAAACTACATGACACCCTGTTTCAAAAAGGGGGGGCTGAAGAAACAGGTAAGTGGATAAAACCCTTGCAATTCAAGAATGAGGGCATGAGTTCAAATCCCCAGAACCAATTTAAAATGCAAGCATGATTGTACACACCTGAAAGCCAAGTTTTAGGGAGTAGAAGCAGAGGCAGGTGAATCGAGGGGGGTTATTAGCTAGTTAGCCTATCCAAATCAGCAAGCTCTGGGTATATTTTAGACACTGTCTCAAATAATAAGATAAAAAGCAATAGAGGAAGGCACCTGGCAACCTCTGACCTCTACATAGATGGGCATGCACACACATGTATATAACATAAAACACACACACACACACACACACTCCTTCCTGGAATGATAAAAAACAAGTGAGTTGAGTTTAGTGTTCTCAGTCCCTGATCATGTGTAACAAAATGGAAGTATACACTGAGAATCTCTCCCATAGGCTGAAGGATGATGATTATCTTGAAAGAAAGAATTCCATGAGTGCTCAAGTTGCAAGATGAACTATCCACTTCTCATTGAATGACAACTTGCAAACCAAAGAATGTTCTTTAGACTTAAGTATTTGCCAGGACTTGAGCTTCTGTCCAAGATAGGACCTGAGAAGTAGGCATGTGCAGAACCTTGGTTCTCCAGACACAGACATCTGGCAAGGAAGGAGCAGGCCTGTGAGAGATGGGAGACATACAAGGTGAGCCTTACAGCTTCCTTCAATGACTTGCTATGAGATTTGCAGGCCATGGCACAAGAAGGGGACCCAGGCCTAGAAATCTCCTTGAGTTGAGGAGGAGCTATAAATGGAAGTAACCAAGATCACTGAAGGCCACAAGACAGAACAGGGGAAACGCCATGGAGAGGGGGCTCTTCAAGGTGTCATGTAAATACAGATCCACACATGTATCTGAGGCCACACAGCAAACCAACCAACGGGATAGACAGCCACCCCTCCATGCACACATCAAAGTAGAATGACACCTGTTTCTAACACCAAGCATGGAAATATTCACAACATAAAAGGCATAGGGTAGATCTCCCAGTAGGAGAAAAATTAACTCCAGACTCAAAGCTGCTGAGGACCAACTAACAAAGCTTAAAAACAAGACCTGAGATGTTTCATCTGATTCCAAAGGATGTAAGCATGCTCCAGAACAAAGCTCATGAATATTTATAAGAGAAGAAATGTAGCAAGCCTCCCAACATGGTAAACTTATAATGTCTGAGATGAAACGGAAAATTCCCAGGTATGCAAAGGAGCAAGAAAATGTGACTTATAATGAGGAAAATCAATCACAAACAAATCAGAAATTATACAATGATGGAATTAGTGGATAAGAAGATTGAAGGCATGAGGAAGAACGGTGGAAATTTTAAACAGAGCCAAGCAAAGCTTCTAGAGATGAAAATTGCAATCAAAATCTAAGGTGCGACTGGGGTGGCAAACAATGGAAGAGATGAACAGAAAATCAGGTGTCACAAAAGGAAACGCTGAGCTAACGCCTGCAATAGAAACCGTCAGAAGCGAAATGCAGGGTGAAAAGGGATGCTGGGAATGGTGGAGCATGGCTGTAATCCCAGCACCTGGGAGGTGGGGGCAGGGTATTCATGCGAGTCCTTGGCTACACATTGAGCTCAAAGTCAGCCTGTGCTTCATGAGACCCTGTCTCAAAACAAACAAAAAGAACCAGAGGTGGAGAAAGGAACTGGACCTGCATTGGTGAGAATTTCAAGAAAGCTTTATGTAAATAAAGTTCCCAATGGAGGGGAAGGGACAGGAAAAGTTTTGAAAGAAAAGAATGTTCAAAGTTTTCCAGATTTGATTAAAAAATAATCTATTAATTTGTATGTTCAAGAAACTTAGTGAGTCCCAAGCACAAGACACATAGAAAAATACTGTTAACTCAACAAGATCAACTTGCTTAAATCCAGCACGGAGGATCCATCTTAAGAGCAACCACAAGAAAAAAGACATATTGTGTACAGACAAAGATGTAGGATTCTCCCCAGAACCAATGAGAGCAAGCTGGAACTCATGCAGCCCCTTCTTTAAAGTTTTCAAAGAAAAAGAAAACTAGCAACAACTAAATGGTAACTAAATGTTATCCTGGAAATGGCAACTCCACGGCCCCGAGAGGGACTCTTATCATTTAAATGTCTCTGAACGACAACTGTCTAAAGCAAAACAGATAGTGGTGTAATATAAGGTGGACGGCATTCCAGGAGTTTTGATGTGTGGAATGCGTAAAAGGATGAAGGTAAGACACAGAAACATAAGACTCTCACACTGTGTTTGGGACCACATAACCCGACTGTGAATTGTGATGTTATACTGTACATGAAAACTCGAGATAACTACTACAACAAAGTTGTTAAGCCAACAAAGCAGATAACATGGATCACAAGAACTCCTTTAACCCAAAGGAAGGTGGGAAACGGGAAAAGGGGAATAAACAACAGCTGTTAAAAAGCAGAAAAGCAATAGAAGCCTAACTATACATATAATCACATTAAAAGTAAATGGTCTAAATACTTCAAATAAAAGACAGAGATTGTAAGAATGTATTAAAACACAAGTGCTAATTATATGTTGTCTATAAGAACATATACCTTAAATATAAAGACAAAACTAGTTTAAAACTAAAAGGGTGGAAGAAAATATTCCCCATGCAACACTAATACAGAGAAGGCTGTGCTGAACATGGTAGTGAATGGCTGTCGTTCCAGTACTGAGGAGGTTTGGATAGTAGGGTTGTGAGTTCAAAGCTAGCCTAGGCTACAAAGGGAAACTCTGTGAGAAGAAAATGAGAAGAAGGAGGAGGGGATGAAGGAGGAGGAAATGAAAGAAAAGAGGAGATGGAAGAGGGATTGAAGGAAAAAAGATGGGGGAGGGAAGTGTGAAGGGGAGAGGAGGGGAGGGGAGGGAGAACCACGATCAGCTCCTTTGATATCACACACAGTATATTTCAGAGCAGAAACACAACCAAGGATCATTTCATAATTATAAAGGATGCAACTGATCAAGAAAATAAAGAAGCAAACAAGAAAATACATAAACCAAAACTGAGAGAGACTTAAGGAGAAAATACATAAACCAAAACCGAGAGAGACGTAAGGAGAAACAGACAAGTCAACAACTATAGTTGGGAATTAGCAATAATTGATTTAAAAAAGAACAAGTGCACACAAAACCATGGATCCACAGGCCTGAAACACACTACCAACATGACCTAACCGACAGTCATGGAACATCTATGGAATATTCCAACCAGCCATGGCTGAGTTCGCATCCTCAAGTCAAAAGCTGCATCATTCTCAGCCATAAAACACCTGGTGAGTTTAAGAGACTTTCTCAGACAGCACTATTCTCTGTCCGTGGTGGAAGTGGATTAGAAATGTGTCAGACAGTTTTTAGCCGTGAATGCGAGGCTGTTGTTCCAACTGACTCTATGAAAATTCTGAACTGTTAAGCAAAAATCAGAATTTGAGGAAACTTGTATTTTCCACTGTGAACTCACTCAGCCACTTACAGAAATGAATGGCTTTTCTGGAGCTGTAAGTGGTGATATCCATAGGTAATCTGGGAGTGTGTCACATGACAAGCCATGTTGATGCTTAAGATCTTGTATCACTCAGTGAACCAGTATTTTCAAAATGGGCGAGTTAAAGAATCTTTCCAGAGACCTGTATGACAGACTTCCCTCCAGGCCAGGGAATGGCTCAGTGGGTAGAGAAACTTGTCGCCTGATGCTGCAAGCCTGATGGCCTGAGCTTGATACCCAGAGCCCATGTAAAGGAGGAGAGAATTGACTCCTACAAACATGTCCTCTGACCTCCACAAGTGCACCATGGTATGCACACACTTACATCCATGTACACACACACACACACACACACACACACAATATACAAAGTAAAAATTTAAAGATTCTCTACCGAAACAAAAGAATAGGCTAATGATTGTACTAGAACAGGGTACAAAAATACTCATTACTACACAGTCATAGATCACTTAACCAGAGGACGTGTCTCAACGGTTTTGCTCTTGTGCAGACGTGGTAGCGTAGGCTTACCCAAACTGAAGACCACAGCATCTCTCAGCCACATAATCTCAAGGAAGCACCATAAGACACACAGTCTGTGCTACCCAATGCATCCATATACAATGGTAGTTCCCAATCCACATTGCAACTAACATCTAAGAATGTATCTGTCACAGTCACAGCTTGGGTCTTTTTTTTTTTTTTTTTTTTTGGCATGTGTTTGCGGTATATGTGGATGCATGTTCACATGTGTGTGCATGCATGTGGAAGCCCAGGACTAACACTGGAAGTCTTCCTCAATCTTCACCTTCTTCGTTGAGGTAGGATCTCTCACTTGTACCCGTAGCTTGTGGATACAGTCAATGTAGGCAGCCAGCTCACTGTGTTCTCCCACCTCCCCCTTCCGAACTTTGAAATTCCAGGCAGGCCACCATGGCCAACCAGCATTTATGTGGGAGCTGGGGATTTGAACACCCGTTCTACCTGTTGAAATATTTTAGTCTGGATCTTAGATGTTCCCTAAAGGCCATGGGCTGAAGGTTTAGCCTCCAGCCTAGGTGCCATTGGCAGGTACAGTAGGGTTTAGAAGGTGGGGCTTAATATAAGGAAGTTAGATTATTGGGTCCACGCCCTTGAAGGCCCCACTGGGGTTCTAACACCCCTTCCTCTGTCTCTGTTTGTCCCTTGCTCCCGCGTGGTGAACCACCCTCTGCCATGCCCTCCCCACCACAGAGAGCTGCCTCACCTCAGGCCCAAAGGCAACAAGGCCAAGTCCGTAATCTCTGGAACTATGAGCCAGGGCAAACCTTCCCTCTTAGCCCCACCTTCCCGGTGTTTTGTTTCAGCAACAGAATGCTGATGGACACAATACAATCTGAGGTCTCAGTATCATACCCAAGAGAATATTCAAAAACCTCTAAAACAGTGTCAAAATAACACCTTATATTGTGTTTGCACACCGTACAGAGCCAGTCTTTTCCTGATGCGACACATCTGAACAGTGTTGACAGCAGGCACACACATGAGAATCCAGCTTTTTCCTCAAGCCAAACATGAAAGAAATTTGTAAAGATGCAAAACCATGTTGTTCCACCCCAGATCTCATTTTGTTTTCAAAAATAGTGTTATTTTTATTACACAGTAAGCCATTTTGGTCAAAACAAAATAGTTTCGTTACAGTTGTTTTAATGAGTTAATACATATTTTAGTAATCTCTCAGTTTTAATGTCTAATACTGTATATATTATAGCTGTAATTCATAAGCAGGTGATCCTTGGAACCCTAAAGAAGTATCGTGTGTGTGTGTGTGTGTGTGTGTGTGTGTGTGTGTGTGTGTGTTTGGTGTATATGTGTATGTATGAGTGTGGTGTGTGTATGACTGTAGTGTGCGTATGAGAGTGTGGTGTGTGTGTGTGTGTGTGTGTATTTGGTGTATGTGTGTATGTATGATTGTGGTGTGTGTGTGTGGAGTGTGGTGTGTGTATGGAGTGTAGTGTGTGTATGAGAGTGTGGCGTGTGTGTGTGTGTGTGTGTGTGTGTGTGTGTATGTGTGTGTGTGTGTGTATGACTGTAGTGTGTGTATGAGAGTGTGGCGTATGTGTGTGTGTGTGTGTGTGTGTGTGTGGTGTGTTTGTGTGAGTGTGGGGGCACACATGCCATAGAACACATACAGAGGACCAAGCAGAGCCTCCAGCATAGCCCTTGCCTCCCCTTTGTTTGAGGCAGGGCCTCTTGTTGTTCCACCTGCACACACCAAGTAGCTCGCCTCTGGGCTTCCAGGCATCCCCCTGTCTCTGCACCCCCATCTCACCATAGGATGGCTGGGATAACCAAGGCACACTACCACACCCAGTTTTATCTGGGCTGTGGGGATCTAAGTTCAGACGCCATGCTTGTCAGGAAGCACCTCACAAATTAAGATGTCCCCCAGCCCTCCTCAGGCATTGAGACGTCCCCCAGCCCACCTTACACAACACGCAAGCATTTTAAGACATCTTAACAGGTATGGTGGCATGTTCTTGTGATCCATTAGGAGTCCCGAGAACGAGAAGAACAGAGGACCCTTGCAGGAGGGAAGTTCATGGCCCATCATAGTAATGCAAGGGAGACACTCGGTGACATCTGCTAAGTCACTAAGAGACCCTCATCTACCCAGCAGACTGCTCGTCGCACATGAACAATTGAGACCTTTGGGTTTTTTGTTTGTTTGTTTTGTTTTGTTTGTTTGTTTGTTTGTTTTGTTTTGTTTTGTTTTTAGAGACAGGGTTTCTCTGTGTAGCTTTGTGCCTTTCCTGGAACTCTGTAGACCAAGCTGGCCTAGAACTCACAGAGATCCGCCTGGCTCTGCCTCCCGAGTGCTGGGATTAAAGGCGTGCGCCACCACCGCCCAGCTAGACCTTTGGTTTTATTGTAACCACAGCCGTAACGGCCGGAAATGCTCACACACACTGTGCCAGGCATCAGGCTCAGCCTCAGTCCTCACTATCCACTCTCTACCCTGAGATGAACAAAATCCACGTTACCAGTGAACAAACAGGTTCAGGAAGGTGATGCTCACTGCCCTCACAGAATGAAGAAATTGGAGTCTGAACCAGATCTGTCTCATTCCGGCAGGACCACCTTCACACTTCCGGCTCTTCACAGTGCCGGGTTTTCCTCATTCATTCCTGACCACTGTGACATAAAGTGCTTATTCGTGTTCTGGCCTCTGTCCTGAGAGTGTGAAGGCGCCATGTGAATCCCGTGGAGGGGACTGTACCAGGGTCTGTATGCTACAGCAGACTCCTCGGTATCTGTGCCTGAGTGAACGGGTCAGGGTTGGACCATGCAGACAGGCAGCTCTGTCATCTGTGGGGGAGGGGAAATGGGGGGGTCTGTATCAGAGTTGGTATCTGTGCCTGAGTGAACGGGTCAGGGTTGGACCATGCAGGCAGACAGCTCTGTCATCTGTGGGGGAGGGAGAAATGGGGGGGGGTCTGTATCAGGGTTGGTATTTATGACTGAGTGAACAGATCAAGGATGGACCATGCAGACAGACAGCTCTGTCATCTGTAGCACCCTGTGATCCGCACTAAGATGTCTCCGGTTGCTGGAGGTCGGTTCTTGGACATTGCCCAAGGGTCTGTGCATTGGAGACTTCATCACCAACCCATGTTGCAGTGGGTATGGACTCTTCCTGAGGTGTGGGAGCGTGGGGAAATCCTGGTGAAGAGGATTTAAGAAATGTGTCTACAGGGGACCTATCAGGACCATGTTCCCCTCCCCACCCTTCTGCTGGTCTCCCTTCTGCCCTCCCCTCTTCTCCCCTCCTCTCTCCCCTCCCCTCCCTCTTTCACTCTTCCCTGTTCCCCTTTTCTAGCTTTTACCCACCTCTCTCTCCTCTTCCCTCCTTCCTCCTTCCTCTTCTCTCTCCCCTCCCCCCTCTTCTCTCCCCCTCCTCCCACTATGAAGGGACCAGAGCCCCTCCACCAGGCAGTGACTCTTGGGGTGATACACTGAGTCCTCACAGGTCCAAACGACAGGCCAAATGACCATAGGCTGAAACCATGAGTCAGCTTTCCCCCTAAGCTGATGCTCTCGGGCATTTTGTCATAGTGATGCGAGACAGACGGACACAGCCTTTCTCGGTTATAATGAGTGTAAAATATAATAGGACTCCAATTAGGCAAACCAGGGACCGTCTGCCCCATCGAGCTCCATATAGGTTCCCCAGAGCTGCTGACATGGGAGAAGATGTGTGCTTCAGGAGGGAGCTGGAGTTTGTGGAAGGTGGCTGGAGCTAGCAAGCATGGGGAGGGGTCGGGGGCTGGCACTGGGCCATTAACCCCTCTGGGTACAGTTATATACTTTGAGGGTCACATATGAAGCGACAGGAGCCTGCTCTGCCCACCTGACAGTCAACACTAACTGAGCATGTGCAAAGCACCATCGGTCCATGTCAGTCCCCCCCTCCCTTCAAGCGGAGCCTTGGGACACAGCAGGACAATGGCCTGTGCCTCCTTGAGTCCCGAAGCCCATGCAGACAAGTGTCCCAAGATCCTGGAGCCACTTGTGGGACTAAGATGGTAAGGGAGGGGAAGACCTTGGAGGAAGACTGAGGTTAGAGGTGGGATACAAGACTCTAAACGGCACTGGCAGAGAGCACCTGGGGACCTGGAAGGAGAGGAGCCCTGCTAAGTTGGAGGAAACAAGAGACTAGGGGTGCGACTTCTGACTTGAGGTCCACTCTGACGACCGGCTCCTCCTCCCAGAGCCCGGCTGGGGTTAATATCAGCCCCACAAACAAGCCAATAGGCCCTTGCTGGTGGCTAACAGTGCAGCTTGCTGGTCCACTGTGTGCACATCATTTTTCCCTCCTGGGCTTAGTTTCTGCCATAAACTTCAACCCAGAAAACTGTCAGGAAGAAACACTCCTCAGAGCGTTTCTGGCTCGCAGGAAATGTCTATGGAGGCATGACTACCAAAGTGAGCAGAGTCTAAGGGGCTCTATACTCATGCCCAGCTGTCCCAACTCTCAGACAGATGGCTGCATCCCACATTAAAGATGTGCCACGGTCTCCCTCTGTGCCCATCGACAGATGAAATCTATCCCACACCCTTCCAGAGTTGCATGGGGGGATGGGGGGCTTGCCAGGTTTCCCTTTCTGCCCAGCAGCGTAGATACCCTGGCCACATCTCCATTTTCCAAATCTGGCTCAATGGCCATGTAGAGGAGGCTCACCAGCTGCCAGCCAGGGGGTCACTACATCGCCACCAAAACCAGCAAGAGGATGGTGTGTACCGCCAACACGGACTTGAGCAGGGACTGAGATCAAACAGCAGACGTGAAAATGTAGGCTGGCGTGTATTGATCACCGGGTCACTGAAATATAGAACTAAGGTTCCTTTGTCCCTTCCCCCAGGCCCAGTGGACCTCCTTCGGGCTTGTGCTTTTGGCCTTTGGCTTAATTGCAGATATTTAAATGCAGCGTGGGTGTCGCTATCGATCCTCAAAGCAGCACTTTAATGTAGCTGTTCGTCCTCCCAGGAACCATGGCACACGCAGTGTGGGTGTGTTCCACATACAAAGGGAAGGCATCTCTCCTCCACTTCACCCCTCAGGGACTACACATATAAGATGGCAGGGCCCCACTTCCCCTCTTTTCTGGCTCTCGGGTTCCCTAACCAGGGATCAAATGAATTCTAGGGCCAGGAACTGGCCGCAACCCCAACACAGCACCTCTCAGGAGGAGCCAATGGGATGAGGCCCTTCAGGAAGCAGCACAGAGAAGGTAGTGAGTATCCGGGGCCAGAGTCAGACTCACGCCACAGCCTTCCTGCTCCCGCTCAGAAACTTCTCTGAAACCTTCAGGGACTGACTTCGTGGTTTCTGCTTACTCTAGGAGAGAGTAGAGGCAGGTGACTGGAACTGCCCTACAGAGCCTCCTCACACCCTCATTCATCGCCGAGTGTGCCTGTCCAACAGTCTGACGAAGTCTAGGAGGCAATTGCTCCCCTGCCCCCTGCTAGGAGCCTCTCCTGCTGGTCTTTGCCGCTGACGTTCCTCACAGAGCCCTCCCTATAAAGCCATATTCCCCTGGCACTCCCTCCTCCCCAGCTCTTGGGGAAAGACTTAATCAAGCTTACATACATTCAAGCTTTACCTCTCCCAGAAGCAGGGATTCCCAAACCACCAACCCCTTTCCACGATTTCCACTCATTAGCCCAGGTCACCCCCAACCCCAAAGGAGCACCACGTAGCTTGAGGCAGTATCTCAATTATTTTGTTGTCTCCCCTGTACCTGTCAGTACCAGGCCCAGTCAAACCTGCACCCACCCCAAGGACCCACCCCAGTAAAGCCCAGAGTGATGACTAGAGAGACTCCTTGCAAACGCTACATCCCACAGCTCCAAGGCCCTGCAAGGTGCCTTTGAACTTCAGAGTCCCTGCTTTTTCACCTGTTCACCCCTGGAGGTCGGACTGCCCCTCCTCCCCAGGGTACAACTCCCCCTCCACCCCACCCCCAGCTGTTTGTGGGAGTTTTCAATCCTGCAGTACCAGCCACCACAGGGGAGGGATCATTACATTCAGATCAGCTACTGCGGCAATAGGTCAGACTTCCGAAGCCTCCCCCAAACGCTGATTAATGGGCAGGAGCGGCCCTTGCGCATCTCATTGCGCACACGGCTGCAATGAAACCATCTTTGCTTTACAGTTCTGTGCAAGACATAAAAGTGGGAGCTCTCCCCGCCTTCCGAGGGAGCAGGCTATGAATACGGAAGCAGCCCCGGGTTATTAATCCAACACCATTAGTCTTAGGGAGTCACCCCAGCACTGACCCCCCAGAAGGAAATTTCTCCAGCTGTCCATTCCTCATTTCAAATTATCCATACAGTCACCATACCTACCACCGGTGAGTTATTTGATATTTTGGCGGGGAGAGTAAACAACATAAAAAGCAGCAGAACTTGGGGTACTATAAATTCTAAGCAAGTTATTTTCGGAGAGAGGAAGGCTGATTCATAGGGTACTCTGCTTCCCAAGACTAATTTGGTTTGCTTTTTTTTTTTCTTTCTTTCTTTCTTTTATTAATAGGAGGTTAGCACCCTGGAAAGATCACATTTTTGTTCTCGGCTGCACCTGTCAAGGGGATCCCAGGCTCACAGCCCGGCGTTTGAAGGTTTATCCCAGAATGGTTTCCATGGAACAAACACAGCTCTCACTGCATGCTTCAAAACCCCGGGATGGACAGGCGCAGGTGCTTTGGTTCTTAAAGGCCAACGTGGTGTGACTAGCACAGACTGCCAGAAATCCCCACACATCGCGTTTGCCCCCTCCGTTCCTTGGGAGTTCATATGAGAACAGAGAAAGCAGCCTCTGGCTTGTACTTTCTTTTTTTATCTGAATGGATGAAGTCTGGCTGTGGGTTTTTTTCATTTGTTTGTTTTGTTTTTTGGGTTTTTTGTTTTGTTTTGTTTCTGATTTTCACGATACCTCCTTATGTCAGATATTCAGTATAACATAAAAAAGCTGTGCATACACTTTTCACTGTATTCTCTCCGCTTGGGACTCCCGGCTCAGCTTCAGTGTGAAGGCTCACGCCTTTGCGGCTGTCTTCAGCTGTACTCCAGCCTGCGCCCTCTTCTCTGTCCCTCCCTCAGGGACTCTGTTGGGGGGGTGTTGGGCCTTCACATCCCAGCTCTCCACCTTCACCTAGGCTCCTGTGCGGATGATGCCCATTGGTCTGCTATGGGACTGGCTTTCTTTAGCAGAGTGTGCCTTCTTTTGTTATCTCTTCAGTTAGGAGGTTCAGGAAGTCTGGTTTTAATGGAAAATAATGGTTGTTTTGTTTTGTTTTGTGTTTTGAGACAGGGTTTCACCACATTGCCCTGGCTGGCCTAGAACACTCAATGTAGACCAGGCTAGATTTGAATTCAAAGAGATCCACATGCCTCTGCCTCCTGAATGCTAGGATCAAAGGTGTGTGCCACCACACCTGGCCCCAAATAATGCAATTTTTTAATTTATAAGAGAGCTTGCCAGTTCTTTAAAATGTCCTACCAGCTCTTATTCAGTTCTTATATATTTTCCCTGATTTCACCTCTTCATACTTGGTATTCTATCTGTGATGGTTTGAATGAGAAATGTCCCTTACAGGCTCAGGTATTTGAACATTTGGTTGCCCACAGGTGGCACTGTGTGGGGTTGGTTATGGAACCAACTTTTAAGAGGTGGAGCCTTGTAGAAGAAGTGCATTATGGGAGGTGGGCTTTGAAGGTTTGTAGCCTGACCCCACTTCCTGTTCTATCTCTTTGCTTCCTGTGTGTGGATAAAATGTGATCTTTCTGCTTCCCAACTGCCAGGCAGGCCTCATGCTCCTGATGCTGTACCTTCCTACATGATGGCTATGTCCTCACCAATGCCAGACCATCCCCACATGATAGCTATGTCCTCACCAATGCCAGACCATCCCCACATGATGGCTATGTCCTCACCAATGCCAGACCATCCCCACGTGATGGCTATGTCCTCACCTCACCATGTCATCCCCACATGATGGCTATGTCCTCACCAATGCCAGACCATCCCCACGTGATGGCTATGTCCTCACCAATGCCAGACCATCCCCACGTGATGGCTATGTCCTCACCTCACCATGTCATCCCCACATGATGGTTATGTTCTCTCCTGCTGATAGGCTACCCTCACATGACGGCCATGTCTTCTTTGGAATTGTGAGACAACATGAACCCTTCCTTCCCCAAGTTGCTTTTTATCAGGAGAATAACACGATTGGTCTCAGGTGACTCTGCCATCCCTACTGCTGGAGACACGGATTCTTTCCTGGATGAGCTCGTCTTCCATCTCTTGTGGTAGACTTTCTTGCTTCCATGGTCACTTTTACCTAAGATCCTGGCTACCCTGAGCATCTTCTGTTTTTTTGTAAGACTGGAATGTGTTCTACGTCACACATCAGCCCCAGAGGGCAGGCTTACACATGTACCTTACAAGCCCTTCAAGGTCCCACTTGCTCAGAACCAAGGTTTCCTAGGGTTTCAGCTCTGAGTTTCTACCCACATGTGTAGTGTAAGTTCCTATGGCAGCTACAGCCTGGGGGTGGCAGGGACTTGGAGACACTCCTGTCCCTGAAGAATTCTATTGTGTATTGACAGCGAGATCCTTCTTGGTCTCAGTTTTGTACAAGAAACCCAGTTCCAACTCTTTAAGCCTTTGCTGACATGCCAGGACCTCCATCTGTCCATCTGCCTTGCCTGTTTCTAGCACCAGAATTCCCCTGCTCCCGTCTCATCTTTGGAGTTGGCTTTTGATGTTTTGTTCATTATAACCAATCCAACATTTCTCTGGGGTTAGAGGGAGAGAAGAGAGATTCCCACGGCATAGTCACACCTTGATCAGAAGATATGCTGGAGTCAGCCTAGCTCCTGCCTAAGGGAACAAAGCTTCTACCTAACGTACACCAGGAATACACCAAACCCTGGTTGTACTCAGCAAGCCTTCCTTCAAACATCTTGGTATATGGCTAATAAATAGCCTGTCATCATCTAGAGAAGAGTCAGAGCTAGGCTTTGGGCCTGCCTCACACTGCTGGGACTTTAGAATTGGCCAAGCACTTTCCCTGGTTATTACACGCACTGTGGTGTAACTAGCCTGGCCTTTGAAACAAAGGGTGTTCATTGACATGCCAGATAAATCAGGGAATTCACCGGGATGAAACCCATTCCTAATGGCCTCACTATGCCTGTAGCCCACACATTATTAGTCACCCACACCCTTTCACTAGCCTCCTGCAATTGCCCGCCAACTGACATAAAAATAGAAGGGATGCTAGAGAATTCCTTCTCAGCACTGATGTCACAAGGCCAGGTGTGCAGGAGATCCAGAGCAAGCCAGTTCTTCAGGGTGTGTGACCTCAGCTCCAGCACACACTGCTGGTGGCTCCCAATGATCTGTCTGCCCCTTGCTGTGGCCGGTGCTGGAGACTGTCAGCGCGTGCTTCCATGATCCAAATGTACAGAACTGTGCAGGTGGCTGGCTGTGTGGCCCTGAACAGGTCACTTCATTTCCCCTCTGAGCCTCTGAGACAAACACAGGACCTGCTGCTGTACATGCATGTCTGCCATGTAGCTGCCACTGCTCACCAGATGACACCTGTTGTCAATGCTGTAGAGAGGGTCGCAAAGTGCCCCAGCCCCAGAATGCCCCACACTGGATCTTAGCCTCCCTCTGACAAGGAAGCAGAACACAGGCTTTCCTGAAAGCTAAATATTTTGAAAACGTTTCTTGTGGCGTTTCTGCCGGGGGAGGGGCCACAAACCAGCAGAAGTGACCCACAGTGAAGCGCAGGCGTCTGAGGTGAGCTAAGTTGTGACCAGCAGTGGCCCCATCCTCACCATGGCAGAAGATACATTTCAAGACCCCCGTGGACTTCTGAAGCTATGGGCAGTGTCGATCCCTCCCAGTGCCGTGGCATTTTGTTAGACACACCTACTTATGATACAGTTTAATGTGTAACTTAGACACAGGAAGAGATTAAAAAGCAAAGCCAAAAACAGATCAGCCGTAATCACTGTAGAGAAAGTTACATGAGTGTAGTCCCAATTATCGCACTGCCCGGGCCCTCCCTTCTTGTGGTGCTGTGAGGAGATGCAGTGCCTGTGGAGTGTGATGGAGGAGATGAGGTGATGAGGGGCAAAGCATCATGTGCCCTGGCTACCTGACGTCACTGACAATGGGTAACCGAGGATGGGGGCTGCCGCGTGCACACACCTGTGACACATTCAAACAAGCATATGTCCGTCCCCCACCCCACCCCCACCCCCCACCCCCCGTCCACCCACCCCACCCCCATTTTCTTCCTCCCGCCTCTGTAATTTCTCCTCCTGCCCCTGCTCATTGACTCAAGGGCAGTTTTCATTTTATTTGTTTAGTTTATTAGACCACGGGCTGCAAAGATTTCGGTGGGTAAAGTGCTTGTTATACAAACACGAGGACCTGAGTTAGGACAGCAGAGCCCGCAGGAAAGCCAGGTACAGCTGTGTCTATCCCTGCCCTGGAGCCAGGGACTGCGGGTGAAATGGTCCCCATCACATCCTATCAGCCAGCCCCAGGTGAGTCAAGTTGGGGAGCTCCAGGCCCCAGGAGACACACTATCTCAAAAAGAAAGAGGAAGACATCCAACATCAACTTTGCACCCACATGCACATGAACTTGCACGTGCACACACACATACACCACGTGCGCGTACACACACACACACACACACACACACACACACACACACACACACACACAAATGAAAGAAAGGGAAAGAATGGAGTAAAAAGAGAAAGCAAGAAGCTGAGGGCCCGTGTTTGACAGACCAGTGCAGCTGAGGGGCAGAAAAGGAGAAATGACACACCCAAGGGGACAGAGAGAGAAACTGAGGCAAAGGTGCAAATCTCAAAGCTGGAGGAGACACCCAGCTTCTGGTGGGGGCAGAGGCTCAGGCTCTGCACTGCATCCCGCTGCCCCGATGTCTCATGGCTGTGTGTGTGACTCAGCATTGTTCACCATGGCCACACTCAGAAACAACCCAAGGAAACACGAGGGTTCCACCCAGCAAGGGAGGATCTCACAACGCCTCTGAGGCTTGTCATTATTGAGTCACTTATGTGACTCATGTCCTGTCCTCACTCCACACACAAAAAAATGGTTGGGAGCAGGGAGGGCCCAGACTCTGGGTGTCCAGGCCTCTGCAGGCTGTAACAGACATGGCCCGAACCCAGAATGGAGAAGAGGTGCTCTCACAGCTGGGGGCTGCACAGAGGAGACAATGACATCGCATGCCTCTGCATGCCTATGGCTCAGGTCCCTATTGTGAGGGTCACCTGGCCGTCTCCCATGGCTCTTGTCAGCCCTAGTCTGTCCCCAGCTCTGGTGTGGGATCATGATGTGGATCAGTCCCAGGCTCATCATGTCCAGTCCTGCCACTGTGACAGGCAGGGAGTATATCATACAGGCACCTCCAGGGGTCCTGGGCTTAGGGGGTAAGAAATCATCTGTGTTATCACCCGTCCATGCTCTGCAAAAGTCCTGTGTTAGTCAGCTTTGCCATGGGAGAAACACAGTCAACCTATAAAGATGAAAAGGTACTGTGACGGCCGGGGACAGGGCTCAGTGGGTGAATCAGCACTCGCCACACCAGCATGTGGGTCCCCTGCACCCACACAAAAGCCAGATGCAATAGTGAGCGCATCTGTAGTTCCAGCGCTCCAAAGGGGAGACAGAGGCTGAGGCAGGGGAGTCCAGCCAACATACGCGGCAGCAATGAGGCTCCGTCTACAACAAGGTGGGCAAGCAAGGGCACCACTAAAGGCTGTCCTCCCTGGGGCACCAGGGCAAAATGACGTGCACACACACATCCATGCACACATATGGACACGGGAGCACACACACACACACCAAAGATTTTAAAAGAACTTACTTTGGCCTGCCATTTAGGAGGGTTTGGCCTGTGATTGGTCTGAGAAGCACCAGTGCTCATTGCAGTCAGAAAGAGAATCGGGAAGGAGGAAAGCACCAACGGTCCTCAGCCTTGTTTAAGCTGCAGTCTCAATGGCCAAGACCTCCCAGCAGGCTCTACCTAAGGTTCCCAAGGGCCCAGGTGTGGCGGCACAACCAACAGCCCAAGCACTCAGGAGGAACAAGAATGCAGGGCCATCCTTAGCTACATAGTAAGTTCAAGGCCAGCCTGGGCTACATGAGTCTCAAGAGCACTCAAGGAAGAGACCAATCCTGTAAGACTTGAGCCCTTGAGGAACATTCCAGATCCCTGCTATAGCAAATCCCTCAGCCCTAAATAAGCTACCTCATGCTCCAAGAATAGAATAAATTACTTCAGGACAGAATTGTTAATTTAAAAATTGGTGGGCATTGAGTAACCCTGAACATGAAGGTGCCATCAAAGTCTGAAACACAGGCATGCTGGTCACCACCCTAAGGAGACTGAATGACAAACCATCAGTGTCTGCCACTGCGGGGGGCGGAGCCTAAGGGCTTCTGGAATCACAAACACTATACCTAGAAAAGAGGAGAAAGGAACTGTTGGTCATATTGCAAAAACTGTTTTCATCGGTGCAGGAAGCCAAGAGAGTCGGGGAGCCACACATGGATGCTCCGTCACAGACACAGAATTCTCCAGGCAAGTTTGGTTTGGAAGTCAAAAGCAAAGGGGGCCAAGGTTCTGGTTTTGTTTTCTGTCTTGTGGAAGTGTGTGCGACACTTCACACTGGCAAACAGACCCAGCTCAGGGGCCTCCATTTAGTTACTGTTGCTCTAAGCTTCATTCCTCCACGGAACGTTCCTCATTCCAAAGCTGGCCACTTCTGGGCTGGCAGCAGCCATGCGATCCTGTGTCCCCTTCACAGGAGGTACTCGGTGAATTCCACACAGCCCCACATTCCATCCCTAGTCCGACTGCCATCCTCTGGCGGGCACTGCTGGCCATGGAGCATATTGTTGTTCTAAGGGAACCTTTTTCTAAATGGCCCCCACACACCTTTATAGATGTGAAGCAGATGACCAGCAAAGGCTCAAGCACAGGAGTAGTTCTAGAAGATTCTCAGAGTCAATTCCTCAACCCACCAGGGCCCTGGGATGAGAAGGGAGGAGACTGAATTGAAGATACAAGAAATGGCACATCAATGGCACCAAGGCCACCTTGGTAGAGCACACAGGAGTCTGCTCTACCTACCATGGTCCCCTCATCAGAATGGAAGAGCAAGGAGCCAGTGTAGAAAGAAACCCACTATATCCAGGGATCATCACTGATCTTTACACCTGGGGATATTTCAGGCACAATGTGGCCTTCCTGGGACCCACATCAGAGTCCCAGCTCCTGCTCCTAGGCTGACATCACTGAAACAGGAAACCAGGTCAAGCCTTGGCTATTCCAGGCTGAGAGCTCGAACAGCTGTGAAGGAAATTATGTTAATTATGTTAACTGAGACAACAACAACAAAAAAGACCCAGTGTAATTGTGAACTTGGGACTCTTCACTGGGCTTGGGGTCTGGACTGAATAAAATGGAGAAAGTGGGCTGAGCACCGAAAGCATGAATTCCTCACTCACATGCAACATGGCCGGCTCCTCCAAGCTTCTGCTGCTGTGGCTTCCCTGCCATGATGGACTGTAACCAAGACCTGTGAGCCAAAATAAATCATTTCTCCCTTAAGTTGCTTCTGTCAGAGTATTTTACCACAGCAACAGGAAAAGAAACCAAGACTGGTGGTCTGACCCCAACACAGGAAGCACTCCACAGCGATGACCTCAGCTGCAGGACAGAGATGCTCCCTGATACAGGAAAGACATCTGCATTCCCGCCAGCCGATCTAGCTGAATCAGTGGTTTAAGTTTGGCAGGAGGTGGCAGAGGAAGGGCAGGCAGCCTGAAATACTGCCACAGCATTCTCTAGAGTTTATGGAGGATGCCCTGTGTGGCCTCACCACTACCTGTCTCTCTCCAATAAAGATGACAGCAGGGTGTGTCTTCTCAGATGAACCCAGTGGGGACACGCTACATCAGAAGCACTGTGAACAGCCTGCCGGTCCACTCAGCCCAGACCGTATCTAAGTCTCCCTCCAGAGGCTCCGCTGCAGCGTCCTGCCAAACCCAACTGAGATCACAAGACAGCCTGCTCAGAAGTCACCTTCTGACCCATCAGTGGCGAGTGAGTCCTGAATTCCTCCAACTCCTGAGTGACTTGGGCAGGTCTCTAGGTGGAGCCCAGAAGGTCAAACTCTCAAGTATCTGCAGACTGGACACTGCTGAGGATAGAAAAAGGTGCAGGGCCCCCTGTGCAAGTGTCCACCATGAAGGAAGCTGCTGAGATCATCCAGAACAAAGCCTTGGAGACTGGAGCCTGGGGAGCAATCCCCAACACTCACAAGAAGGACTTAGATTGTCAATTTCATCCAAATATTTTTGGAGAACCAGCCATGAGCTCCATACTCCCCGCCTCTGCTTAAATGGGTAGGAATGGATTATAATATAAGGAAGCAGACTGCTATCAGATGTAGAAAACAGCTATTTCTGTGCACACAGTCAGTCTAAAAAGGACCACCTATGGGATGCCAACCTGAACCTGGTAACCTCAGGAATGGAGACAGGAGGAAAAGAAAGATATGAAAGCAAGGCAAGGCTGAAGGGAATGTGTCTGCTCATTTCCTACAAACACTCAAGGTCTCAAGAGGGACCAGCACACAGTCGGTACCAAACAGATCTACCTAAGGAGTACATGGATCATCAGTGGGCAGGCTACGTTATCCATGAGTTAGGTGAAGAGAGCTCATTCAAAAGTTGTCTGCACCCATATGAGTATGTGATCAACATGTCAATATACTCCAGGCACATTTCACACACACACACACACATACACACACACACACACACACACACACATGCAAGCACGCACGCACACCGCACAGTTCACACAGAATTCCTATGGCCTTCTTGTCTAATGGTATGCACCAAATACAAGTAAGAAAAACTAGAAAGGAGAAGCAGCTTAAGCGAGGTCACACAGCTAAAACCAGCAACGCCAAGACCACAGTTCAGAGGGGCCCAGCATCCAGTCTGGAGCCTGTTTCATTCTGACACCGTGTCTAAGGCTCCAAGAGATGGACTAACACAGAGTAGGCCTGCTGAGACTTAAAAGACTGCAACTGTTCCTCCTGCACCTGAGTTAGCAGTACTGACAGTGAGGCAGAAGAAAGGGGAGCATGCGCTGCAGAGGGAGCTCAGCACTTCAGAGCAAATACTTCTCCTTCGGACCTGAGTTCAGTTCCCAGCTCCCACACCAGGCGGCTTAACTGTTTGCAACTCCCCTCTAGGGGGTCCAGCGCCCTCTTCTGGCCTCCCTGGGCACCTGCACTCACATGCCCATACCCAAACACAGATATATATATATATATATATATATATATATATATATATATATATATATATATATATATATATATAATTAAAAATAAATCTTGAAAAAGAAATGGAGGCAGTGTGGGCCCCTGACACAGGCTTGGGATTGTGTCAAAGTGAGAGGCAGGAGGAAGTTGTTGATATCAGGTGACCCAACATGATTACTTCTCTCCCATCTTTCCTGCTAAGGGAATTGGAGGGGCAGAGTGGTTTTGTTTTTTTTTTTTTAACTTGAGGAATTGAGACTTTCCTTTATTAAAGACCCTCTGAGGACACAGGAGACACCACAGTTCTTCAGAGATCACTGCGTATTCAGGTAAGAGTGTTTCTTTACAGCCACAGGGAAAGAAACCAAGACAGATGGTTTGACCCCAGCACAGGAAGCACAGCCCGCCTCCAGTGAACGTGCTCAGGCTGAGGCCCACTCCTCCATCCTCTCCACACTGAGCTCCTAACAGACACAGAACATCAAAAATCATAAAAGCAGACCCTCTCCAGCCCTGGTCATGCACTTGAACCGTGCATGAAGCAAAAGTCAAGAAGAGGCGAAAAGCATCATGGGAATAGACTGAGTCACGCTTCACATGGCTGAATCAAAGGCTTCAGGCCAAAGAACACCAGGACCACTTTGAGTGTCCAGCTGGAACAGGAAGTGGCCACAGGTGTAGTATGCACTGCATGCGTGTTCCCAATGTGTGCACTACACGGGTGTTCCCAGTGTGTGCACTGCATCATGGGTGTTCCCAGTGTGTACTGCTGATTGGCTGTAGGTTAAAACCCATATACCCGCCAAGCCCAGGTGAGCCAAGTGTACCATCTGGTCATTGAAAGAGAAGTGTGAAAAGGTGCGCTGGGGAAAAAGCTCAGGACTGTTTGCCGCACAAGCCTGAGGACCAGAGTTCAATCCCCTGCCAGCCAGGGGGTGCACTTGTAATCCCAGCACTGGGGAGATGGAGGCAGGCAGGTCTCCAGGGCTTGCTCCCCAGCCAGTTTAGTCTAGTAGGCAAGCTCCAGGTCAGAGAGAGGCCCTGTCTCAAAAATAAATAAGTAAAGTATGTAATGTATGTGGATGTCACCTAAATAATGACATTCAAAGTTGTTCTCTGGCCTCTACATGCATATATGCACAGATGACATATACACACATACACATAAATACACACATACACCACACATACACACATGCATACAGCTATACACATTCTACATACACACATACATGCATGCATACACACAAACTCAATGCATACAGACATAAATGCACACATACACACAAAATGTCATATATACATATATATGTACACAGACATGCACAAATACACTCGTATATTCACACACAGAGAATATTGAGAAGCATCAGTATTCCATGCACTCAGAAAAACTATTAAGGTGGCTGTGACCCCAGCCCCACCACCCCAGGTGGCAGCTGGTAAGACCCTGAAGGCAGATGACAGAACTGGGACACAGCAACATCTGGGTGATCCAGGCAAAGGGAATGAGCTCGCCCAAGGTGCAGGGTGGGGGTCTTGGTTTGGGTTTCTATCGCTGTGATGAATCACTATGACCAAAAGCAAGTTGGGGAGGAAAGGGTTTATTTGGCTCACACTTCCACATCACTGTTCATCACTGGAGGAAGTCAGGACAGGAATTCAAGCAGGGCAGGAACCTGGACGCAGGGCTGATGTAGAGGCCATGGAGGGTGCTTCTTACTGGCTTGCTCCCCATGGCTTGCTTAGCCTGCTTTCTTATAGAACCTAGGACCACCGCCCAGGGATGGCACCCTCCACAAGGGGCTGGGCCCTCTCCCATCAATCACTAATTAAGAAAATGCCCCACAGCTGGATCTTATGGAAGCGTTATCTCAATTGAGGTTCCCTCCCCTCAGATAACTCCAGCAGTGTCAAGTTGACACACACCCAGCCGGGACAGTGGGTGTGGCAGACCTTACAATGGTCGCCTCTGGGTGGAAGTGAAGGTGCAAACAGGAAGGCATCAGGACACCCACCTCAGCTATCCTGATGCACACAGGGAAACTGTCGTCATGCTGTGAGGACCACTCGGTTTACCCATATAGCAGAGGAGACCCTTTTGGTCCTGGGATGGTGGGGGTGCCGGTCCACCCAGCAGGGCCACAGGAATGTAAAGAGCAGAGGCTCACACTCCCTGCATTTGTTCTGGAGGACACGCTATGCTGTAATTTTCTAAATTTCTTGACTTGGAATAATAAAATCAGAGACTCGGAGTGGGAAGAAAGTTTACAGATCATTTAGCTTCTGTTGTCTGAGTCAGTTCGCCCTCAGGTATCTGAAAAAAAAAGTGTTCCTTTTTTTTTTTCCTCCAGAAAAAGCACTGAAAGTCTCAGTCACCAAGCAGCTCCCAGGCCCTGTGATGCTCACCTTGGATGCACCAGCCTTGACAGCCCCAGGCAGACTCTGGGTGCAAAGCTAAGCGCTGCTCAGTGCAGGTAACCCTTCCACACGTCCATCCGTGGGGGACACAGAGGTCCTTGTGCTCTCAGACAAGCATGGAAGGGGGAGACCAGGAATGGAAAGCACACGGGACTGTCCCTTCAGAGGGAGGATCCATAACCTGTTATCTGCCTGTAAGGCTGACAACCGATGTGGTTAATAGCAGGTTACCTTGCACTATCTGTGTGGCCTCGACCACTGGATCCTCCCCCAGATCATTATCATGAGTTTGCCGATCTATAGAACACATCTTTATGGAAGGTGTCCCAAGGTCATCTGCTCATCTTTTTTGGAAGATGTCACATGGACTTTACAAAGAGTTTTGATGCAGTCATGTCTTAAGCTTCATTGTGTACATGGGACTGAGTTAACTATTTCCAGGAAAACTTTCACCAAGTTGTGCTGTGCTTAAATATGCCTAAAGTAGATGACTTGGGGTCAGACTCCCAAAGTCTGAACCAACACTGGGTACTTAGTCATGTCGACCTGAACCTCCTTCCTGCCTCCCCAGGATCATGGCTCTGCTGGCTGTGGTGACTGCAATGACTGACGTTCCCAACCACCTGGCCCACTGCTCAGGAGAGCGTGGTAATCCACCTATGAGAAGACAGCCCCTTCTTCAAACAGCCAGGCCTTTCGGTGAGAGAAGTCCTGCCCAGACTCCCGGGGGAGGGCAGATCCTCTTACAGTGCTGGGCTGTCTTAGAGCAGAGGCCCCACATCCCTGCCTGGAGCTGGGCAGGGTGTCACTTACAGAAAGGCCTGGGGTTCTTGCCACCTCTGGCCCTGTCAGGGCAAGCTGGCACTGAAAGGAAAACCCAGACCCCATTCCTCGTGGGCGTTGGGATTCCCAGGAAAAGGGAGCCTGTCGCCAGCTCCTTCACAGTTGACTGCCTCTCCAGCCCCCTCAGGCCTGGGAGCTATTTATAGCCTCACGTCCTAAACACAGACTGTTATTTTTGGTTTTGCATGGCCTGGCCCAAGGCTCAGCTTCAATTCAAATTTCCATATGTGCCACGTTCAGCAGGTACCAGGTCGCTGTGCACTGTGCCGCTGGATGTTGGAACTGCCAGAGCTGGACCAGTGCGCAGAACCCAGGCCTTGGCCTTGGGTGCCTTTGCACACCCCTTCCTGCTCAGTGCCACCTGCTCAGCGGGCCGGTCACCTGGGTGGAGCGGCGACGGAGCTGGCACGATGCAGGACCCACACGACCAGGCTATTTTAAGAACAGTATTTTAGGAAAAGCATCAAGGCTGGGTTTCAACTATCAAGATCACAGCCAAGCCTCCTTGCCCCTGACTTTGGAGGAGGCATTCGGCTGCTGTTTGTCCTCTGGGCTTTAAAGAAGTGTCTTAAGGAGGCAGAGAGGCAAGACACACGAGGCATCCTGCACGTCCTGGAAGCGGAGACCAGCAAAGGTGCCTTGGCCCCTAAGCACTCAACACCCACACCCAGAGCCGGCACAACGTGAAGGGCTCTGCCCACGGCTGGGAATGGGAAGTGGTACCCAAAGACCCACGCCCACCTCCGTCCCACCTCTCAAGTCCTTGCAGCCAGGAGTGGGTGCCTCTGAGCTGTGCCTCTCTCACCTGTGCCCTGAGGACTCCTGGGCACATACATGAACGAGGTAGAACCCTGACGCCATCCCACCCTGCAGACAGACCTCCACAGGGGTCAGAGAGCATGTGATGACAGCTGGGTCGTTCCACGAGGGGACAAAGTTCCCTCCGAATGGGCTGTGCCCCCATGGTAGCTCATCTTTACGTGACAGGTGATGCTAAGAGAAAATCTCTGTTTGAGTCTGTGGTTAGGTTATCTAGATTCAGCTAGCTGAGGTGGGAAGACCCACCATGAATATGAACAGTACCCAACCATAGGCTGGGGAGCCGCACTGCATACAACAGAAGACAGCCCACCGGCACCAGCATTCATTGCCGACTGCTTCCTGACGGCACATGCGATGTGACCAGCTGCCTCATGTTCTGGCCCCGAGCCTTTTCCACGATGGGTCTCTGTACCCTCAAGCTTACACCAAAACAAAGCCGTTCTCATTTCAGTTCATTTTGTCAAGGATTTTTCTCACAGTGACAAGTAACTAATGTAACCTCCCCCATGACACACCCGGGCCTGGGGACATGACCTTCACCATGGCCCACACCCTTCTCCATCTCCACAGCCCCAACAGTTGCCCCACCACCACTCAGCACTATTTTCTGCCTTGCTTCAAGCCTCCTCTGCAGCGCCACTCGGAGCCACAAATCCTTCGCTTTCTCTGAGAACTTCCATATGGTCCCGTTCTCCTCAGTGTAAGATACAACCTTTAAGCTCTGACAGGAAAACCAAGCTCATTAAAAAAAAAAAAAAAAAAAAAAAAAAAAAAAAAAAAAAACCCTCACCCAACCCCACAGCAGAAAAACAAAGCACCCCAAACACAGGCGTAGGACCAAAATACACATTTCTCCAAAGACACACAGTGGCCAAGATGCCCATGAAAACCTGCCCAATGTAATTAGGCAGTCCAACAGCTCAAACCGAAGCCACAGTGAGATCCACTTCATGCTAATTAGGGTGGCTATTTTCTAAAGGGGGCACAGAGAATAACAAGTGTTGGCGAGGCTGTGGGGAACAGACCCCTCGTGCACTGCTGCTGGGCATGTCGAATGC
This sequence comes from Peromyscus maniculatus bairdii, assembly GCF_049852395.1. Classification (NCBI taxonomy): domain Eukaryota; kingdom Metazoa; phylum Chordata; class Mammalia; order Rodentia; family Cricetidae; genus Peromyscus; species Peromyscus maniculatus. The sequence continues at coordinate 168,852,424 of NC_134853.1, forward strand.
TCCAGCCATGGTGGAAAGCGGTCTGGCTGCTCTTTGAATAAACAAATATAGAATTGTTGCGTGTGCCAACAAGTCCACTTCTGGGTCTACTCACACAATGGCTCGATGCTGATACTTGCGCAGATATTGAACCAACAGTCTTCAAAGTGGCATGGCCATAATAGCCCAGGGGTGGAAACAGAGTTGTGTGTGCTTATCCACAGATGGACAGAAAAACAAAATGGTGTATGTGCATGCGTGCGTGCGTGCGTGCGTGCGTGCGTGCGTGCGTGCGTGTGTGTGTGTGTGTGTGTGTGTTAACGTGGAATGGATGTAATAATGCAAGTGTGAGTGGCAATGGGGTTCCCCAGCCTACAACAGGAGTGAGCGGAGCTCCGTGCCAGCAGAAGAGAAGACATGGAAAGACATCAGGAATGACGTCTGGACGGTGACTCCTGGAGGGACAGAACCTGGCCAGTGTGCAGGACTTTGCCCTTGACTCCTGGTGAGGCAGGAGCCTAAGAAGGTTCACAGCAGCAGAGCGGTCTGGCCTTCGTCCTAGCAGAATGGCTGTGGCAGTCCTGTGGGGATAAGGCTGAAGGCAGAATCCAGAGCCCAAAAAAGAGGGTGGGATCTCGACGGCCAGGCCCACAGAGCTGCAGTGCCAGATGGTGATACCAAGTGGTGGGACACTGGTGCACCCGAAAGTAGAGCCCACGGAGTTAGTGGATGGGACAAATGCACGCGGGCATGACTGGGGCATTGGGGCTGAGACACCCCAAGAACAAGGGTGGCTGTAATGGCTATTCTTTGTTGTCAACTTGACTACATCTGGAATTAACTAAAGGCCAAGTAGTTGGGCACACCTGTGAAGAGTTTTTCTTAATTAAATCATTTGAAGTGGGAAGACCCGCTTCCAATCTGGACCTTTGCGGTGGAAAGACACACTTCAGGTGGGACGCTATACTTGAACTGGGCTACACCTTCGCTACTACCCTATCTAAAGGACACAGAAGGAGGATGAGGAGGACGCTTTCACTCTGCCTGCTGCTCTCTCTCTCACCTCACCAGCAAGTCCATTCCGTCACTGTCACTAGAGCCGACTCCTTCCTTCAGGATTCCGACTCCTCCGTCAGGATTCTGACTCCTCCGTCAGGATTCTGACTCCTGCAGGATTCTGACTCCTCCGTCAGGATTCTGACTCCTCCGTCAGGATTCTGACTCCTGCAGGATTCCGACTCCTCCGTCAGGATTCTGACTCCTGCAGGATTCTGACTCCTTCAGGATTCTGACATTGACTATGACCAGCTGAGACATCCAGCCTCGTGGACCGAACAACCACTAGATTCACTGGTAGACAGCCATTGTTGGACTAGTTGAACAACAGCCTGTGAGCCATTCTAATAAATCCCCTTTACACACACACACACACACACATACACACACATACACACACACACACACACACACACACACACACACACAGCACATGTTATATATATGTGTGTATGTGTATATACATATATGTATATATAATGGGTGTATATGTGTGTACATATACATATGTGTGTGCACATACACACATATAATATGAATGTGTGTTCTCTAAGTTCTATCTCTAGAGACCCCCGACTAGTACAATGGTGTTAAGGGAGAATGAGCAGAGTGTCAGCCTGAGGATGATGGGGCTCAGATCCTGGCTAAGACGGACAAGTACAGTCAGTTTGGAGCTCAGAAGAGGAGCCAGGCTGCAGACACCCATCAGGGAGTCAAACAGAGGCTGGGACCCAGCAAGGGAAAGCAAGGACACAGCCATGGCCCTGCAGGACTAGACAAAGGAGAAGGGACAGGCAGGGAAGACAGGAAGAGGAGGCCCAGCCCACGAGGACTGTTCCCGATAGAACATGGGAAGGAGGTGTGGCGGCCAGCAGCGGGAAGGCTCGGGATCAGACATGGCAAGCACCGCTGGCTGGGACAGGGAAGGAACCAGGGAGGGCACAACCCTGAGGAGGGTTCTTTAGCAGCATGCTGAGCGGCATGTGGGGATGAACAGTGCTGGAGGGTGCCGCATCCAGAAAGCAGGCCTCCAGACTCACCCCACTTTGCCTGAGCTCGGCTGTACCGAGCAGCCAGGACCTCGGGTGTCACTGCTCTGGGAGCTGAGACTCTCTGGCAACTCCCAAGTTGGGTCTGTCTGGAGAAAGCCAAGAAGTCTTTTCTAAAAACAGCCTGCCTGCTTCCCGGTGTCCATTAGCTCAGGTGTTTGGAGAGGTCTGGCTGCAAACCAGAGCTCTAAGGCCTACCAGCATCCCCTGGGTACCACTTCACACAAGCCCCGGTCATGATCTGTCAAACAGAGGCATGGATGGAAGGTCCCAGGGTAGGACTTGGCACGGCACAGGTGCCTGGGATATGCCGCCGCCGACAGCCTTCTCCCTTCGTGACTCATACCTCCATTTCTCTCAGCTGTGTGCGGCCAGCCTCTTGGTGACTGCTGTCTGCAGGGGTTGTTGGGCTGTGTCTCTTAGAACAACCTAACAGGCCTCTGTACAGGGCTGCTGCTTCGGCACTCACAGCCCAGTGTGTGGATCCCTCTGCTGACTCCTGTCTGGTTTCCTCAGAAGGCTCTGCACAGACCACGGCTGCTGTGGGTCTTCACCTTACAGTTGGGTCTGTGCAGGTTAGGTTAGTTCCCACTGGGCTGCTTGCGGCTCAAAGCTCTGCATACACCCCCGTGTCCTAGATGAGGCCTGTTAGCCTTCTCTGCTTCTAGCACCTTCTCTGCCTTCTCCACCACTCTATACTCTGAAGAGTATAGACAGAGGGGTCTACATTGACACCTCCTCCATACTCGGAGCACAGGTTGGTCCCTTGTCACTGTTCAGGCCTGCAGGTAACTTGTCCCCTCCTGAGCGCTCTGTTTAAATAAGTCCCTCCCCAGTCCCCTGTTAATCTTGTTTTTATTTTCTTCATGGTATTTATCATGGTTTATAACTATTTTATTCTTTGTTCCTCCAGGTCCTGAACTACAAATACGCCAGGCTCTAGGAGTCCCACCCCATCTCTCAGGTCGTCCAAAATCCCTTTACCATATGCCAAAAGACCCCAACGCCACGCCCCATCTCTCCAGAGTCTTCCGAGACGTCATGCCCCAGGGATGACAGGCTCCATGAGTAGTTTTTCCCAGTCTTCCCAGCTCACGGTCTATTTCTCACTTGCCTCCCTCACAAAACTCCTTCCTCATCCCTCGCTGATCCTAATGCAGCTCATGTGCTGCCAGGGAGCTCCTGAGAGCCAGCTGGCTCTACAGTCAGGCTGCCAACCTCCTGTGACGCTGCCCAGCCAGCTCCGGCCCCTTCCATAGTTCCCCCCTCTCAAAGGTGACCCTCACACTCTATTCCTCTCCTCCAACCTTTATTCCCTACCACATTTCCTCCTTCTCCTTCCCTCCCTCCCTCCTTTCCCTCCCTTCCTCCCCTCCTGTCTCCTTCTGTGTCCTGGCCTCCTACCTTCTCAAGTGTTCTAGGTTCCTTTCTGTTGCTGTGATAAAATTCCCTGACCATAAGCAACTTAGAGGAGAGGGTTTGATTGGCTTACACTTCCGGGTTACAATCCATCATTGCAGGGGAGCTACCGGGAACTCAGGCAGCCAGCGGCATCGTGTCCCAGCCAAGAGTAGAGAGGAATGTCTGGATCTATGCTGCCCACTAACTTTTTTTTTGTCCTATATAGTTTAGGGCCTAGTCTAGGGAATGGCGCCACCCATAATGGGCTTGGTCTTTCTACATCGATTAACAATCAAGACAATCTCCTGCAGATATCCCAAACCAACCTGTCTAGTCAATCCCTCATTCAGGCCCTCTTCTTAGGTGATCCCAGACTGTAGCAAGTTGACATTTAAAACTATCTATCACACCTAGCTTCTGTACCCTCCCGTCAGCATACAACCATGCTATGACTTCCCCATTTCCAAGAATTCCTCTCTTGACCACCGCTCCTCTCCAACCACCTGTCAGTCCCCTTCTACAGTAAGATTCTCTGAGGCAAAGCATGAGCTTAGTCAGGACCGAGAGGGCTCCTCACTGCCTGGGGCACAGGCACAGTGTGGCTTTCACTTGACCCTCGAGCTGTCTGGAGCTCTTGAAGTGTGACACTCACCCCCCTTAGGAGGCTGCAGCTGAGAACCTCCGAGCTGCCCCGGCGCATAGCACCGCGGTGGAACTGCTGGCCGCACAGATGGTACAGACACAGGAGCGGCAAAATAGCCAGGTGGTTGGACATGTTCCTGCAGCCCAGGGATCCACACGGGGCCACAGAGCGAGACCCGGTCCCGGAGCCAAAGCCCTGAAAGCGCTCAAACCCAGGGGTCCTGCCTGCCCATCTACAATGCGTGGCCTGTTTCCTCTCTGGAGTCCCAGTAGCATCATAGTCCTAGCCAGTCAGTGCTGGGAAAGACACCCGACTCCTGGACCCGGCTCCTCTCCACCATCTTGTCAACCCCTTGACAGTAAGCTTCTCTGAGGCAAAGCATGAGTCCAGGCTCCCAGAAACCCCCTGGACCCTCACTCTGGAACTCAGGAATTCCTAGTGTAAGTCTGTGTTGTTCTGAGGAACAAACTGAGCCCAGAGAGGGAAGGGTTTCACCAAGGCCCTCCATCGCCCCTCTGAGAGCAGAGGCTAAGGGGTACAACTGGCATCAGGTTCCCCAAGTGCCACCAGCACCATCCAACCAGGAGGGCCAGAGGGGCATCAGAGCCTCCCAAAGCCCTGGCCAACACTCCTGGTATTCCCTCCCCAGCAGGAGTGCACGAGAGGCTGGGCAGTGGTGGTGCACACCTTTAATTCCAGCACTCAAGGGGCAGAGGCAGGCAGATCTCTGTGAGTTCGAGGCCAGCCTGGTCTACAGAGTGAGTAGCAGAACAGCTGGGGCTACACAGAGAAACCCTGTCTCAAACAACAACAACAAAAAAAAAAGTGTGTGCACAAGAGGCCTGAAAAAGGCTGCTTATGTCCCTCCATTTCTTCTCCAGCACCCAATCACAACCATTATCCAAAGGCCACTTAAAGTATAAAATGAGGTCGGACATTTCATTCACTAAATATCTCGGCTAGCTGGGGATTCTTCCAGAAGTAAGCAGAAAGTTCACTCTTTCTGTACTTAATTATAGGAAACAATCGTCTCAAATGGATATTTTACTATTTGTGTTTATTGGCAATCTAGTGGCTTTCAGAGGCATTCATAAAGGGTCCTAAGGCCTTCTAAAAGCTGAATTATCAAGATTAAGTCATTAACTTGTAAAAGCATCTTCCAGTCTCATAGGTCACCTGATAGGGTCCAGCTTAAAACTGCCACCTACACAGGTCCCAAAGGATGCCATTTCCCCCTTGGCATACTCAGCCACCCCCCAGACCTTCATCTGAGGCAGGTGGATCCCCTTGCAGGCCACACAAAGCACATCCCAGCCTGCTGGTTTCTCATACCTGACGTCTGCCTAAAGTCAATTTAAAAGCCACAAGCAGGCCATAGAAACATTTCTTTGCTGTGTTTTTGCCCTTTTTTACTATATACCCTGTCAGACCAAGGCCTGTGTACACAGAGCTGACAGCTCAATTCCAGGGTCTTGCTTCCTCTGCTTCCTGTGAGATTCCTCTGCAGTATCCACCCACGCTTGTGTTCCCTGTACGGCTCTAGTAGAATCTCATCTGACTACATCAGGAACCCAGATAGAAGCAGAGGTCTCCCCTCTCCCTTATCCCCACGGAGTGCCCATTGGCCACTCAGCCAATCCCTCCAAAGCAACTGCCACTGAGAGAAATACTCAGACCAAGCTAGGCGGAGGCCATGGCTTCCTGGTTGGATCACCTCCTCTTCCTTCCAGGGCAGGGTTTTCTGTGCTAATCATAGGGTGTATCTTCCTCAGGTCTTGCTAAAGCTAGGTTCATATAGGTCAATCCAACCACTGGTGAGCATGATTAAGG